>NC_135713.1:1908750-2226875 GCF_964656455.1 Halichoerus grypus
AGGGTCCTTCTTGCTTTCCTCATTACTTTATACTATGAAATCCAATAGCTTCTTTCTACCACTCTGCAAAATACCTTCTGGTTTAGAATTAACAATTAGTCATTTTAAAGGACTCATGTTTGATGTTGATACTCAGTAGCACTTCATCTTGATTTTTCCACTTAGTTCTTGGGCACAGGGGGTAAAGTGCCTTACATAGAAATTCACTTGTACCTGGTACTGAATACGTAGGCGTCGAATGAATGAATGGAATGATTGATTAATTGATCATGGTGACTAGACTCTGCAACTGTTTCCGGGAGAGAGTTTGCAGCCTTTTGTCTGACTGCTAGAGTAACCCTGGGCTTGAGAGTTTACGGGTCTCATCACCCAAGGACACGACCGGCCTCCCTAGAGATTGCTAGTGATATGTACATATTGATATTATATATAGTGATAGATACTGATATGTAGAGATTATTGGTTTTCTCTACACTGTTACCGACATAGAGAAATGGAGACTGTGTGTGTGCTGAGCCCGCCAGCCTTGAGCTCCACGCGCCCCCACCTCAACCGCTACGATGCTCTCCATGTCTGGTTCCTGCCATCCATTACTCCATATCCAGGGTGGAAGGGGTAGATGCCGGGGGCCATAAAGAACACGTTCCTAGAGTTGAGAGCCTGGCTTTCCAGTCTCTTGTCTTTCCTGTGGATTTACAAAGGCTCATGTGCTAGGATTACATTTTGAAAAATATTTCAAATGTATTATTATTTTCGTTAGCCCACTGTATTTCTAATTCCTGTGAATTATCTCACTAACAGTGCATTTCTAAATGGACGCAGCCACGCTTCGGGGTAAGGACAGATGGAGCTGAAAGTCAAGAAGCCAGGGCTCAGCTGTTGCTTTCCAAATAGCCTTTCTCTAACAAGGAGCTCGTTGGATTTAGGAACCAAACTTCAGCCACAAGAGCCATGTCCTTGAGAAAGCAACGGATTTCTTGCACTCCGAAGGCTTCCTCTGAAATGCCACGGGCCAGAGCCTGACGGGTGCAGGACAGAGAGCGGGCCCGAGAGCGGGGCGCAGCACGGAGGCCTTTCCACCAGTGGAGGGAAGGATGGTCTGGAGTCGCCCGGGGCCGGCAGCCTGTGATCTCCCGGGACACCCAGGGCAGGAAGATGGGGTTTGGAGTGGCCTGCGCCCCCACGTGCCCGGGAAGGGCTGAGCGCGCTGGCTGAGCAGCGCCTGGGCGCTGGGACGGGTCCTGGAGTCAGGAAGCAAGTATGCTCAGACTGCACACACAGGGGCGCCCAGACAGGAGGGACGGAGTCTTGGGGTGGGGGCGACGACGAGGTGTGGATTTGCATGTGCAGATGCTTCAGGACGGAGGCAGAGGAGGTCGGAAGACAGTGAGGAAGAGGCCCACTCCAAAGCCTCTTCTGCCCCCAGAGTCTGGCTTAACCTGGAAGTGGCTGCAGACAGCCTGAACCAAGATGCTACGACCCCACCGCCCACACCTGGCCACCAGCAGCAGAAGCACCTGCCGGGGAAACTGATCCTGAGAGAGAAATGAGGCTCCATGTCGCACAACTCAACAGGGGCGGCAAAGCTCGTACCAAGAAGCTAAAATGGACCAGGGAGCTGTCCCCTTGCTTCTGGTTTCATCCCCACCGTGAGGCAGAAAGCGAGGAAGGTCGCCGGTGGGGCTGAACGGTGAGGGTAAAGGTGAGGATCGAGGGACAGCGGGTGGACGGTGTCCGCAGCGGTCGGCGTCGGCCAGCCCCTGCCCGGTGCCCTGCTGGCCGAGGAAGATACTTGTGCTCTGCGAGCCTTTTCATCAACGTCAGAGAGAGATGTTCAGAGACAATGGGGAGGTGATGAAGAACACGATCGTTCATTCAGTCAGAAGTATTTGCTGAGCACCTGCCGTTACAAAGGACGGCGTCGAGGTGGGAAACGCAGCCCGCGTTTCAGTGGCTCACCGGACGGATGTGCAGGTGTCATCCCCTCGTTCTCGTGCATGCCCTTTGGACGTTGACATGGCGCCAGCGTCCCTCCAGCGCGGCTGCTGTGGTCAGTGCTCTCTTCGGGGTCCTTCTAGGTCAGCTGGGACTGCCCCCGGCCCCCTGCAATGGGACTTCCCAAATGACAAGAAATGGGCAAGGTCGCAGTTGGGAGCGTCCACTCGGGCACGTTCCTAGGACCGCATTCTCTGGGCCGTCCCGTCTCTCACGCTCACTCTGCCGGCTCTGTATCCTTGGACTTGTCCGCTCGAGATTGCAAACCCCGCCCGCCCACCCTCCCCCCGAAGCGGCACCTCCTCCCACAGCTGCTTGCAGAGAGGAAGGGACAAAGCAGGGAAATAAGAAAGAAATGCTGTGTTTTGTTTGGATTATAATGAAGGAAGCGCATTTTTCTCAGAATCCCTCTCTTACCCATCACACACCCACAGTGGTTTTCCATTTTGCTTCATGGACTTGAACTGCGTCATGTGGCCAAGCCTTACCTACAAAAGGTTTCTGGGGAAGTAAATGGACAGCTTTCCAAACACTGCAGAAAGAAGGAATTATGAAAGAGAGGGACGAGGGCTGAGGATGAGGAGGCAGCTGATGAGGTGGGCCACAACCCTCTTACAAACCACGCTCAGCCCTGCAGAAGTGCAGGGCCCGGGGTGGCCGCAGGTGCATGCCTCCGTGTCAGGCCGATGCCCCTGCGGGGCTCAGTGTAGCCTCTCAGGTCACAAAAGGGTGACCTTCTTCATGGAGATGCCACGGATAGCAGCTTGCATTTTAATCCTTGCTCTCCAGCTACTGAGAGGTAACAATTTATTCTGCAAACAAATCACCTTGATCTTCACTACAAGGAACGCTATCCATTACTCCATATGCAGGGTGGAAGGGGTAGATGCCGGGGCCATAAAGCACATTTCCAATGGGCGAGCTCCACTCTGCCTTAGTCAGATTTTCAAGGCTCATCTAAAAAGCAGCCACTGATCCAACATAGTTTTAAGTGGTGCCCATTGCAAGTGCTTAATTTTCATTGTCCCATTGTTTTTATAAATGTTTAGAATTTTTTTCCAAAAATATTTTTAAATTAATCCTACAGGAATCATATATTTTTTTAAATGTGTAGTAGGAGGGGAGAACCGGTATGGGAGGATGTTTAATTTCTGCAAGCAGTCGGTGACGTACAGATGAAAACAAAGATCTGCAGCCCTGACAGACAGAAATCAGGAAAGCAACCCAAAAAGGGTGTCATTGGCTTCCTGGCTCTGCAGCGCCTGACGGGGACTCAGAGGTGACAAGGACTTCAGGAAGTAATGACACACCCACAGCATGGCATTTTGCCAACCCTCACATGAGCGACGGGGAACAAAATTACTATCTGATTATATATATTTGCCTGTTACTTGTCAATTCAAAAAATATATATATTTTAAAGGAGTATTTATTTTTTCCTACTTGTCAGAATCCCAACAGACACATTAATGATAAACCTTACTTTCCACTCTTGAATTATCCCGGTCTCCAAAGGCCATAGATAGACACCAGAACTGAATAATTCTGAGATTATTCCTGCCCGCGCACTTAAAAATAGAAGCCATTATATTTCCCAACTTTTGCCAGATTGCAAATAAGTGAGCAGAGTGAAGGATGGCCGTGATGAGTCAGTGCTGACTCGGCTGCTAGAACCTCATCAGGCCCAACAAGTGTCAAAGGCTTATGGTGCAGCGGTGCGCGAGTCAGGCCCGGCACAGAGGAGTGCCCTCCGGCGCTGGCCTGGAGCCCTGTCTCGGCTGAGGTGCAGGCCGGCCGACCTCCCTCAGGTGAGCGGGCACCTAAGTCGGGGCCACCATGTGCTCTCAGGGGCCTGTGGCAGGAACCAGCAGATCCCACTTCTGAAGATACTCGGCTGAAACAAACACAACCCCAGCCAGGCTCCAGCCACTTAGTAACCTCACCTCCTCGGCCCAGGACAGAAGGAGGCCCAGCATTTGGAAAGAATTGCTTTAATGTGCCCCCAGCAACAGGACTCCTCATCCTGAGCAGTCAGGGAGCCTGGGAAGACGGAGCTTAACTCCGTCCAAAATCCCCAGGCAACAGAATTCTGTGAGTTAGTCTGATCCCCAGAAACTCCGAAGTCAGAAGACCAGATGCTCACAACGGTCTGTATTATTTGGGAACAAAGACACGGCGTTCACGCTAATTCCTTCTCCCCTCGCGTTCAGGTGCTACGGCTACCGGGCCTCCCCGTGCTCCCGGGGTGGCCAGTCCTCACCTGGCCTTGGGAACGCGCCTGAGAGAGACGCTGTTCGACTATGCAGCCGTGGCTTGGGCGCTGTGGCGGGGGTCTGGGGACACGTGCGGGAGGCGGCGTTGTGCCTCTCTGGGCCCGGAATCACCATCCCACCTCTGTGCATGTGCTCTCTCCGTCCTGCGCCCGCTCGGCCGGCCCGTCAGCGCGCCGGCAGGATCCGGTGCCCAGGGGCCAGCCCGGGGCTGGACACGTGGCCAGCCAAGGCCGTCGGCGTAGCCCGCGGTGACTGTCCAGAGACGGGCATCTGCCCCCAGCCCAGCTGCAGCCGCAGCTGGGATGGTTGCTTCATCTGCCTTGCTCTCCGCCTCCCCTCACCCCGTCCCTCCCTAAAACGTCAAGAACATAAGGCACACGGTCTGTGTGCAGAGTGGAGGACAGACGCACGGCAGACCTGTCCTCCCTCTGCTGGAGGGGAGGGAGCCCTGGGAGGCAGCGGCCCTGGGTTCCCCGGGACCTGACGAGGAGAGGAGCTGCCGCCTGAAGAGCAGGAAGCTGGGCTCATGCGCGTGGGGGAGCCACGTCCCCCGGAGGAGGACAGTCAGTGGTGTGACTTGAACAAGATTCCCTGTAACCGAAGCCCTGCACGGTCCCCTCTGCCCTGTCCCACCTGGGGCCCTTCTCCTAATCCAGCAGCGCACAAATGCCCAAGAAACTCCATTCCCCATCCAGTGGTTACTGTTAGGACATTTGCTGGGGTTTTAGTTGTGGGTGTGTATGGCAAAGAATTTGGAAAGTACAAGCACGTATAAAAGACAGACAAGAGGATCATAGCTGACCCCTCTGTCACCATCAGCCCCAAGGGTGTCACCCATCCCTGCCAGGAGCCCTTTGCTAATTCAACATGAGCCCCTGATAAGAGGAAGAAGCAGGTCAAAGGGAAGGAGCACATCCGGCTGGTACTGGAGTCGTGACGGGACATCACACCAGGGAGAACACATTTCCTGTTAAACAGAAATGCAGAGCCATGTCCCTGCACTTCTGTTGTCCGTTCTCGTGAGGCTGCGTGGTGACCACTGGCCTGTCTGAACATGAGGGTAGGCTGATGGGGAATTTACCTGTGGAAAATAAGGTGTCCCTCTGTGGGCAACGGAGCCTCATGGTCCTATCACTCCGGGACCGGTCCCTCTGCACGTGGACAGGCCCCTCTTCCGCCCTGACACCTCTGCGTCCACGGACGCGCCAGCCACACCCCCCTCAAGGACACAGGTGAACGGTCCGCCTACTGGTATAAATAAACGGGGACCTCCCAGTCAGCCACTCTGTGGTTTGGGGGTTTCAGGATCGTTACAAAGTGAGCATAAGGCACAGGAACAACATTTTTGGAGGGAAAATACTTTTTATATTCTAAAACAGAGGGGCAGAAAAGAATTAGGCAGCATCTCGTGGGCGCTGAGTGCGCGAGTGAGCCGTGGTTCTCCGTGCTCGTGGCCCGCCGGCTGTGGCCTCTCTCTCCACCCATTCTGAGGCTGCAAGTTCAGTGAGCTTTGAGGGGGACATGTACTTGACAAAACAAGGACGTAGCTGGGAACGATGCGCACAGTCTGCCCGACCTTCAGCATGTGTACCCGGCCTCAGAGCGAGTCAGAAGTGAAGCCCGCCCGTCACAGGCCCCCTCTTGGCCTGGGCTTCCAGTTTAGGGAGGAAATGAGGGAAGTGTAATTTTGTGGCGGAGATGTGCTGAGCACCGCGGAGAGTCCCCACGATTGTCCTCAGCCAAGCGGCAGGAACTGCTGACCAGAAGTTCTGAGGGCCTTGAATGAAGAAGATGCCTCCTTGTTCGCTTTTGGTGATTCAATGCAATAAGACTAATATTCCTTGGTGAGTTTCCTGGAAGAGAGGTTGCCCTGAAAGACAATTGAGCCTGTGCCTCCATCCCAGGGCCCTACAGGGGGGAAATCGCACTTGGAAATTAGGCTTCGCCTCACAGCATCTTTGTCAGTGTTCTTTTTTCTTTCCACGTATTTTGAGAATGTTTGTTAGATTCAATTCACAGGTTTGGGCTATTTATTTGCCGGGATTTCTGTCCTCAGAACACAAAGCCAAGGATTTGTAAAACGGTCTCCCTCGTGGCGTCTGTGGAATGCCACGTGGCTGGCAGAATTACAGAGTGAGGCCACAGAGTGCTCGGGGAAGAAACAGGAGGGCTGGAAACTTCCAGAAGCAAGGACTCCCACAAGGGAACCAGGAAGCCTGGGCCCTGCTACCCCTGGTTTGGGCCCAGGCTAGCCTTTATCGGCGACGAGGAAAGACGCGACAGTCCCTGGTAATCAGGGCAACTGAAGAATGCAGTTGGCACCCATTACCCGTTCTCTGAAGCGAGACACCCATCACCATAGTTCCCGTGTGTACACCTGATTAGCTTTTGCCTCGCTCACCTTTTAGGGGTATTTACTGCCTTTACTGAGAGGCAGGCACTCTCTCTGCCTGCTGTTCACAGAGGCAGAAGCGAGAGCTGTGGCGCTGGAGCGGGCAGCCGGGGGGCACGCTGGCCTCCCTGCCTAAGCCCCGTAGAAGCGGAGGGCCCCACTCAGAATAAAACTAAAATCCTCACCACCTTTCAGAGAAACGTGAATAATCTATAGCTTATAGACTACACTAGCAGCTTTCCATCCGTCCAACCACAATCCTCTGCAAGAAATAGATTTTCGTGTCTACGCACACAAACTCACCTGAAACACCCTTTCACAAAGCCTCCTTGTCTACCCAATGACATTTTCTATTTTGTTTTGTTTAAAGGAAACTGCTAATTGAGCTTATGACCCCCTATGGGTCACAACCCACACCTTGAAAATAAGCCTAAACTACTTAGACCACCTTGCACATTCATGAGGGCATCACTGCAGACCCGTGGTTAGAAGCATCAGTCCGTTCGGTTGTTTCTACCTGGGGCAGATACTTGTGTTCCTAGAGCCACGCTCTGTCTTGTATCAGGAAGCATGTATTCAAGAGACATCAGGCTACATTTCTAACGCAGTTTCCAACCACCAATTCCTTACGGAATTGAACCTAGGACTCGGGCACTTAAGTAATCTAAACTCAACGGAACAAATAGGTGTTATGGGTGAACTTCATACGGGACTTTCTTTGTTCATGGAGCTCTTACTAACTACAAAAAGATCCCACATCAACGCAGAGAATCTTGAGATTATAAACGCTTCAATTTAGAAGAGATCGCATTGATTCTTCTTCCCAATTCTTGTCCTATGGATTAAAAGGAAAACACTTACGGATCAAATCGAGCAGGCTAGCATCTGTAAGATGTGCAGTAATGCACGTTGAATTAAGGGACATGCTGACATGGGCAAGGCCAAGGCCACGCGGGGGGGCCGGAACGAGGGGCCAGACTTCAAGGCCGTGCACGTGGGGAGTTCTGTGTCGGTGCTGTGGCTGTCCACCGTCCACCCTCACCTCCCCACCGGGACGGGAGAAGGAGAGTCGGCAGGATCACAGGCACTCTGAACCATCTGCACATCTTGCAGGGTCACCCAGACCTCTGAGTTGAGAGAGGAGATGGGGGCCGTGGCTATGAAAATGACTCATCTGTGCTAAGCTCATCCAAAAGTCGAACGTACAACCCTAGCCTCATTAGCTTTATGTTTCGATGAGGTCAGATTGGGGGGAAAAAAGAAAATAGAAGAGAAGAGAAGGGAAAGGGAAAGGAAAGGAAAGGAAAGGAAAGGAAAGGAAAGGAAAGGAAAGGAAAGGAAAGGAAAGGAAAGGAAAGGGAAAAACAAGAAATAGGAAGTTTTTTTGTTGTTGTTGTTGTTTTTAATCTAAATGCACACCCATGAAATGGCATCCCCAAGGGAAGTTAAAGTAAGACTTTGAAATGAAAATTGCCTAAGAAAGGCCATGCAAATGATATAAAAGGATAAGAACCCGCTGGGGCCTGCTGCCTGCTTCTCACCCCTGGATGTGGCTGGGAACATTTTCCATTTGTAAAATCCAAGGTCATTTTAGTCACTAGTGAAGTGCTTGTGGAATTATTAATAGAAATTTTGAACAACGCTGCTCCAACAGAATCATGATCTATATGCCTCTGACAAGCAGAGTGTTCAGGATTCTGAGAGGTTTGGATAACAATGGCTGGTTTTTCTCACACAAATGAGCACCTGTCAGCCTTTCCAATAAAGAACTTCCGCTCGGAGCATACCAAACTCTCCCTTACCTAACTGCCATCGTCCTACGATCCCCCGAAAGGTATTTTTAAACGTCTTTCAGTATATTTCCTGACTTTCAAGTGCAGCAGAAATAGTTTGTCCACGTGTAAAGCGCCCCTTTCCCCAGAGCAGCTCAAAGCCACTGAGCGTCTGAGAGATGGCAGGATGGCAGGCCATCACCCTAATCACTTCTGAATTTATTCTTCAAAACCACATCATGAAAATGCTGCACTCTGAAAAAATGGGGGTGGGACGGGATGGGGGGGTGGATGTTCTCAAGGAAGAAAAGCTGGTTTTGGTGCAGCGTGTGGAGCGTACCCCCAACTCCGCGCGCGACCCTGGACTGCGGTCTGGGCAACGGGCTTCTCCCAGCTCCCTGACAGCCGCGGGGGCCCGGAGAAACCACGTCTTCTGTGGGACGGCTTCTGGAGCACACGGAGAAGGTGGCATTCTCTCTCCTGCATCTCACGGCCAGTGGTGTGTAAGACGTTGGTATCTGTGAAGTTCTGTGAGCTGTTTGGACAAGGGTCTCAGCCGTGTGTCAGCTCACAGACCAAAAACACAGGGAAGAGACACAAACCACCCAACCTGACTGAACGGGATGCGCCACGGTCGTGCTGTACGTAACGGACCCTCCCCGTGTACTGTCCCCAAGAATCCAGATGTGCTGCCCCAAACAGGGGCGCAGAAGCTCATGGGCCCACCTCGCATATACAAGCAATTTGCCAATGCGTTTTTACTGCTTTACCAAGAAAGGTCCGAAATCCACAGAGCTAACAATGGCTTTCTTTTCAATGTTAGAAAGTCTTAATTTCTCTCCTCCTTCCTCCCCACCATCAAGTGAACACACCACTACTGGAGGGTCACATCACTACCTTTTTAAAAAATTTCCTTGTAGGTTTGAAATTACCTTTAGGGACAGCATACACAGCATCCATCTGCAGCCTAGAAGACTTATGAAACATTCCAACTTACTCCTCTAATAAAAGATTCTGTAAGTAGCTCAATAGAGTTAATAATATTCAAGAAATTGAATAATATATTAAATAATTTTTCACAGCCCTGTAAAATCTTCCTGTCTGCTTCGTGTGTGCTCTACTTTAAACAAAACCTTTTTGAAAGAAAATAATTTTAATTTTGTTACCACAATGTTCACTTTGCAGCTGAGAGTCGGCCGTGAAGGCAAACGGTCCTCCCAGATAATAAATCAATGACTATCTTATCTGATACGTTCTAAGTTTTGTAGAATCATCTAGCAGCCTGATGCAGAAAAGGAGCTGAATGCCAGGGTTTCTGTGTGGACACATCCTCAGGAATGGTGCGTTCCATCCTCTGCTTGCACACCTGAGACAGGTAAGGTTGGGGCGGTTACGGGACGTGGCCGGCTGGAGCCGGAAGGCAGGACTGCAGAGGCAGGCAGCATGCTCTTCCCACACCTTCTCAGCTCGCTGGACACTCGATGGATGTCTGTGGGTTATATTATCAGTCAATAAATACAAAGGTGGGTTTCAACATACTTGCTCTGCTATTTCCTGTGGATCACACTGGTGTGGCACTGTGCCAGGCATGGGGCCACGCAGCTGGGCAGTGGACAGTCGTTCTTGGGTTCCCCTGCAGGAAAGTTCACTAGCACCCACTGGCCACAAAGGGGGTTCCACGGAGGTCAGGTGGCACCGTGAGGGGTGGCCAGCTCGCTGAGGACCCCACCGAGAGGCCAGCGAGCAGGATGATGAGGTCACACAAGAGGGCAAGAGGTGGGTGCACCTCAACAGGAGGATGTACTCGAGAAGAACGTGGCACTCAGCATCCCCCCAGAAGCCACTTGCTTGTCCACCCTCAAGCCGTGCCTTTACACAATGTCCCAAGCCTAATATATTTATTTGTATTCAAAACCTGGACATGTGTATTCACTGAAACTAGGCCTTGAACCCTTCCTCCTGGCTCTAGGTATATGTGGAGGGGAAAGCCTAAGGACAGGAAGGGTAAACTCCACTCATACCTTGCAGTGTTGTCCACGCAGAGGGTGCCAAGTTGCTGATTGGTGGTGAGTGACAGTCCCAAATATTCCTTTAATACGTGATCACCTTGATCCGTCTCGCTAAGGGGTTCTTAATCCATATGAAGCAGCATAGACAACTCCTGCTCCAAAATTAGATCGTGCAGGCAAAGCATGAATGCGAGGGGACGAGCCTCCGTGCGCAATTAGGGCAGCGCGGTGGTCTTCTGGAACTTAACAGGGTGTGTGTGCGTAAGAGCAAAAGGCGGGATGTCGTGCATGATTCTGAAGGTTGAGGCAACGTCACCTCATGTTAAATCAAGTAAGCTCAAAAAGGGAAAGGAATCTGATAGAAAGTACGAGAAACGGATGTGCTTCTGTAGGTCGTTCCCTCCGCAAGCCTGGCTGTGTCCCGGGGAACTTGAGTGAGCTAGAAGTTGGCAGTTCACTCCTTAGAAGAGGATAAATTAAAGGATGTTCGCATAAGCCGCAGCTCCGTGCTTCATCTCCATTTCAGAGTTTAACTTATTCTGGGAAATTTAAACTCCATGGGAGAGGGCATATATATATATATATATATATATATATATATATATAAATCAGAAAAGGAAAGCCTTAAGGAAAGAAGCCGAGGGCTGAGGCCGGCAGATCATGGGGTTGGACCCGGAAGGGCCCCTGCCCCGGCGAGCAGCCCTGAAGGTGACAGAGGCCGGCCAGAGATCTGAGACCACTGTCCTTACTACCATTCTGCATGGCAGTGCTTTTGGAGGGTACGGGGTGCTCGTTTGTTTGTGCAGATGCGGAAGCCCTTTTTGTGAACTCACTATAGAGTAATAGAAGGAGAACAACCGAAGCTCGCTGCTGCTTTGCTTAACTCCGGAAGGGCTTTCCACTGCTCTGCACCGGTGCAGAGAAAGTCTGTGTTGCATACAAGACCGAGTCTGTTCATTCTACTTTGCTGCGTGTTTACACAGATCTGCGGGTCCTGATGGGCGTTCATGAAGACAATCCCACTGATGATGGAGGTTTAGGGAATGTGTCATCCACATGACCCTTGGCTGGGTTCTTGCACAAAAGCCAGTTTGCAGCAGGGACAGCTGAGGGTGGGTGAAGAGAGCCTGTGGTGGAGGGAAGGACAAAGCGGCCTGGAAGAGCAGACTTTGGGTGGAGACTTGGCCGGGCCAGGAAGGGAGCAGGGGGCCTGCACTTTGCCCAGTGCGGGATCCAGAGCCCATTCCTTGCCTTGGGTTATTTTGGGCCTAGTACAAGTCTGTTCTGTAACTTGCGACAAGGTTCCTGGCTGTAGGATGGAGATGACAATCCTTGCCATTGTGTAGTGTTGGGGTGAGGTGTGAGTGAGGGGTCCACAGTAAGTGCACAGAGGAAGCCCGAAATCCACGCCAGCAGGCTCTCCTGTATGATTGGCTGTGCGTCCTGAAAGCTCTGAGCTTCAGCCCCCTCCTGCCTAACGTGTGAAGCGAGTAACATCCCCCAGGGACACTGTGGGCTTTGTACAATGTTTCAGTGAGACCCTGGATGTGAAGGCGGACTCAGACTCCAAGAAACTACAACAGTAACAATGTGAAGGTGGACTCAGACTCCAAGAAACTACAACAGTAACATCAAAGATGCCTGATCACAGAATCACCAAGACAAATTTAATAATAACAAAATTTTCATCATTCCAATACTGGGGAAAGTACCAAAAAGTAACACAGAGACATACAGTGAGCAAATACTCTTGGAAAAATGGCCCCGACAGCATCGCTCCATGCAGCGTGGACACAAACCTTCCATTTGTAAAAATGCAGGATCTTCCACGTGCAATAAAGCAAAGTACAAGAGAATGAGGTCTGCCGGTACCTAAGGCATTTATCAATAGAATGATGAACGGGATTGATGCCATTGCCAGGAAGCCATCACTTACTCCGTGGCAGCTAAGAGTTCAGTGGCAGAAATTGAACTTCAGTTCCCTTTGCATTTGTACCTAAAAAGGGTTCCGCACGTCTGGCAGAGACTGTTACTAGAAGTTCCCTCTAAGGAAACGCGAGAAGGTGCCATTGCGTTCACCTCCGCCGTAGCTGAGTAGAGCAAGGAGCTGCCAGCAAGAGGCTGGACCAGGCATGCACCTGCAGCGCTGTCCCTCCCTGCTCCCTGGTGAGACCCCCTCCGCTTCTCACCCCACACAGACTTTAACCGGCTTGGGGCTTTTCAAGACATTGTGATCATTTAACAAGTATTTAATAAGGGCACATACACAAAATAAGTTCAAGTCGTCTGCGTTTGACTCAGATTGTGGTACAGGGATGTGAAGGGAGTTCCCTCTGAAGAGGGTCCTAACTACTTCAAGAGGGAGAAGACTCTTGTGAAGAAAAGAAGGCACAGGATGCCTCTGAGAACATACCTGAGGTTCCAGTCTCCAGGCCCCCTGCGCACTCTGCCTCCTGCACCTGACTGTGCACCCCGCCTCCTGCACCTGACTGTGCACCCCGCCTCCTGCACCCCGCTGTGCACACCGCCTCCTGCACCCGTCTGTGCACACCGCCTCCTGCACCTGACTGTGCACCCCGCCTCCTGCACCCCGCTGTGCACACCGCCTCCTGCACCTGACTGTGCACCCCGCCTCCTGCACCTGACTGTGCACACCGCCTCCTGCACCTGACTGTGCACCCCGCCTCCTGCACCCCGCTGTGCACACCGCCTCCTGCACCTGACTGTGCACCCCGCCTCCTGCACCCTGCTGTGCACACCGCCTCCTGCACCTGACTGTGCACACCGCCTCCTGCACCCTGCTGTGCACACCGCCTCCTGCACCGGACTGTGCACACCGCCTCCTGCACCTGACTGTGCACACCGTCTCCTGCACCTGACTGTGCACCCCGCCTCCTGCACCCCGCTGTGCACACCGCCTCCTGCACCTGACTGTGCACACCGCCTCCTGCACCTGACTGTGCACCCCGCCTCCTGCACCTGACTGTGCACACCGCCTCCTGCACCTGTCTGTGCACACCGCCTCCTGCACCCCGCTGTGCACACCGCCTCCTGCACCCGACTGTGCACACCGCCTCCTACACCTGTCTGTGCACACTGCCTCCTGCACCTGACTGTGCACTCTGCCTACTGCACCCAGCTGTGCACCCTGCCTCCTGCACCTGACTGTGCACACCACCTCCTGCACCTGTCTGTGCACACCGCCTCCTGCACCTGACTGTGCACACCGCCTCCTGCACCTGTCCGTGCACACCGCCTCCTGCACCTGACTGTGCACACCGCCTCCTGCACCTGACTGTGCACCCTGCCTCCTGCACCTGACTGTGCACACCGCCTCCTGCACCTGACTGTGCACCCTGCCTCCTGCACCTGTCTGTGCACACCGCCTCCTGCACCTGACTGTGCACACCGCCTCCTGCACCGGACTGTGCACACCGCCTCCTGCACCTGACTGTGCACACCGCTTCTGCACCTCACTGTGCACCCCGCCTCCTGCACCCTGCTGTGCACACCGCCTCCTGCACCTGTCTGTGCACACTGCCTCCTGCTCCTGACTGTGCACACCGCCTCCTGCACCTGTCTGTGCACACTGCCTCCTGCACCTGACTGTGCACACCGCCTCCTGCACCTGACTGTGCACACCGCCTCCTGCACCTGACTGTGCACACCGCTTCTGCACCTCACTGTGCACCCCGCCTCCTGCACCCTGCTGTGCACACCGCCTCCTGCACCTGTCTGTGCACCCCGCCTCCTGCACCTGACTGTGCACACCGCCTCCTGCACCTGACTGTGCACCCCGCCTCCTGCACCTGACTGTGCACACCGCCTCCTGCTCCTGACTGTGCACACCGCCTCCTGCACCTGTCTGTGCACACCGCCTCCTGCACCTGACTGTGCACACCGCCTCCTGCACCTGACTGTGCACACCGCTTCTGCACCTGACTGTGCACACTGCCTCCTGCACCTGACTGTGCACTCTGCCTCCTGCACCTGTCTGTGCACCCCGCCTCCTGCACCTGACTGTGCACACCGCCTCCTGCACCTGACTGTGCACACCGCCTCCTGCACCTGTCTGTGGACACCGCCTCCTGCACCTGACTGTGCACACCGCCTCCTGCACCTGTCTGTGGACACCGCCTCCTGCACCTGTCTGTGCACACCGCCTCCTGCACCTGACTGTGCACACCGCCTCCTGCACCTGACTGTGCACCCCGCCTCCTGCACCCCGCTGTGCACACCGCCTCCTGCACCTGACTGTGCACCCCGCCTCCTGCACCCTGCTGTGCACACCGCCTCCTGCACCTGACTGTGCACACCGCCTCCTGCACCCTGCTGTGCACACCGCCTCCTGCACCCTGCTGTGCACACCGCCTCCTGCACCTGACTGTGCACACCGCCTCCTGCACCTGACTGTGCACCCCGCCTCCTGCACCCCGCTGTGCACACCGCCTCCTGCACCTGACTGTGCACACCGCCTCCTGCACCTGACTGTGCACCCCGCCTCCTGCACCTGACTGTGCACACCGCCTCCTGCACCTGTCTGTGCACACCGCCTCCTGCACCCCGCTGTGCACACCGCCTCCTGCACCCGACTGTGCACACCGCCTCCTACACCTGTCTGTGCACACTGCCTCCTGCACCTGACTGTGCACTCTGCCTACTGCACCCAGCTGTGCACCCTGCCTCCTGCACCTGACTGTGCACACCACCTCCTGCACCTGTCTGTGCACACCGCCTCCTGCACCTGACTGTGCACACCGCCTCCTGCACCTGTCTGTGCACACCGCCTCCTGCACCTGACTGTGCACACCGCCTCCTGCACCTGACTGTGCACCCTGCCTCCTGCACCTGACTGTGCACACCGCCTCCTGCACCTGACTGTGCACCCTGCCTCCTGCACCTGTCTGTGCACACCGCCTCCTGCACCTGACTGTGCACACCGCCTCCTGCACCTGACTGTGCACACCGCCTCCTGCACCTGACTGTGCACACCGCTTCTGCACCTCACTGTGCACCCCGCCACCTGCACCCTGCTGTGCACACCGCCTCCTGCACCTGTCTGTGCACCCCGCCTCCTGCACCTGACTGTGCACACCGCCTCCTGCACCTGACTGTGCACCCCGCCTCCTGCACCTGACTGTGCACACTGCCTCCTGCACCTGACTGTGCACACCGCCTCCTGCACCTGACTGTGCACACCGCCTCCTGCACCTGTCTGTGCACACCGCCTCCTGCACCTGTCTGTGCACACCGCCTCCTGCACCTGACTGTGCACACCGCCTCCTGCACCTGACTGTGCACACCGCCTCCTGCACCTGTCTGTGCACACCGCCTCCTGCACCTGACTGTGCAAACCGCCTCCTGCACCTGACTGTGCACACCGCCTCCTGCACCTGACTGTGCACACCGCCTCCTGCACCTGACTGTGCACACCGCCTCCTGCACCTGACTGTGCACACCTCCTCCTGCACCTGTCTGTGCACACCGCCTCCTGCACCTGACTGTGCACACCGCCTCCTGCACCTGTCTGTGCACACCGCCTCCTGCACCTGACTGTGCACACCGCCTCCTGCACCTGACTGTGCACACCGCCTCCTGCACCCGTCTGTGCACACCGCCTCCTGCACCTGACTGTTCACACCGCCTCCTGCACCTGACTGTGCACCCTGCCTACTGCACCTGACTGTGCACACCGCCTCCTGCACCTGACTCTGCACACCGCTTCTGCACCTCACTGTGCACTCTGCCTCCTGCACCCTGCTGTGCACACCGCCTCCTGCACCTGTCTGTGCACCCCGCCTCCTGCACCTGACTGTGCACACCGCCTCCTGCACCTGACTGTGCACACCTCCTCCTGCACCTGTCTGTGCACACCGCCTCCTGCACCTGACTGTGCACACCGCCTCCTGCACCTGACTGTGCACACCGCTTCTGCACCTGACTGTGCACACTGCCTCCTGCACCTGACTGTGCACTCTGCCTCCTGCACCTGTCTGTGCACCCCGCCTCCTGCACCTGACTGTGCACACCGCCTCCTGCACCTGACTGTGCACACCGCCTCCTGCACCTGACTGTGCACACCGCCTCCTGCACCTGACTGTGCACACCGCCTCCTGCACCCGACTGTGCACACCGCCTCCTGCACCCGACTGTGCACACCGCCTCCTGCACCCGTCTGTGCACACCGCCTCCTGCACCTGACTGTTCACACCGCCTCCTACACCTGTCTGTGCACCCCGCCTCCTGCACCTGACTGTGCACACCGCCTCCTGCACCTGACTGTGCACCCCGCCTCCTGCACCTGACTGTGCACACCGCCTCCTGCACCTGACTGTGCACACCGCCTCCTGCACCTGACTGTGCACACCGCCTCCTGCACCTGTCTGTGCACACCGCCTCCTGCACCTGTCTGTGCACACCGCCTCCTGCACCTGACTGTGCACACCGCCTCCTGCACCTGTCTGTGCACACCGCCTCCTGCACCTGACTGTGCACACCGCCTCCTGCACCTGACTGTGCACACCGCCTCCTGCACCCGTCTGTGCACACCGCCTCCTGCACCTGACTGTGCACACCGCTTCTGCACCTCACTGTGCACTCTGCCTCCTGCACCCTGCTGTGCACACCGCCTCCTGCACCTGTCTGTGCACCCCGCCTCCTGCACCTGACCGTGCACACCGCCTCCTGCACCTGACTGTGCACACCGCCTCCTGCACCTGACTGTGCACACCGCCTCCTGCACCTGACTGTGCACACCGCCTCCTGCACCTGACTGTGCACACCTCCTCCTGCACCTGTCTGTGCACACCGCCTCCTGCACCTGACTGTGCACACCGCCTCCTGCACCTGTCTGTGCACACCGCCTCCTGCACCTGACTGTGCACACCGCCTCCTGCACCTGTCTGTGCACACCGCCTCCTGCACCTGACTGTGCACACCGCCTCCTGCACCTGACTGTGCACACCGCCTCCTGCACCCGTCTGTGCACACCGCCTCCTGCACCTGACTGTTCACACCGCCTCCTGCACCTGTCTGTGCACCCTGCCTACTGCACCTGACTGTGCACACCGCCTCCTGCACCTGACTGTGCACACCGCCTCCTGCACCTGACTGTGCACACCGCCTCCTGCACCTGTCTGTGCACACCGCCTCCTGCACCTGACTGTGCACACCGCCTCCTGCACCTGACTGTGCACACCGCCTCCTGCACCTGTCTGTGCACACCGCCTCCTGCACCTGACTGTGCACACCGCCTCCTGCACCCGTCTGTGCACACCACCTCCTGCACCTGACTGTTCACACCGCCTCCTGCACCTGTCTGTGCACCCTGCCTACTGCACCTGACTGTGCACGCCGCCTCCTGCACCTGACTGTGCACGCCGCTTCTGCACCCTGCTGTGCACTCTGCCTCCTGCACCCTGCTGTGCACACCGCCTCCTGCACCTGTCTGTGCACCCCGCCTCCTGCACCTGACTGTGCACACCGCTTCTGCACCTGACTGTGCACACTGCCTCCTGCACCTGACTGTGCACTCTGCCTCCTGCACCTGTCTGTGCACCCCGCCTCCTGCACCTGACTGTGCACACCGCCTCCTGCACCTGACTGTGCACACCTCCTCCTGCACCTGTCTGTGCACACCGCCTCCTGCACCTGACTGTGCACACCGCCTCCTGCACCTGTCTGTGCACACCGCCTCCTGCACCTGACTGTGCACACCGCCTCCTGCACCTGACTGTGCACACCTCCTCCTGCACCTGTCTGTGCACACCGCCTCCTGCACCTGACTGTGCACACCGCCTCCTGCACCTGTCTGTGCACACCGCCTCCTGCACCTGACTGTGCACCCCGCCTCCTGCACCTGACTGTGCACACCGCCTCCTGCACCTGACTGTGCACACCGCTTCTGCACCTCACTGTGCACTCTGCCTCCTGCACCCTGCTGTGCACACCGCCTCCTGCACCTGTCTGTGCACCCCGCCTCCTGCACCTGACTGTGCACCCCGCCTCCTGCACCTGACTGTGCACACCTCCTCCTGCACCTGTCTGTGCACACCGCCTCCTCCACCTGACTGTGCACACCGCCTCCTGCACCTGACTGTGCACACCGCTTCTGCACC
Organism: Halichoerus grypus; assembly: GCF_964656455.1. Taxonomy (NCBI): domain Eukaryota; kingdom Metazoa; phylum Chordata; class Mammalia; order Carnivora; family Phocidae; genus Halichoerus; species Halichoerus grypus. Next base: position 1,927,309 of record NC_135713.1, read on the forward strand.
TGACTGTGCACACTGCCTCCTGCACCTGACTGTGCACTCTGCCTCCTGCACCTGTCTGTGCACCCCGCCTCCTGCACCTCACTGTGCACACTGCCTCCTGCACCCCGCTGTGCACACTGCCTCCTGCACCCCGCTGTGCACCCCGCCTCCTGCACCTGTCTGTGCACCCCGCCTCCTGCCCCCCGCTGTGCACACCGCCTCCTGCCCGATCTGTACAGCCCCCGTGCACCTGTCTACACAAAGCTCCTGCAGGTTACTGTCCACGCAAACTTCCTGAAACTGTCTACACTAGTATCCTGTAGCTGACTGTCTACACAAGGTCCCAGCAGACAGCTGTCTACACAGGATGACCGCAGCTGGACGTCTGCACAGAGCCCCAGCAAAGATGTGTTTTCAAGAATGAGCATGCACGGGGAGCAGGCAAGGGAAGCCGCAGGAGGTTATGCAGAAGGCCGGTGAGACCCAGGTCCTCTTGGGCCAGTGTGAGTCTGTGATCTACTTGAGGAAGGTATTTTGGAGGTTGGTGTGGAACGGCATGGCGAGCAGAAGGCTTTGAGGCAGGAAACCAGGGTTTGGATGTTGTTGTGGGCAGAGGGGAGAAGGAGGGCGCAGGGGAGGGCCGTGCTGGGCAGAACAGAGGAGGAGGGAAAGAGGACAGAGGAGGCAGACATGTAGGCATTGCTTTTTCAACGATCACGTGTTCCATTTCACAGGTGTCCGGGGCTTAGTGCAGAGTGTGCCTCTGGTTTCTCCTTGTCAATGTACATTCTCTCTGCTCAGGGCACAAATGACTACTTGAAAGTTCTTGGTAGGAAGCTCTGGTGTCCGTCACAGACGTACGATGCGGCAGCAGTGAACGGGCCCGAGGGCTGGGTGCAGGTCCTACTCCGTGCCGTGTCAGCTGCAGAAGCTGCAGACCCAAGACCAGAGAGCAGTGGTGCGGGAAAGGCACTCACAGATGTGCGGCGACGGACGTCCCCTGAAGCCAACAGGAAACTCCTAAGAAATCTATGTCCCCTGTAGGCTCACAGTGGATTTTAATGGGCTTATTGATAACACATCTAGATTCATTAATGGGACTGCACAGCAACACCATGAAACCCCGCAAGAAATTATTGAAAACTCAAGTTGTCATCTCCAGCTTTCTGTTCCAGGTGAACTGCTAAGTGGGAGCTTTAAAGGGACTCCAATCCTTCCCCAGCAGCCTGGCAATCCAACGTGAACCGATTGAGTGTAGGCTGTATGGGCATCTACCCGTGTCAGGACTCCGAATCTCCAGGACAAGCCTCGTGAATGGAGTTTGCACTGAGATTACGTCACCTCATTTCTTGTCTTCTCCACCTGCAAACCCTCGAGCCTGTATTCACTGTGTCGACTTCGGGTCAGTGCAAACCCAGCGAATCCCTGGCCCATCGCGTTGGTGAATCCTGGTGCTGGCTGAAGCCGGGGTGTGCGGCCTTATAAATCAGTCTGCAGAACAGAGCCCGGGGCCCACGTTTCCATGCTGTCATCCCTCCTTCCTGCCGAATGTGATGAAGGCTGGTCCATGGGCCCACAGCTGAGTCGGGGCTAAGGGTGGTTTCTAATACTGGGCACCACTACCTATAACATGCAGACACTTACCCTGCTTCTGATGGAAACCAAAGAGCTTTCTGACCACCCACTGATGGCCAAGCAAAGCTACCCAGACCCCACTGTCTCCGGACAGCTCTGTTTGCAGGACCTCTGTGGTCTGTGGAACCTCCTGGCTCCTTCAAGAGTGTGCGGGTCATCATATTCCAGATCGACCCCAGAGGTAATTTCACGCATACTGCAAAGCCCCAGCTCTTTCCCACTTGGGTCCACCCCCCAAACGGTGTCGGATTTTCCACTGTGGGCATTTTATTTCTTAATTTCTCATTTTCTTAACCTTGGGCCATCATCATTTAAAAAAAATACCAGTGCCTGGGTCCACGCCAAGCCACCTGACCCTGAATCTCTCTCCTGGTGACTCCAATGCCATTCTGGCTTAAGGACATTAAGACATGAAGTCACTTCATGTGGAATATGTAAACACCGAGAACGTCGGTGACTGTCAGTAAGTTTATGCTGAATTAAAGTGACCATTTTTAAAGAGTAGCACTTACTTACGAGAAAAGTATGTGGTTTGAGAAGAGATCTCCATGGAAGGTGTGGAGAGCCAGCCAAGGCAAGAGAGATGTCAAAAGGATTGTCGGGGTCTCTGTGTTTAAAGGTCCCTCTTCACCTGCTTCCTATCTTACGAAAAAGGTGATTCTGGCTCCAACAAGAGCCACCGGACACCCCCAGCTCCATCCATGAACACACAGTAAATTTCATCCTATGGACTCTGCTTCGCTCCCTCCCTCCCTCTCCTCCATTTCAACACATGTATTTTAAAAAAGTGTCACTTGACGAATATTTTTTACTGTGCCTCATCAATATTAAGATGGCCAGGTTTAGCAAATAAAAATAAAATAAAATAAAATAAAATAAATACAGTTAAATTCAAAGTACAGAAAACCAACAAAACTTTAGAGGTAAACACTGCAGGGTACATAGTGGGCACTTACATTACAAAAGTATCCACTGTTTATAAAAACAATCAAATGTGGGGCACCTGGGTGGGTCAGTCGTTAAGCGTCTGCCTTCGGCTCAGGTCATGGTCCCAGGGTCCTGGGATCAAGCCCCACATCGGGCTCTCTGCTCTGCGGGAAGCCTGCTTCTCCCTCTCCCACTCCCCCTGCTTGTGTTCCCTCTCTTGCTGTGTCTCTCTGTCAAATAAATTAAAAAAAAAAATCTTAAAAAAAACCAATCAAATGTAACTGTCTTATATTTTATTTAGCAACTCTGGTATTTATGTATATTTACCTATTCATGTTTGACTATCTTATATATTCACATGTACATTATATTCTATGTGTATTGTACCTATTTATTGATTGTATCTATCATTTCTTGCAAAAGTCTAAGGGACACCTTTAAGGTCGAAGAGGTCTACTTTTGTGCTATATAAAATCAAACCTCGTGATGTTGTGCGTATGTCAAAACCCACAGAATGTGGGACACAAAGAGTGAACCCTAACATAAACTATGGACTTTAGTAAATAACGTATCGATATTCAATCATCCATTGAAACAAATGGACTACTAGGAACCAAGGTGCTAAGAGCCAGGGAAGCTGAGCCCTGAGGAGGGGGCACAGGGAGCTCTCTGCATCTGCTGGGCAATTTTTCTGTGTCCCTAAAAATGCTCTAATTTTCTCTGTGATAGGAGAAGTGCCATGTGTGAGCAGGGTCCATCTTCCTGCCTGTGAAGTTAGCAGGAAACCGAGGCTGGCCAAGGGGAAGCTGCCCGGGGAATTGGGCCTAGAGTGGGACTGCTCTGTGCTGCACGCCGGGTGGGGGCTAGAGCTGTGGACCCCAAGCAAGTAAGTCCCCTGGAGCCCTTCTCTACCCGACCCTTCCCCTATTAGGGCATTACTGGGGTCTTTCTCTGCTCCTCATACCATCTGAGATTACGTGTTGCCCACTGCCCACAGCCACTGACTTCCCACCCTGGTGTCCTTGAAAGCACCTCCCCAGCCCCGCCCCAATGTCCCCTCCACACCTTGGCATTTAAACTTCCCAACAGCTGCTCTGAGTGGGGGCCGTGGCTTCCCACATGCAGAAGGGCAGAAGGAGGCTCCACAACATGAGTCCATACCTGCTCTGTGCTGGGCCTGGGGAAGCACAGGAGGGCCACCCACACCTGCCTTCAAGCTCTCCACTCCCTCCACGGGGATTCCTCCTTACATGTTGTCCTGGGGGATGGCATTTCAAAATTTAAAACAGTGCTTTATTTTTTTTTAAGGTTTTATTTAAAATTTGGGCATTTATAAGTTATAATGTGTATTTTGCCTTTAAATCTCAAGAGATAACTGAATATTATAGAAGAAAAAAACTTTTTGGAAAACAAACAAGTTGGTTATTTTGGCTAATTTTATTTCTTGCATCTGGTTAACTGCACAGTTGCTATTGAAAATATGTCTAAGTCTACACTTTGAGTACAACAACTTTTTAATTTTTAAATCATAGATTGTCAGTGGGACACAGATTATATGAAAATCTTGATTGTTGTAAGGGGTAATTATGCGAAAGACAAGAACAGATCAATGGAATGAATGTATATTTTGTGAATGCTGTTCTTTTCTGTTATGACAAATCTACACATTGCCGACCCTCAGAACACAGAGCCCAGACAGGCACAGTGACAATTGAATTCAGTCCTCTTTGTGATGTCCCTAACTTCCATGCAAATCATGCTTTGCACATATTCTGTGAGGTTATCACTTGAAGGTGTATTTTCCAAGGTAGAAACCTAAAGCACATTGATTGAGCAGTTTAGAAGCCTGGTTTGCAAACGTTCAGTATTCAGACACACACTGTGGGCCTCATTTGTCCCCTTGGTCCGTGGCTATCACTGGGCCTTCGGCCAGGATGAGGTCTGTGACTGACCCACCAGGGCAGGTGGGTGGTGATGCTGGGACCAGCCTAACCCAACAAGGAGCCCCTTGCACAGCCTCCTGGGTGGGAGGAGCTAGGGTTTGAGGAGAGGGCTATTTGGGCCACTCAAAGAGCCACACAAGGAGTCTTGAGTGCCGCTCCCTCCCCTCTCCAGCCTGTGGAGGTGGCCATCCACACTGGCTCATCTGGGGTTCCCCTGCCAAGCAGCACCCACCTCCCAAGTGCACCCACTGCCCCTTCTGCAGGACCACTGTTCAGAGCCAGGGATGGGGCCACACCAAGGAGGCCACCCACCCTAGGCAGGGCTTATACTCCGTCTCTGGGGATGATCCCACTGTAGGAGCCAGCACCTGCCCCCAAGCATCCTGCCCCAAACTTCCAGTGCTCATGTGAGGGTGCCCCGATACCACAGAGACATGCTTTTCTGGACCCCCTAACCCTGAGATGATTTAGAACCATCCTGTTCCCTTCCCCACGTCAGAAGGTATCTACTGGTGGCCTTTCCTGACCTCAAAGAGTTAGGCCAAAAGTGCACCTGGCCTGAGACTCACACCTCCCCTCCCCTCCCCAGCCCACAGCCCACCTGCAACTAGGCCTTCTTCTCGCTCACTGGGCCTTGTTTGCCCTGGGAAGGCAGGGAGAGCCCGAGGGGTGTGCACCTGAATACATTATTTGCTTCTACTTAACATAGTGAAGTCGGTTGAGTTGTTTACAATATAACTCATTTGTGGTTGTCTCCTAGCAGGTGGGCTTTATCTTCTTTAAAGCACAGCCTCAAGTCAGCCCCTGCCTTTATAAAAAGTCCAGCCCCACAGAAATGTTCAACACACTTTCTCTCCACTCAGGGCTTGGGCTCAACCTCGCCCCCTGCCCACTCCAGATCCGACCTCCTGCAAGAAGCAGTTCACCAAAGGCTGAGCCCTTTCAGTAACTCCTGTTTATATCTGGGCCCATTACCACCAAGGGCACTTTTATTTGAGGGGCTGAGTATCACATAATCATTATAAAACAAATTGTTTTTCCACTGCTTGCGAGTCAGGAAGGATAAACTGTGGAGCTGGTGTGGGCCTCCTATTTAAGAGAACTAATGTCATGGCTGGGTACCGCCTGGAACCTGATCTGCTCCCCCCTCTCCCGCCCCCGTACTTGGACCCAGCGGTAGGGATCCGCATCTCTAGGCCCTGCTGGGCTGATCCCACACCAGCCGTCCACCATTTCCTCATCTCGGGCTGTGCAGACCTCCAGGGTCCAGTCACCCCCCAAGGTGTGAATGGTGAGGAAGACTGAGCGGAGGTCTCTTCGGGGCCATAATGTGCCCCAGACAAACAACAAAGCCCTGACCCCAAAGGTTAGGGAGTGCAGCACCCCCCTGATCGGACGCTCCCCTCCCAGTGCCGCCATCCCCCAGCGCCTCCCGCACCGGCCTGGCCTCTGTTGCCTCCTGTGGGTCCTGCCCTTGCTCAGCATCCTCCCCAGACCGCAGGAGGCTGGGGACGTAGTTCCGGGGTCCCACCCTTGAGCTACCAGCTCTGAGCCCGAGTCAAAGCTGCCCCACGGGGCCCAGAAAGGAAGGGGTGAGGGAGGGGCAGGACCGGAGAACCTCCCTGACTCCGGGCCTGCAGCTGTAGCACAACGGAAACCGGGCGCCCAAGCCCGCTCGCGGGCGCCCCCATCCGGGCCCCAGGCCGCGCTGCATCCACAGGGCTCCTCACCACCTCCAGGCAGCCCACCAGCTAGTTCTTGAGGAGGAGCGCGGGGAGGGGTCAGGCAGTGCGCAAGGTGGCTACACTGGCTTTGTCGGGTCTGTAAAACCCTGCCTTGGTCTGGCAAATCCCCTAAAAAGCAGCAGCAGCTCTGCGAGCCTCTGGTCTGCGGGCAGCGGTGCCGACATGCCCAGGCTCCCTGGAGCGCCCCGACCCTCGCGGCGCTTCTCCCAGGCCGTCCCTGGAGGGGCCACCTGCCTGGCCTGCCCGCGCGGAGCGAGGGCGTTCGGGGCGCCTCGCGGGGTCCGCTCCCGCGCGCCTCTCCGCCGACCCCCCGGCGCGCAACGAGGGTCCTCGCTCTCCGCAGCTGCGGCGTGGCTGTGAGCTCTGCGGCCCACAGACGTGCGGTGCCCGTGCAGGGAAGAGAGAAGGCGACGCTCCGAGCGCGGAGGCTCGCCCCTCCACCTGGCCGATGCGGGGACACTCCTCACCTTGCAGCGGCGCTTCCGGGGCGCTGGGCGGAAGGGGATGCGCACCCCGGAACCAGCCTCGGAATGGGGCCTGAGCAGGGCGGCGGGACGGGAGAGCAGGGGACCTGCGGAAATCGGGGGGAGCCCGGTGGGCCTCCCGGGAACCGGCAGCCGTCGAGCGTTCGTGCGGGCTGGTCCACGGCCCAGGGCGCCTGCCTGCAGCCTCCTCTAAGGAGGCTCGAGGGTCAGATACCCCTCAGTGCCAAGGGGAGGGGGCCAAAAGTGGAAGAAGTGGGCAGGCGGCTGGACTTGGAGCTCTCAGGCCGCAGTGGCATGGGGCGCATTCTGCCGCCGGAGATCCCAGGGTTCCAGCTCAGCATCCCCTCCGAACCCTGCAGCCCCCCACTTCCAGGCGGCCCACCCCCGCCGCGGGCTCCGGGCCAGGCAGTCCGGCACAGGGGCAGCCCGAGGGGGTCCGCCGCATCTGCGCGCTCCCTTGACCTGCTGCTGCGCTGCAAGTCGGGGTGGCTGCCTTTTGGGGCCTCGGTGTGACCCGTGAAGCGTGGCGCGCGGCGCTGGAGGACGGCAGGGCAGAAGTGGGCCTGGGGCGTCAGCTGAAAGGCGTCCCCGCCTCGGACGGCTTAGGCGTCTGAAGAGCTTGGACAGAAGCAGCGCCGAGAAGAAATGATTGTAGTTGTGCCAGGACAAAACACGTGTGCTCCGACCCGACCCTGGTGGGGCTTTAGGGACATTAGGGGGCTGGGGGCCCCCAGGGAGAACGCGGCGGGCGCCTCCAGCTCGGCACCTGCACTCAGGGCCGCCGGCGTCTGGGCCGCAGAGGGCGACAGCGCCGACCGCCGCGGTGCTCCTTCCGCGCAGTGCAGCCGCTTCCCCGCGGCGGACGCGGCCTTTCCCTCCGAGCTCATCCGGACACCGACCAGCCGCCGCTCCCGCTAACCCGGGCCACCTGTTTGTGCCCAGCTAACCTGCCAGCTCACGACCCAACCTCTAGGGCCGACGACCACCCCCCTCGCCGTGCCCGGGGGCGGGAGCGGGGTGCACGTGGGACCCGCACCCGCGCCGGGCGAAAGCGCAGCTCCCTTCAAACCCCAAGCCAGGTCGGCCCCTTTCCGCTGGGATTCGCAGGGCCTAGGAACAGGGGTCCTCCCCCAGCCCCTCTCCCCTGTGAGAAGATGCCAGGGGTGAAAATGTTCGCTTTGCCCTTTCTCTTGATCTTGGAGGAAAAGGCAAGAGCTAGGACGGGCACCTGTATGGGCCTCAGACCTTCCTCGCTGCCGAGCGGTTCCCCGGCCACTGACTTTGATCAGCCTTATTAATCCCAGCTGCGCTCTATCTGTTTGTCATTTGCCCCCTTTTCCTCCGGAATCATTATTTATGGCTGGGGGAGGGGAGGGGAAGGTGCCCGCCGCTGGAAGGGAACCTGGGAGGGAGTTGCTGAGGGCAGGAAGGTGACTGTGGGTGTTTTCCCTAAAGGTCACCGGAAAGGAGGGGTGGGCAGGGGCCTGGTCGGACCAGCTCCGCTTTGAATCCTTGCTCAAGAGCATTAACTAATTACGGATCAGAGAAATGAAAAAAAAAAATACTCCTTTAAATAACCAAAGGTAATTATAACCCTGTTGTTGACACTAAGGATTAATAATTGATCAGGAGTTACACACAATAAATTGTCAATTTATCTCCCCACAAAAAATGCCAGCGCTCCTGTAGTGTTGTGTTTCCTTTCTGCCCTCTGGGTATTTCCTACGAAGATCCACTCTGTTCCCATTTGGAGGCAGCCCCAAACCTCACAGTTTGCTTCTTTAAGAATATTAGATTTAATTTGTGTTCAGTGCCATATAGAACAAAGTAACACTGGGGACACCTTTTTAAAAGACTTTCCCTTATTATCTTGGGACCAGACTTAAATAAACAAACAAAAACCATTCTTCCTCTTTCCTTTTACCTGGGATTTCAGAAGAACAGAGGAGGGAGATTTCATAACTCATTCTTTTTTAATTATATTGCCAGTATAGTCCTCCTTAATAATATCTTCAGTTTTTATTTTTCCTAGAAAGAGAGAACGCTCTGCCCTCCATAGAGAGAACAGGAGCCTCTTCTCTGCTTGGAGGTGCAGTGAGCCTACATGCCTCTGTTTGCAGGAGATACGGTGAGAAGGCAGGGAAGCATGCAAATGGGGGTGTCTGCACCCTAAAACAAGCGCTCTCTCCTTTGCCTCCCAAGGTGAGGTCTACCTGCACATCATGAAATGCTGGTCCCATGCCGCTCCAGCCAAAGCAGAGGAGCGGGTTGGCATGAGCTGTCCTATGGCCCACAGAAAGTAATTTTCAGCAACTGGAAAATTATATTGTCATAGATTACTTCTTCTCATAATAAGCCTTTAAAATATCTGTAGGGATTTGTCACTTACATAAAGGTTTGAAAATACATCAAAGGGACATGTCCCCTTTGCGATTTGTAGAAATTCAAATGATGTTAATCATAATATCCACGTATCACAGGCTGTGTATTGTTCCCAAGATTGCCTCTTGGGTTAACACATTTTTAAAATGTTTAAAATGTTATTTTTGTAAAAAGCTGTGTAAAAACACTTATTTCATAGATCTACTTATACCCTTAATTTGGGGTTAAAATAAAAGCTTTTCTTGGGATTGTCCATGCACTAAGGAAAAATCATCTGTTAGATAATCACTGCGCAGTGTTTTTTGGAGGAAACTTTCTAATAACTCAGTGTATTGTTTAGATTTGAAAGGGTTGCCTCAGACGGAAGAAATAAACCGGTTCGGAATGATTTTTTTTCAAACTGCTGTCCGTGTACTGGACACTGGCGCACATTCCTTCCGTAGCGACAGAGAGCTCGCGGCCCGCTTCACGCTCAGCCTCTGTAGCAAGTATTTGAATGCGGTTCCCCGACCCTGGAACGCGGGCGGGCTGGGGGCGCGTGGTTCCCCGCACCGGCCGCCCCCGAGCCCGCAGGGGTCCAGAGGCGGCCCGGGCCGGTGCCCCCGGCCCTGCGCGCTCCCGCCCTCTCGCCTCGCGTCAGACGGAGGTGGGTGAAGTTCTTTTCAAGTTTCAAAGGCAGTTGCTGGGCAGCTTTGCAGAAACAATAACTCTTTTATTGGGAACAAATGTTGACATTTGACGGGCGCGGGAGGCGGTGGCCGCCGGGCAAGCGCTCCCGGGGCTCTCGGCAGCGCCCGGCCCCCGGGGTCCCCCTGAGACGAAAGCGGGGGTTCGGATCCACCAGCCCCGGCGCAGCGCGGGCCGCGGAGGGCCGAGCCCCGCACGCCGACCGACGCGAGCGCCCGGGCCCGCAGCCGCAGCGCCAGGCCCGGCCCGACGGCCCCGCGCCCCGCTCGCCAGCGCCCCGCGCCGGGCTGCCGGCTCCGGGAGCTGCGAGCGTGTCTTGGCCGGCGACAGTTCTGATTAAGTAGACTTTAAAGCAAAAATGAAAATCAGACCCCACTCCAACTTCCTTCCTCGGTGAAGGTTCCCTCTCTCTCCCCTCCCTCCCTCCCTTCCTCTTCTCTGTCCCTCTCCCTCTTCTCTCTCTCCCCGCTCTCTCTCCTCCCTCCTCTTTCTCCTCCTGCATCCTCCTCCCCCTCTCTCTTCTTCCTCCTTCATCTTTCCTAATGATCTTCACGGAGGAGAGCTCATAAATCACTCTGCATTTCTCTTTTAAAAAGATCCCTCTAAACACCTGCGGGTTTTATGTTCTTAGCACACATTTAAAAATCAAGTTCTCCAGAATGAAATTCAGGTCAGGAGGCAGGGTGAGTAAGTTATGGAAATCTTTGATAATTTGTTGGGCATATAAACATCAAAGAATATTCGTTAGCCTGAGCTAATCTCCTGAGCTGCTTTGAGTTTTCAGCAACTGAAAGGTGCGGTTGTCCAGAGAACCGGGTCGGGGACGGAGGTGGGTGTGGGCGCGTGCGCGTGCGGGAACGGATCACATGTCCAGGTAAAACAACCTTCTGTTCCAAAGGGAGGCAGCTTTTACCCAGGCTTCAATTTCTGAACATAGGCACAAAGATCAATTTTTGTTTGGGTTTCCCACTCCCATACTCTATACTTCTCTAAGAGACACAGTGCCTTAATTGTTGATGTGTGGTCATTAGGATGTGTGGTCTTGAAGTGTTTAATTTGTTAGAATTAAAAATTCCATACTTTGCAGTGAAGTCTTCCAAATACTCAAATTATAATATTACATATGACAGATATTTCTGCCATGTGCATTGTATTCCCTGCTGATTTAGGAAATATGGCTAATATTAATAAAAGCAAACTACTTCATCCCTTAATATTGTACTTGAAAATGCTATCTGGAGGGGAAAAAAATCATTGTCTTCATGGAAAGTCTATGAAGGTTTTACATCTGAAACAAAAATGAGCAAAGGAGCTCACAGCTCACTTTTCCGCTCACAGACCTCACATTTGTTTTCTTCCAGACTCGCTGCCACAGAGAGCCATGGTTTCCCATGTGAAAAATCTTCCCTGTCACCAAGAAATAGCTCAGCTCCAAACATTTCCATGTCTCTTACTTGGGGAGGCAGGAAGGAGAAAACAAAGCAAAACAAAACAAAACAGCTCTCTACCCTAAAGGTTGGCTTTATGTCTAGCCTCCAAATGCTTATACACCCAAAACCAACAAAATGCCTAAGAAGTAGCAGAAAACCAAAACCTTGATCTACTCCTTTTCTCAGGAGACAAACCACAACTGCTCCTCCCCACTGGCCTGGCTCAGTGTCCAGTTAACAGCCCCCTGGCTTTGCCTCAAGTACCTAAGATTACTTTCAAATACCCTTTCTAACAAGACCCCAGCAAGAGGCCACTAATTTCTACCGCACAAAAAGCCACTGGAGAGAGATCCGTTTGTCAATATCAACTGGTCCAGCAATTTCCCATCCTCAGACACATCGGCCTATCGGAGCTGGCAGATGTTTAGACAAGATTTTATAAATTGTTCAATATCAGCCCATAATGAACCCCAACTGACCATTCCAAAGCAGCTAAAAGCATCCGGGACATCCCCCGCTGGGATCCAATAATGCGCTCATGCTGCAGCATTATTAATCATGGAATAAAACAGATGAACCTCTTGAAAAGTAAGTGTATGATTGATTAAAGGGCAATCTAAGAAGCTATTATTCTTGTTTTATAACCGTAAGTTATATTCACTCAATTTATCTTTGGAAAGGAAATAAATGATTGTTCATCTCTTCTCTGAAATCATATTATATGGATATCCATATAATTTTGCTGAAAATTAAAGTGACAGGTTTGCTGCTTTTATGATACTAATCAAAGGGAATACGCTACTTGCCTACAAATTCTAGACTTGTTCTATAATTAGATGGTGAGCAGCACAATAACCAGGTCATAGTCTAAGGTTGTTTAAACTTTTCTTTTCCCCCAGGGTAAGGGTAAGAGCCACCGAAAGGAAAATAAATCTCTCCTCCCAGATTTTCACCTTGTGTTCAATGTGCGATACAGGAAAAGGAGAGTCAAGGCCCTTAAATCTAAATAATCTATGCCAATGTGGATAATTCTGACTTTAAAATAAACAATGACTTCCATCAGTAATGTATGGTCGGTCAGAGGTGTGACTCCCTACTAACCTTGCTATCAGGATTCTCCAGCTTACGTTACGGAGAAGGTTCAATAAGCCAGCATAGAAATAAATATAAAATGGATCCTAACGCATAAGGATGTCAGGTCATTTTATTTGGCCAAGTTTAAAAAATTGACACTAACAAGTAATCTGCATATTCAGAGCAGAAAAATCTTAATTTTCTTGCAATACGTGTGCATATAAATAATCCAAAACTGGATGTTACTGCCCTACTGTGTATTTCTCTTCCATCTGCCTATCTCCTTTTTTTATGAACGGGAGAAGGGAGAGATTATTTTACACATTTTCATTAAAAAGCCTGAGGTCAGATCACCTGGGGGGAGGGGCTGCTATTACCTGGGGCTTCCTACCCAGATCACTCTCCTAGGAAAAATGAGCCCCAAACACCATATTGTCGTAGACTAGTCTGTTTTTATTTACAATTTAAGATATAAATTAGTAAAGAATTCTTGTTAAACAACCAACAAAGATTGTATAACCAGCAATGTTCAAATAAAAACCAGGCAGAATTTATTTACAAAAAGTTTAGATTCCATTGCAATACAACTTGCATAAATTACTAGAAGCTTTATATCATTATAAAAATAAATATCAAATTTGTTTCCACTTCTTAAGTACTCAAGTTCTTCAATCACATTTTATTTCTACTGTGTACATCTTTTACAAATAAATTTTACAGTAAATCCTATCACACCTATAGAATATATACCGTGGCAATGAAGTGATCAATTCAAGATATCCTGAGAAAAAAGATTGTTTTCAGAAGTCACACATACATTGGGGAAGCTATACTATGCCAACAAATTCACGTTATGTCCAACAAAGGTCTGTTCGGTTAGAGTCTGTGGATCCTTCTCCTTTACAGCGGCACAAGATGCGGTCCGGGTTTAGAGATGTGTTTTTTATATCTGTATATTTATGAACTTGGGGAGAGAGAATGGCCTGCTGACTTTTTTTTTTTTCCAAAGCAATTGTGACACCTACCTGTGGACCAAGGAAAAAACCAAATCATCCCAAATCCTTCAGTTGCACCCCAACATCATCACAGTATAAAAACGAGTCGATCTGAAATGATTGTGCCTCTTTCCCGACATCATCCAGATCTGTAATTAGTGATTTTGCCTAGCTGTAAAGTAGGGACTTTTTTGAGATACTGCTGTGAGCCAGGTGAGCTGCAGGGTCCTATCTAGTCCATCTGGACACGGGGGCAGGCCTGATGAACGGCTAGCGCTTCTCGCGTCTCTTAGGCTTACTCTGCAAACATCACCTCTAAAGGGTCCTGATGCCCCGGGCTTCAGCAGCCCTAGCTCATCAAAGCCAGTGTCTATTACACGTCTAGTGTAGTAAAAAATGGTTCCAAACTGCATACAAATACCCCGATTTTAATAATGTATTTTTCAAAGAGAAAACAACAGCTGTGGCGCAATATACACGTTCCCGTTAAAGGAGTGATTTTTCACAGCAGAACTTGAGTGGGGAAAGAGGGACTCTAAGAAAACAGAATGGCTACTTTCCCACTTCAAGGAAAAAAAAAAACACCGAAGAACATTGCAACGCTCTGTCCTCAGACTCCACGACAAGAAGCAAGAGATACACAGTAAGCCAGTTGACAGTGCATTGGTGCCGGAGGCTCCCCAGGGTGGGAGGCAGCCCCAGGGTGCCCACTTACGTGCATTGCTGCGCAGGGCGCCTTCTATAGGTAGGGCTGAACGCCCCCACCAACCACGGTGCAGCCCTCACTGGCATCTGTCAGGGGAGGGGGCAGTTAGTCAGAACCTGACCCCGGAGCCATCTGTCTCGCAGACAGCTGCACACCCACCAGCCCGCACACCCATGCATGCTCGCTCCCTGAACGCACAACACAGTTTAGGGAAACCGTCTGAGCGGCCACTGTTGGAGACAGATCTGGGGCATGTTTCCTGTTCTCATTTTCTTTTCTTGTCTGAGCTCCTTCTGCAGGTCTTATCAACTCAGGCCTGGATCATGAGCCAGGGGAGCGGACACAGAGAGGGCAGGGGAGCGGCAGACTCCGGTCTTCTATTGGGAAGAACTAGCGCCTCTCAGAGTTACTACAACGTGGTGTTTCCTTCCAGCCAAAAGCAGGAGACTCAGCAGAGGCTCTCCTAGCGGAGAGCACACCAAAGCTTCTGCTCAATCTAGCGGGAGACAAGCTGTAATTTGCATTTTGTGACAATTTGTTTTTTGCGGAAACCAATCATGATAATAATACTAATCGTAACGATAATAGTAAGTTAAGTAACGTGTACGTAATAAAGGGCTAAGCCTTATTGCAAGGCAAGGGTCGCCCTGCCCTCTCCTCCCCTTTTCAGGGCCACCGCCGCCCCCTTCACCGCCCCTAACTTCTGGTCCGAGTGGCGCCTTTCGCAACAAAGGCTCCCCGGGCCAGGCCCAAGGGGTCCCCGGGCCCCGACGCGGCCGTTCTCGGAACTGCTGACTAATCGGAGCCGCCCGCTCCCCTCCCCGGAGGCCCCGCGCGCCGCAGCCGCCTACCTTTCTTGGGCTCGTAGCCGCCGCCCGGGGGCCGGTAGTGGGGCTCCAGCGGGTGCGCGGCCGCCTTGCCCGCGTCGCTGGCCGCCTTGGGCGCGGAGTGCAGCGCCTCTCCGGGGGCCGCGGCCGCCGAGCTGTACCGCAGGAGGCCCTGGCCCTGCAGCGCCGCGTTCAAGTTCCCGTAGTTTGTGTAGTTGCCGTAGAAGGGCGCCGTGTAGTAGAGGTGGCGGCCGAGCAGCGGCGAGGCGGGGTAGGGCGAGCCGCCCGGCGGCGCCCCGGAGGAGGCGGGCGCGGCGGCCGCGGGCAGCCCCGGCGGCGCGCAGCCCGGGCCCAGGCTTGGCTGCTTGAGGTCCGACGTGGCGATCTCGGCCAGAGACCACAGCTTGGGCTTGCTGGCGGGGGGCGGCGCGCCCGGCGACGTCCGGCTGCCCAGGGGCATCTTGCCGCCGCCGCCAGCGCGAGGCGCGGCCTCCGGCGGGGGGCTCAGCAGCGGCGCCTCCACGCCGGTGAGGGGTGACGAGGTCACGGGCTTGGGCGGCGCCAGGTCCCGCTCGCCCTCGTCCTCGTCCTCGTCGTCGTCCTCCAGGTCGTCGTACTTATCCTTGCACTCCGAGCCCGACTCGCACAGGGGGTCCCCGGCCCGGCACGGCAGCTTCTCCCCGTCCGACTCGGCTGAGCACGAGTGGTCCGTGAGCGAGTCGACGTGCAGGCTGATCCCTGCAGGGGCGCGGGCAGGGCTGTGGGACGCGGCGACGCGCCGGCCCGGGCGCCCTCCTCCCCACGTGATCTCCCACCTCCACCCCAGCCCGGCCACGTCCTAGGGGAGCACAGCCTCCCCAGGAAGTGCCCGAGGACCGACTCGGTCGGCCCCCCGCGCACCTGGGGGCGGCGGGCAGCGCCTTCCCCGACCTCGGCTCTGCGCCCGCCTGGGAAGAAAGCTCCCCCTAAGACCTCGCGCCAGCCGCGGCCCCGCTCACCTTCGTCCTCCGCCGACGTCTCCGTGCCCTCCTGCGCCTTGTCGGGACTCTCCCCCTTGCTCCTTGCAGCGTCGCCCTCGTCCTCGTCCTCGTCCTCGCTTTTGTTTCTCGGGGCCCACGTCATCTTGTTCTCCTTCTTGAGGCGCCGGCGCGCATTGGCGAACCAGGTGGAGACCTGCGTGAGGGTCATCTTGGTGATGATGGCCAGCATGATCTTCTCGCCCTTGGTGGGGTAGGGGTTCTTGCGGTGCTCGTTGAGCCAGGCCTTGAGCGTGGCCGTGGCGTCCCGCGTGGCGTTCTTGCGGTACGCCGGGTCGTTGAGCTGGTACGGGTAGGCCGCGCTGCCGTACGGGTGGTAGCTGATGGCGCCCGTCATGCCGGTCGTGTGGGCGTCGTAGGGCGCGCCCTGGAACCAACGAGAGCCGGGTTAGCGGGGTGCGCGGGAGCCTGGCCCTCGTCGGCCCAAACGTGACCCCTCCGCCCTCCCAATGCCGCCTTTTCCAGGGTGAGTCCCGCGCTGGAGCCTTATTTCCCGCAGCAAATGAGCAGAAAAAAACGCAGCGCATAATTTAAAACAGGCTGCTAATCACGAAAACGCTGCAGTTCTAATCTCGAATTTTTGAACTATTTCACTTTCCTAAAATGACGTATCTTCCCCCCAAATATCCCTGAGCTGCGGGCACAGATGTACCCAAACATGCACGCACACGGACCCGCAGGTACTTTCTTGATATCTAAATTTCTCTGGCTGGCTCCCCCTACTCCCCCTTCCCCGCCCTTATATGGTTAAAAAACCACCCCGGAGCCCCCGCTCCGCTATTCACCGCTCTAAAGCTCCGCAAATCCAATTTGCAACTCAGAAGCCAGTCACCGTTTCGAATTCTTCAAATACGCGGTAATTAGCATTTTAATTCAGCCTTTAACGTTTAAATTCGAGACATTTGCAGCCTCCGCCAAGGCCCCAGCTCCGACGTCGCTGCCCCCGAATTCCACCGAGGGCGGGCCCTGGCGACAACAGCCCCCTCCCCGTCACGGCCTCAATCGCCCGAAACGGGCGTCACCGCCAACGGGCCGGGCCCAGCTGCGGAGCCGGAGGCGAGCGGGCCGA
The DNA here is from genome assembly GCF_964656455.1 of Halichoerus grypus. NCBI lineage: Eukaryota > Metazoa > Chordata > Mammalia > Carnivora > Phocidae > Halichoerus > Halichoerus grypus. The sequence goes on from NC_135713.1 coordinate 1,944,230, forward strand.
CCCCAGGTCGGGGAAGCAGGGGCTACTCTCCGCACGCAGGGCTGAGGCGGCAGTTAGGGTTGCCGCACGCCCGCCGACACGTTTTTGGAAAGCACGGCCTTGTGCGACAGATAAAGGCCAAGATCCTGTCGCGCCCGGCAGGGCCCCTGAGCTGCCGCCGAGGCTCCGCTCCCTCCCCCCGACCCGGTGACCCCCAAGCCCTGCAAGCGAACCCAAAGCGCCCGGCAGTCGCCCCGGAGGCCCCAGGGGCGCCGAGCCTCGCTCCCCGGGCCGAGAGAAGCGAGCTCCCGGCCCGCTCTGCACTCATCGCCCGGCTTTGGCGCGTGAACGAAGGACAACCCAGCACAGATGCCCGACCCCAGCGGTGTCGCACTTTTCAGGCTCTTTGGGAACATCACCCCGAGAGCCAAGGGGAAGCGGCGCGGACCTCCGGTCTGAGGGACGTCTCCAGCGGGCCGCGCTGCCTCTCTCTCCGGCCTCCTGTCCCGCCCGCGGCGCGGCGGCCCGCGTCCGCGACTCCGAGCCACCGCCCACGGCACTTTCCCCGCGCCCTCGCGCCCCGATCGCGGTCCCGGCGCCCGGGCGTCCCGCGTCCCCTCCCACCCGCCTGCGCGCCGTTACCATGTAGGACGGGAAGCCGGCGGCGGCGGCGGCGGCGTCGGCCGAGTACTGCAGCGGGCTGCCGAAGCCGGTGGCCGCCTGCGCCGTGAAGGCCGCGGAGCCCGGGTAAGGGCTGAACGCCGAGCCCGACGCCGAGCGAGCCAGCTCCTCGCTGCGCGGCGCCGCCAGCGCCGACGCGCCGTACGCCGGGCACGAGTAGAGCGCCAGCGAGCCGGGCGCCTGGTACAGGTAGCCCTGCGGGTAGGACATGGTGGGCGCGGGGCACGGGGCCCGCGTCACGCCGAGCAGCGGGCAAGGCGCGCGGCGCCCTCCATCCACGCCCGGCCGGGGCGCGGCGCGGCGGCGGGCGCGGGGGCCCCGGGCCGAGGCAGGCCGGCCCGCGCACTAGCCCGGGAGGCCCGCGGGCCGCGGGAGCGGCGGGGCGGCGGCGGCGGCGGCGGCGGCGGCGGCGGCGGCAGCGCGGAGCCGGTGGGCGCAGCCGCGCGCCAGGCCGGCGGTCGGGGTTTGGGGGAGTCTGGAGTCGGGAGTGAGGAGTTGAGGAAGGAGCGCTCGAGTTTCCGAGGGACATTGGAACGCGAAGCTGTCCGTCACGCGCTCATCTGCATATTCGGGCGCCCGCCCCCTCCCCTGCTCCGCCCGCTCCGCCCGCTCCGCCCGCTCCCGCTGCCAGGCCGCGGCCGGGGGAGGGGCGGGGAGGGGAGGGCGGAGGAGGAGGCGGGCGGGCGGGGGAGAAGGAGGGAGGGACGCGCAGGCTTTTGTGGCGCAGCCGCCTCCCGCGCAGCACCAGCCCGCGGCCCGCGGCCCCGCAGCCTGGCCGGGCCGAACAGCTCGCCCCGGTGCGCACCCCCTCCCACTCGCACGTACTCCCAGCGCCCCCTCCCCAGCCCGCCAGCCGGCAACCCCATCCCTCCCAAGCCAGCTCCCCCTCGCCGCCCCAGTCACCTTCCTCAACGCCCCCCCCCAAAGCCCCTGCTCCACCCCCCGGTCGGCCCGCAAGGACTAGGCAGAGGCCGCCCGCAATCGGGCCGGTCTGGTCCACTTGGGGGACGAGCTGTACTCGTCCCCTCTGCGCCACGAAGAGGCAGGCCCAGGTGACTGCGCGCGTGACTCCGGGCTCCGGGCCGGGAGCCGGGGGCGAAGGGAGGGCGGGATGGGAGCGCCCGTGGCCCAGGTCCTCCTGGGGGTGGCGTGCGCGGCTCTCCCTTCCACCTTCCTCCGTCGACTCTGCCTCACCGCGTGTGAGGCTCCCGCGTGGCCTCGAGTCTGGTCGCCTGCCCCGCGCCTCCCAGCGCGTCCCTGCGGGACCCGGATGCGGGTCCTTGACTGCGAACTGCCAGGAGGGCCCAGAGGTGAGCTTTGTGCCCCGAAGTCCAGAGTGCTAGGACTTTGCGCTGTTGAGCATGTTCTGAGACACGCCGCCAGTGTTTCTCCCGTGAAGATGCCACCCCGAAAGGTTTTATTTGATTTTATTTTAATAAGTTGACGCCTCTTTCGGACAAGTGTCGTAAAGCATTCGCGAGAATGCCTGTCACCGGACAGCCCGCCTCTGGCACGACGTGAAGCCTCGCTGTCCCTTGGGAAGGAAGGAGAAAGAGGCTGCGGGCACGGACGCCGTCAGCAGCACAGGTAGCTCAGGTAACTTGCGGCTCCGGAGGTGCCTCTCGGGCCCAGAGGCAAGATGCTTAGTGAGGAGCCCTGGGACCCCCGCCCCAGAATACCTTTCACTCCTCAACCCTTCTCCATCCCCCCCCCACCTGGGCCCGAGGATGTGGGCGCCTGTGACAAGGGAGGGTGGTCGCCGATGGGGGGCGCTCAGGAGGTCCAGGGGGTGTAGGTGTGTCCTGGACAGGGACGCCCACCCAACAGGTGCCTGTTCCTGGGAGGCCCTCTCGGGTGGGTTACCTGTAAGGTGAAATTGCTGCAGCGGGGAGCTCAGGCCTGCAGCACTCCCTCCCGGACGCCTCCCCGCACCCTGCCCCGCCAGCCCTGTTACGGACTTATGTCGAGGTCCTGCTGGTGCTCCCCGGGCAAGGCTGTGGCATGGGCATCTAGAGGCTCCAGCCCAGGCCTGTTCACAAGCGGAACCTTCAAGACACAGTGAAGCTGCGTTTGTCTTTCTCTAGGTCCGAGGGAACCAGTTGCAAACCGAGGTGTTGGGCTTGGGAAGAACCCATTCTCCTTGGCCTGCAGGCATGCGACTCCTAGTAGATGCATGTTACCACCAGCCCCCACCAGTCTTCCCACCCCTGCCTCCCCAGTGTTCCCCCCTTCCTAAAAACCAGCCCCTGCATCCACTATACTTCAACTTCCACACCACCCCCAAACACACCACTTCTCCCACACTGGGCTACTTGGAGGACCTAGCCCAGCAGTTTCAACAATGCTGCCACCCCAGGAGGGCTGTCCTAATTCAGTGCAGGGCAGACACTTTACACCGATTATTGTAGTGTCAAAGGAAAGAGAAAAGTAGTGGGGGGGGGGTACTCCAGTCCCCTGGAACATACCATTGACAGGATCTATGATATTTTTGGTCTTCCCAAGAGAGGACTGGGTCAGGTAGAGGCCATAAATGAGAGTCACACACATTGAATGACAAACATAAACAGCAACAGATCAGATTGCAGGCTTTTGGGTTCGCTTTCAATTAGATAGTTTAAGTGAAAAAAATCAGGTCTAATTTTTATCTGCAAGGATGACTGGCCTCCAGTATTTCCATTTCTAAAGGCCAGTTCCTGCTGTGTTTCATTAGCATTTGGGGCTCGCCCCCTCACCCTCCCTCTCTCTCCCTCCACCCCCCTTGGGCCTGATCTCTGCCAGGGGCAGAAAAGAAAACATTGAATTATTACAAAAACATCCCCAGTTTGGAGCAGGAGCGTATGCTCCGGATACACTCGATTTTGACATCAATTAAGTATATAAGCAGACAAGCCCACGTGGCTTTGGAGGGGCTCGAGCCGCCCTGGGTGCATCTGCACAAACGCTGTCTCCTCTTCCCCTCTTTAGCTCGTGCTGCTGATTCTAAAGACAGCCTCTTCCTCGAGTGTATTTTCCCCCAGCAATTACACTCCTCCACTGAAATCTAAATTTTCCATCCTGCTGCCTGCTACTAATAAAAACCGTCTACCTTGCCTTATTAAACAGTGGAATCGCACTACATGCCGTGTTTATTGCTAGGGACTGTGGCAAATTAAAATGCCTACACAGAGACATTAGAACTTAACGCTCCGCATTGTTACTGGAATATATAAACTCCGTTTCACTTTAAAGCTCCCTGATTTTTTAAAATCACTTTTCCTTTTCTTAAAGTTGGCTTAGTCTTCTAAAATAAATCAATGGGAAAAACAGGCTACAAGTGCGGAGGCTCGACGCGGTGGCTCCGCACGCGGCCGCCTGCGAGGGTGGCCTGGCTTGGCTCGAACTCCGTCTCCGGTGACCGCGGAGAGCGCAGGCCGCGCGGGGAGCGAGCCGCTGCGGCGCGGGCCCCATGGCCGCCTCTCCGGGACGGCAGGGACTGGGATGCTCAGCCCACGCGCGACGGGTGTCCAGGCTAGCGCGCCGCCCTTGTTTTCGGTTGCCGTCCGAGCTGGAACGGCGGAGAACGGCCGGCGCGCAGGAAAACTGGAGAGCTGCTTTGCAATCGCGATCACTTTGTAACAATTACAGGGACAACGCGCGGTTTCAGGCTTGCGGTGGGTCCTCCCCCTCTCCCCTGTGTGCCTTTGTAAAAATAAGTGAATACTGTCACAGCTTTGCTTCTTGTCCTCACAGCGGCCGATGCATTTAGAACGAGTCGGCGCGGACATGCCCGTTTCAGGGAGCCGGGGATTCCTGCGAGGCTGAGCGGGGAGAAATGCCTGGAACGCGGGCTTGGGCCCGAGGGTCTCTCTCCGGAAAGCGGCTGGCTGCGCAGGCCGAGGCGCCTCGAAGACACGGTCCGTCCTGGGCTCTCGGGCGCGGGGGAGGCCGGGGAGCGACGCGGGCCCTAAAGTCGTGCGTGCGGGCGGCGAGGGGGCGCTGTGGCCCGCGACTGCGGCCTCGTCCCTGCAGCGGTGGCCCTGGTGCTGTCCCCGGCCACTGATGGGCGGTGGGCGCCCTAGCCCTGGCCCGACCTACCTCTTCCCACGTCGGTTTAATTTGGGGAAGAAGGAAAATTATGCCGCGGCACTTTAATAAAACCAAAGCCACGCAGGAACTTATTCTCATGCTGTTTTATTACTCTGGTAATCCGCGCAGTTTGTAAAGAGTTTGGTGGGAAAAGAGCCACCATTGGAATGCGTAATTTTTTTTTTTTATTGGGGGCGTTCAATTAAGATTAAATACACACATTTTACATGGGTCCCCCTTAATGCAGTAACTTTTACAATGTAAGGAGTTTCGGTGTATCAGAGCACTTTCCCATTGGATTCCTAATCAAGGATCCCTCTTGTCCCAGCACTTCCTGGGATCCTGGAGCGAGTGCAGCAAGAACGAGTACAGGGTCATGAAGTTTGTTTCTGCAATATCCTTTGTTTCTCTCTCTCCCTGTTGTTTGCAAACCGAAATATGCTGCCATATACTGTAAGTGCAACTCAAAATGAAACGTAAATATCCCTCTAGCGCAGTGACAACCCTCTCGGTTTGCTTCGAGCACGTCTGATTGGATTTCAGATGCAACGGTATTCTGAGGTTCTCCAACCCGTTTCGGAGGCTGAGACAGATCCCTGGAAAGCAAGCGCGCAGGAGAACCCTTAGCAGGCAGAGAGGTCCCCGCCACCCCCGGCCTGGAGCTGCCTCGAGCCTCGCAGGAGATGACCCGAGATGGCAGTCTCTAGAAACCAGCGGGCAACCCCTGGGGTCGGGACCCCAGGACCGAGGGCACTCTTCTCTGACTTTCTAAGAACCGCATTTTGGGCTACCTGGCTCTTCCCTACGTAACTGACTCTTGAGCTCTCAGTGCCTGCGAGGTCTCTTCCTTGCTGCCTCGTCCCTCCCTGTTTCCTTTAGTGGGCAGCAAAGTGTCCATCCTCTCCTTGGCGCCCCGCCTCCGACGTGCTTCCTGAGGGTCTCTCCCCATTTCTCCGCATCTTGCCGACCCGGTGTCTGCCCACTCCACCCTCCCTGCTCTCCCCGCTCCTCTCCCGCCCCTCCTGGTCCTGGCGCGCAGCCCCTAGGGCCTGGGGGGGGGGGAGCCCCGCGCCTGGTGAGGGAGGAGAGAGGAGGCGACGCGCAGTAATGCACGGGACTGAGTTCCATTTCGGGAGACCCGTTTCGGGAGCAGTCTTGGTTGGCCGGCGACTGCGGGAAGGAGAAAGGTCGGAAAGCCCGCCTTTGTGCCCTCCCCGAGCGCTGGCAGGCAGACCCCGACCCCGCACCCGGCGGCGGACACACGCACGCGCACACTCGCGCTGCCCGAGAGGCCCGAGAGGCCCGCGCCGGCTCTTCGGCGCAAGGGGAACAGATGAGCAGTTGTTGGCTTGGGTTTTGTTGTGTTGTGCTTTTGGTTTTAGGTGTTTTTTTTGTTTGTTTTTTATTTTTATTTTTTTTAATGTTTCCGCAAGACAGTATTTGGAAGAACTTAGCTCACCTTCCTCCTCGCCCCTGCGGCAGCTGTTCCCTGCTTTGTCACCGCTGTAACAACGGAGCGCACCTCCGTGGCGTCCGCGGCGGCGCGTGCGGCGGGGAGCGCGCCCACGACAGTGCGGAGCCCGCGGGAGTCACCTCCGGGCGGGCGGGAGCAGGTCGGACTCCGCTCCCAAGAATACACTGGCGAGGGAAGATTTTCTGCAGTCTTTTGACAATTACTTTTAGCCAACAAGAGAAGCTCGGGAGAGCATTTGTCCGGGGCCATGTTGCAGATCTTTTGGCTCATCTTACTTCGGTGTGTACCCCCAAACAGCTCGACCAGACCGCTAATTGGGGGGGCACATGGCACGCGCAATGGCGTGCCTGTCCCCTACCAAGCCCTCTCGCAGGCCACGACACACCTGGCATTGCTTAGGTAGGGAAGGGAGGAGGGTTTTGTTTTGTTTGGTTTTCCCTTTTCAAAAACTGGAGAGAATGAAGAAGCATCAATTTGACAAATTGCGTTAAAAGTAAAAACAAAAACAACTTCAGTTGGACAGCATGTAAATGGCTGACACCCACCAGGGAGAAGATATCTGAAGCACTGTAAATATGGGAAACACTGCTATACAGAATCAGGAAGAATTCTGACAGTCAATGGGTGAAGACGAGCCATTCGGTGGGAAAATGGGCGGGAGATAGGAACAGACTCTGCACAGAGAAGATCCGAAAAAGCGCAAAGATGCCCCAGCTGCCTAGAGATGGGGAGGTCAGACAGTGGAGCAGATGGGACTTTCCATCCACTGGATGACACCAAACTAGGCCCAGAGGGTGCAGACAGGGAGCACTCCCTCATTGATGTGCTAGTTGGAATTACTGCAAAGAAACTAGGGAGATGTTTGGCAGCATCTGGGAGAGCAGGAGATGCCCACTCCGTCTCAACTGCAATCCCTTGCTTCCCTGTCCACCACAGAGAGAATCTCCAGGAGGCCCTGCGGCATTGTTTGCAAAGTGCAAGACTAGAAACCCCAAATCGCAATCAGTACAGGCCTGGATAAAGAATTTGTGGCATATTTCACGGAATAGAATGTTCCCCAGGGATGAATGTGAATGAAGGTAGTTCTCCTTGTATCAACATGAATAAGTCCTGAAAGTATAAAGCTGAGTGAAGAAAAATAATAACTAAAAAGAAAAAGGATACAGGCAAGATGACACTGAGGGTGGACGTTTACAACCAACCACATTCAGTGCTATTTACAGGCAGGGCTGGGCGGCAGCCGGGTGGGAAGGAAGGTCTCCACTCCACTGCAGGGCACACCCGCCCAGTACCTCTGAAGAGGGGCAGTGGGCCTGGGAGGCGGGCCCGGCACTATTAGTGATGTTTTATTTCTGAAAAATATATCTGTTGTAAATGTCACAAATGTCACAAAATGTTAATGATTAAAAAAAATGTTAATGATTATTAACTTGGGATGATCGTTCCATGCAATGATATTACTCTGTACATTTTTATTGTGTGAAAATATTTTGTTTTGAAAATTAAAATGAAAATAAGAATTAGCATTTTAAAAAATGTTATAGCACAGAAGTATAATTTGCTAATTTCATTGTTTATTTAAAAAAATTCTTAAAAACTTACATCCTTCATGTCTTTTTTCCTCTCTCCATTTCCCTACCCTTCAGAAAAAATTAAAAAACCAAAAAACAATGTCTTGGGTTTGCAGTGTAGACCTTTAAATGGATTGTCACCTGGGTGTATGTTTTTGTGCAATTATCCAGAGCATGGCAGGGGGACAGGCTTCTTGGGCAACAACCTCCCCAGGAGCCCTGTGTCCTCCGTCTGGGATCTGCAGAACCACTGCCTCATTCTGTGGGAGGCAGGGCCTGGCCCCTGGCTTTCTTCATGGTCATGGGCACCAAGGCCTCCTGAAGGAAAGGACAGCACCCAGTGCAGCCTGGCTGCCCACCGGCCACCTGCATGCTTCTATAGGGAGAGGCATGCCTTTACACTGTGTGGAATTCTGCATCTTCTCTTGATGTCACAGTGAACATATTTTAGAAATTCAAATCAAGATTCGAGAGAGAGGGGCTGGGGGGGGCAGCAGTTTGGGGGAAGGCAGAGTGCAGCCTCATAAGGAAAAGGGAAGAGAGTCAGTGCCCAGGGAGAAGGTGCGTGCTCTGGCAAGCTGTGGCTGCTCAGGCACCTCCTCACTCCTGAAGGAGAGCTCCTGCCTTTCTGGGCCTAAAGTCTTTCGAGAAAGGACTCCCTCTCACCACTGCAGCCAGAGGGATCTGGATCTTCAGATACAAGTCGGCTTAAAGCCCTTGCTCAGTGGGAGAGGCTATGAGGCCAGGTCCTTTGGCCTGGCCTGGTCAGTGATTACAGTGGTCTGCAAATACCATTCTGTTCCTCAGCCGGTTCTGAGCCAGGCCAGGAGGAGGGCATTATTTCCTGGGAGCCACCGGGCTTCCAAAAGCTTCCCTGTGCCAACATGGCCCAAAGCCCTTTGGAACTTGCTTCTGCCCACAGCTGTAGGCTGGCAGCCCCCTTGCTCTCTGCTCCAAGCACCCTGGCCCACTCACCTTTCTGTCTGCAGCCACACTCCCTCCCACATCGGGCCTCTACAGACTGCTTCACCCCATAAGTCTCCTCCCCATGGTTCTCATTCACCTCTTCTCCTTGGGAGCTGCTGGTGTTCCAGTATGTTGGCTCTCTGACCTCATTCCCACCCACCCCCCAAGCCTGGGAAAGTCATGAGCAGGAAACAAGTATTGATGAAATGGATGAATGAATGGCTCACTCCTGGTTATTCATTTTTACTTCTAAAAGGCACAGCAAGGAGTTGAGGGAGATAAACAGAAAACTGACCCAGACACTTGCTTACATTTCACCACTGCTCCCCCCTTGGAGATTCCACTGCACCTGAGCATGGTGGAGCGCAGGCAATGGGGGAAGATCTGGTGACTCCTCAGGAGCCCTGGCTCTCTGATAGAAGACATGATCAATTTTGGATGTTAAACTTGAGGACCTAATATATACTCACATTTAAAATAGCATTGAGTTTTACAAAAATTCCTGAATTAGCAATCAGCCCAAACCTCACATTCCTTGAGGAAAGTGGGCATGCGTTTTTAGTTTTGCATCCCAAATGATCTGTGCAGTCCCAGCGCATAGCAGGTGCTCACAATGATTAGTTGGGCAACTGAATGAATGAGCGTTGACATTTGGGAAAAGGAAACTTGAACATAAGCAAACTGAACGTTGGCGGTATTTTTACATAAAATATCCAGGGTGGGTAGGAGCTACAGTATTTAAACAATTAATTTGATCGCAGCAAGATTTTTGTAGATACAGGCAAACCAATTCTAACATTTATTTTTAAAGTCATGGTCATTAGTATAGCTAACATGATTTTGACAAAGAATAAAGTGGGAGGAATCAGCCTACTTGATTTCCAGACACTACATGGCTACAGGAGTCGAGTAGGTGCTGCTGGTAGAGGAATAGACAGGTAGATCATTGGAGCGGAGTCAAGAGCCCGGAGACAGATCCGCACAAATATGCCTGATCTATTTTGATGAAGATGCAAAATAATTCAATGGAGGAAATTTAGTCTTTCCGACAAATGGTGTGAGCGTAATTGTACATCCCCAGCAAAACATCAACAGAAAACATGGCAACCCAACTCTCACACCTTATACGATAATTAACTAAAAATGGATCACTGACTTAAATGTAACTGTAAGACCTTTAGAAAAATATAGAAGAAAATCTTTAAGATCTAGGGCTAGGCAATGAAGTCTTAGGCCAGACACCAAAAGCACATCCGTAAAAGGAAAATTTGATTAATCGAACTTCATCCAAATTCAAACTTTTTGTTCTGTGAAAGATACATTTATTTATTTATTTATTTATTTACTTACTTACTTATTTTTGTGAGAGTTACTTTTAAAAAGAATGCAAAGATGAGATGCAGACTGGGGGAAATATTTGTGAACCATATATCCAACAAAGGACTAGTATCTAGAATATATAAAGAATACTAAAAAAAAAAAAAGCAAGAAAAAGAAAACAATGACAGAAGACAATCAATTAGAATTTGGACAAAAGACACAAAAAGACATTTCACTAAAGAGGATATACAAAAGACAAATAAGCACATGAAAAGATATTCATCATCATCAGCCACCAAGGAAATGCAAATTAAAACCACAATGGGAATGCATGCACCCATCCGAATGGCTAAAATAAATAAAAGAGTGACCACCTCAACTGCTGGTGACCATGTGGAGAAATTGGATCATTCTCACATTGTTGGTGGGAATAGAAAAGGGTACATTCACTCTGGAAAACATTTTGGCAGTTTCTTATAAAACTAAACTTGAAACTACCACGAAGTCTAGCAATTGCATTCTTGGGCATTGGTCCCAGAGAAACAGAAACTTATGTTCACACAAACCTCTGCACACGGATGTTCATAGCAGCTTTATTTGTAATAGAAACTGGAAGCAGCCCAGATGTCCTTCCGTGGCCGAAGGGTTGAGGTACTACTCAGCAATGCGCAAAGTGACCTGTGGGTCCACATGGCGACCTGGGTGCATCTCCAGAGAATTAGGCGGATGGACCAAAGCCAATCCCAAAGATGATTTACTGCATGATACATAGAATTTAAATTAAAAATGTATCGAGACCTTTTTGAATTAGAAGATCTTAGAAGTGGGGATCAGTTTGGTGGCTGCCATCACTTGGGGACGAGGGTGGGGGAGGTGAGGGAAGTGGGCGTGTTTATGAAAGTGGAAGGGAAGCACCCTTCAAGTGATGGCAGTGTTCAGACCACGTGCAGTTCAGAGACCCTAAGGGACACACAGAGCCTGACAGCTGAAGACGATGTGAGGTCCGTATTATGCGCAGTCCCTTCTGAGCACAGTGAGGACAGGCCATAAGACCACACCCTTCTGGGGACACGGAGGCGGGAGCAGCGTCATGCACGCTGGATGGACACAGTGGAGGACACAGTGTGACGGTAACTCTGGAGAACCTGGAGGACACAGTGATGACGGTAACTCTAAGAGGGGACATTGCTGCGTTGTTCTTTTACTTTAAGGGACGCCTAGTGGGGAAGATCTGTAACATTACCAGGGGGTAAAAATCGGTTCTACAAACTACAAAATTTGGCCGGACTTTTGTTCATTTGTTTTTTTAAAAAATGCTATTATTGTGTGCAGAAAGATTTGTCAGGATAGAAACAGATTTCCAAGTAGTTATTTATGAGGAGTGAAATCTGTAGCAGGAAGAGGGAAAAAATTTACATTTTGTCACTTATGTATTTTTTTTTTACCTTTTCATATGTATTTGGTGATTTTAAAGTTATTTATGAAAACGATGAATCGGGTATGTACTATAATGGAACAAGAAGAAGAGCAAGTCGTTGTATTTGTTATCTTGTGAAATCTCTGACTTTTCCAGATTTTTATATGACTCTCTGAGAAACATATTTATGGTTAACTTTTATATATAGATTTTGAAATAAGGTAGACAATCAATTACATCTCAGATAAGCACACACATATTTCTAATTTATATTTAGCATCAAAATATTTTTATTTATATCTCTCCCCATATATTGAAAGTCTTGTTTCCTTCACCATTGTATATTTATTTACTTGATTTATCTTAAAATATACATAAAAAGTTTCAAAGCTATATCAACATTACTAATAACAATAAACTCATTGTGTACAGTTTTTTCCTTTGCAAATCTTTTTGTATCTGGAAGATATCACATTCAGGATGGACAAAACACTGTGTTCAAAATTACTTGAAAATATTATATTATCCTGTCAATTTTATACACAGATTTATGTATTTCTCTCTATGTTAATTTTAGAGCTTTTCCCATTTTAGACTGGATTCTATTTTTTGCAAAGTAACTTCCATGGTTTAAAAGTCATGAACAGTAGGGGCGCCTGGGTGGCTCAGTCAGTTAAGCGTCTGCCTTCGGCTCAGGTCGTGATCCCAGGGTCCTGGGATTGAGTCTCGCATCGGGCTCCCCACTCTGCGGGAAGCCTGCTTCTCCCTCTCCCACTCCCCCTGCTTGTGTTCCCTCTCTCGCTGTGTCTCTCTCTGTCAAATAAATAAATCTTAAAAAAAAAAAGTCATGAACAGTATACTCAGCAAAGTCTTGATTCTTTCCTTTGCCTTTATTTGTCCCACCCTCCATTTGTCCATCCTCATTAGCTTCTCACAGGTCTTCCATGATGTTTTTTGCTAACGTAAGCAAAGATATGCCTGCATTCATGAGAATAAGTAAATCCTTTTCCTTTCTTTCTTAGAGACAAGATAGCCTATTGTATATACTCTTCTACACCCTGCTAGTTTTCTGAACAATAAATCAAGGAAATCACTACAAATTATCTATAGAGATTTTCCTCATTTTTTCAAAAATATCTACATAGCATTCATTTTGGGAAAGCGCTGTGGCTATTCGACCGGACCCCTAGGAAAGACATTTGTGTTCTCAGAAGCTTTTGCTTTTCGAAACAGTGCTGCAGCGTGCAGCCTTCCACAGAGGCAGGCCCGTATCTGTGAAGGCACAGAATCAGGATAGAGTCTAAGAAGTGGGGTGACTGGGTCACGGGGTGAATGAGGAGTTTTTCCAGGGATGGAAAATGACTGTCCCATTTATGTCTCTCAACAATGTGGAGGATGCTGGCAACCTCACATCCTGCCAACACTTGGCATGGTCACTGATTTCCACTTAGCCACTCTGGTGGCTATGAAATGTGTTCTGACTGCGTTCTCTTGGACGCTGTCTTTGTCTGTTTGACGTCCGTTCATCACAGCACCAATATGTCTCGTGAACAGAGAAACGAGAGTCCTCCAGGATATCAGGGCATCCAGTTCCACAACACATCAAAGGGTAAAGCTCCATGCACATATGCGGTTCATCCCGGGAATTTAGGATTGACTCAACTCGGGAAAATCAATGTAATTCATTATATTAACAGAATAAAGGAGAAAAGTCGTATCAGTAGATGGGCAGAAAAAAATGGTGGCAAAATTTACAACTCCCTTATTAAGAACACTCAGGAAACTGTGGGCAGAGTGAAATCTCTCAACCTGACAAAGGACATCAACACACACCAAAGCTGACATCATTGTTAATTATGAAAGAGTGAGTGCTTTTCAGGATGAGAAAGATAAGGGTTTTCACTTGGGCTCAGCATTACACTGGAGGTCTTAGCCAGTGTAATAAGACAATAAGTAAATAAACAAACAAGCAAACAAAGACATAAGACAGAATTTGGAAAGGTTTCTTTGGCAGCATAATTGCGAAAAACAAATTATCTATTAGAATTAATGTGTGAATTTAACAAGGTCACAGGATACAAAATCTCTATTAAAACAATTATATTTCTTTTTTTCATTTTATTTATTTATTTTTTTCATCATGATAAGTGTGCTCTTTAATCCCCATCATCTACTCCACCACCCCCCCCCCAGCCCCGCCTCCTCTCTGATGACCATCACTGTGTTCTCTGTAGCTGAGAGTCTGGTTCTTGGTTTCTCTCTCTCTTTCCTCATTTGTTTTATTTCTTAAATTCCATACATGAATGAGATCATCTGGTATTTGTCTTTCTCTGACTAACTTATTTGACTTAGCATTGTACTCTCTAGCTCCATCTATGTCATTGCAAATGGTAAGATTTCATTATTTTTATGGCTGAATAATATTCCATTGGATGTATATACCACATCTTCTTTATCCACTCATCTATCAATGGACACTTGGGCAGCTTCCATATCTTTTTTTTTTTTTTTAAGACTTTATTTATTTATTTGAGAGAGAGAGAATGAGAGAGAGAGCACATGAGAGGGGGCAGGGTCAGAGGGAGAAGCAGAACCCCGCTGAGCAGGGAGCCCGATGCGGGACTCGATCCAGGGACTCCAGGATCATGACCTGAGCCGAAGGCAGTCGCTCAACCAACTGAGCCACCCAGGCGCCCCGGCAGCTTCCATATCTTGACTATTGTAAATAATTCTGCTATAAACATAAGAGAGCATGTATCCCTTCGAACTAGTGTTTTTGTATTTTGGGGGGTAAATACCCAGTAGTATGATTCCTGGGTCACAGGGTAGTTCTATTTTTAATTTTTTTGAGGAACCTCCATACTGTTTCCCACAGTGGCTGCACCAGTTTGCATTCCCACCAACAGTGCACGAGGGTTCCCTTTTCTCGGCATCTTGGCCAATACTTGCTGTTTCTTGTGGGTTTTTTTAAAGATTTTATTTTTAAATAATCTCTACACCCAACGGTAGGGCTCGAACTTACAGCCCCAAGGTCAAGAGTCACATGCTCTACCAACTGAGCCAGGCAGGCATCCCATTGTGTTTTTTATTTCAACCACTCTGACAGGTGTGAGGTGATATCTCATTGTGGTTTTGATTTGCATTTTTCTGATGATGAGTGATTTTGAGCATCTTTCCATGTGTCTGTTGGTCATTTGGAGGTCTTCTTTGGAGAAATGTCTATGCCTGTCTTCTGCCTATTTTTTTAATTGTATTATTTGTTTTGGGGGTATTGAGCTGTACCAATTCTTCCTATATTTTGGATACTAACCCTATATGGGACATACCACTTGAAAATATCTTCTCCCATTCAGTAGGTTGCCTTTTAGTTGTGTTGATTGTTTCCTTGGCTGTGCAGAAGTTTTTATTATGCTGTAGTCCAAATAGTTTATTTTTACTTTTGTTTCCCTTGTCTCAGGAGACGTATCTAGAAAAAAGTTGCTACAGCCCGTGTCAAAGAAATTACTGCCTGTGTTCTCTTTTAGGATTTTTATGGTTTCAGGCCTCACATTTAGATTTTTAATCTATTTTGAGTTTATTTTTGTGTATGGGGTAAGAAAGTGGTCCGGTTTCATTCTTTTGCAAGCTGCTGTCCAGGTTTCCCAACACGATTCATTGAAGAGACTGTCTTTTCCCCATCAGATATTCTTTCCTGCTTTGTCGAAGATTAATTGACCATATAGTTGTGGGTCCATTTCCGGGTTTTCTGTTCAATTCCATTGATCTATATGTCTATTTTTATTCCAGTGCCATACTGTTTTAATTACTACAGCTTTGTAATATAACTTGAAATCTGGAATTGTGATGTCTTCAGTTTTATTTTTCTTTTTCACTTGCTTTGGATTTTTCAGGTCTTTTGTAGTTCCATAAAAATTTTGGGATTGTTTGTTGTAGTTCTATAAAAAAACTGTTGGTGTTTTGATAGGGATTGCATTAAATCTGTGGATTGCTTTGGGTGGTTTAGACATTTTAATAAAACAATCAATTATATTTCTACAATGTAGCAAGAAATTATAGGAAATTTATTTTTTAAAGATTTATTTATTTATTTTAGAGGGGGATTGTGGAAGGGCAGAGGGAGAGGGAGAGTAACAGACTCCCCACTGAGTGTGGAGCCCTACATGGGACTTGATCTCATGACCCTGAGATCATGACCTGAACAGAAATCAAGAGGCAGACACTCAACTGACTGTGCCACCCAGGCACCCCAGGAAATTTATTTTTTAACAATTTTTTAACAAGTAAGAATTTAAATTTAAACAAATAGAAATCAATTAAATCAAATGTACTACACAAAAATTCTACATGAAACACTACAAAATAGTGCTGAGAGTTAAGTGAGGGAGATGTAAATAAAATGAGAAGAATAGCCTAGTCCTGGACTGCAAACTCCATGTTGTTAAGATGTTCATTCTCCCAAAATTGATATGTGGATTCAATACAACACCAATCAAAATATCAGTAAGATTTTTTTTTTTATAGAAACTGATAGATTGATTCTAGAATTTTCATGGAATTACATAGAACAAGATTAGTTTCACAATTCTGAAGAAGAACTAACCTGGACAGCTTATGCTACTTGACTTCAAGCCTCACTATAAAATTACAGTAATTAGGACAGCTGAACACTGGTGTAAAGATAGACGTGCAGAGCCACAGAACAGAAGAGGGAGTCCCAACATAGAGCTCCATGTATGTGATCACATAGTTTTCACACAAATGCCCTGGTGTAAGAACAACTCAACATGCACATGAAAAAAAAATAACTATGTCTTCTACCTCCCATGATATACCAAGCTATTTTAAAATGGATCATAAATCTAAATGCAAAAGTTAAACCATCTGGAAAAAACATATGAGTAAATCTTTACAATTTGGGGTATGCAACTATTCCTTCGATAGGACACACACCAGAATATCCTTAAAAGAAAAAAGGGATTAATTATCTGTAGGGGACAGAGACAATACGATGAAAGGGCAAGCCGCAGTGTGTGACTGTGATGTAGATTACATTGTACATAGTGTATCATCTGTGATATAGGATATATTGTTTATAGTATATAATTTGACAAAATGGTATATATATATATATAAATATATAAACACATCACACATTTTGATAAGAAGACAAAGAATCTGATAAAAAATGGGTAAAAGCTTTGAATGGACACTTGCCAAAAGAAGATAGATAAATGGCCAATAAGCCTTTCAGAGATGGTCGACATCGTTTGTTTTAAGAGAAATACGAACTTAAAGCATTAGAATCAGGCTGAAGTTAAAAAGACTGATAATATCAAGTGTTAGCAGTGATGAGGAACAACTGAGTTACTAAATACCACTGGGGGAAGGGTAAAATTGCATGAGCGCTTGGGAAAACTGCTGGTGGTTCATATAATTTTAAACACATGCTTACCGCTTGTCTAAGAAATTCTACTCTTGGGTGTTTACCCAAGAGAACACATGCCCTGCAAATTTTTGACCCAAATGTTGGTTGTGGTATTGTTTATATTAGCCCCAAACTGGAAACAACCCAAGTAGTTATCGATAGATGGAGGAGTTAAATTGTGGTCTATTTACTGAATGTAACCTGTGCCCCAATAAAAAGGCTTGAACTGCCACACACAACATGGATGAATCTCAAACACATTATGCTGAAACAAGAGATAGATACAAAAGAGGGTAGAGTATTTAACTGCATTTATATGGCATTCTAGAACAGTACTGACTAATATTAACCAGTAGCAGGGGAAGTCGCCTGGGACAAAGGGTGGGGGGGACCGGCCCGGGACACGTGGGGACTTGACTTTATATGCTGATGGGTGTCATGATTACAGGGATGTACATGTTTACAAAAACCACCAAATTTTACACTTACCTTTTTATCTTGTAGAGTGTCTCAATTAATAACCATTTACATCTCATATTTTACTAAAATTATAAAGTAATGTTCAAAATACTCCTAAAGATTATATGTTTACATCAGTCTGCCTGTTTACCAAACCCTCGTCAGGCCCATAAGCTCTCCATCATTTCTGTCTTTGTCCGTCTGACTGGAGATAAATGATGTTTTACTTGTGTGCAAACTCTCCTTCATCTTGTGTTATGTTTGAGGCTGGGCATCATCATCACGTGTTTCCTGCACAAGTTATCTCTCCGCTTCTGTGAATTGTCTCCTCAGTTGCTTTGCTTTTTTGTCTATTTGGTGGTTGATTTGTCCATTATTAATATGTGATTTTTGTAATTTATGATATTAAGCCTTATAAATTGAGATTATTTTCCTAACTTTTTGGTCTTTCAAGTCACTTTAAAGTATTTTTTAACTTAAATAAGTCCTTGATTTTTAATAGTATAATCTGTTAGTGTTTTATAAGTTGTGACCTTTTGGTTGATTGAAGATATTTTTTAAAGAAACTAGAACACAGAATATGTGTTTCTTCTTACAACAACAGGACTTGCACAATAGCATTTTCTATTCATTTGGAATTGCTTTTTAATGGCGTGAGGTCACATTTATCAAATGGACAGCAAATTTTCCTGAACCTCGAGTTCATGTCTTCTACAGATCACTTGTTTGAAACACCCCCCATGGTCTCATGTCCCCAGATCTGTGGGTCTTATCTAGTCTGTCTCGTTTTCTACTTCTGTTTTTATTTTTTTTATTTATTTTATTTATTTATTTATTTTTATATTTTTTATTTTTTTAAAGATTTTATTTATTCATTTGAGAGAGAATGAGATAGAGAGAGAGCATGAGAGGGGGAGGGTCAGAGGGAGAAGCAGACCCCCCGCTGAGCGGGGAGCCCGATGTAGGACTCGATCCAGGGACTCCAGGATCATGACCTGAGCCGAAGGCAGTCGCTTAACCAACTGAGCCACCCAGGCGCCCCTGTTTTTATTTTTATCAAAGTTATACATCCTCATATTTTGAAAACTCAAATTTTTTTTTTTTTTGAAAACTCAAATATTTCTGCAACAGCCCCCTCTTCCCTCTTCCCCATTTCCCACCATCAGGAGACAATGATTTTTTTAAAAAACTTTATTAATTTATTTGAGAGACAGAGAGCTCACAGGCAGGGGGAGTGGGAGAGGGAGAAGCAGGCTCCCCGCAGAGCAGGGAGCCCGATGCGGGGCTCGATCCCAGGATCCCGGGATCATGACCTGAGCCGAAGGCAGTCGCTTAACGACTGAGCCACCCAGGCGCCCCAGGAAGCAACAATTTTCATTGTTTGTTCTGTGTGTCCCGCGCTCCTCACACCAGAAGGGAGAGGCCAGCCCCTCCCCTTGGATCTGAGCTGCTGTGACGGTTTTTCATCAACAGAATGCAATGGAAGCAACTTTCAGTGAGTTCCAGCTCCAGAAGGGGACTGGGGGCTTCGCTTCCTGGGCCCCCAGCTGCCATGTTATAAGGAGGCTCAGGCTAGACCCCTCGATGGACAGAGGCCACACATCCTGGACACGTCGTGAGCTCCCGGCTGGATGCAGCACATGGAAACCCCCGTGGTGCTTCGAGGGCAGCCAACTCACCGAATCATGGACAGTAACAGTGTTTTTGATTTAAGCCACTAAGTTTGGGACAATTTGTTTCCTAGCACTGTTACACTGACCTTGGGCCGATTACCTGGTCTCTGTGACCTTCAACTTCTCATCTGTAAAATAGGGCTACGATACCATCCTTGGAAGGCTGGTCTTCAGAAGGAAACGACGCTGGGGGCGAGCAGGGCACCTTCCACACACCTGATAGGCGTTGGCCAAGAGCCATGTGGAGCGCTTTGGACGATACGCTGGCTCTCCTAGTTTCCCTTTAGCTCTAATTTGGGTTTAACACTTCTTTCCATATTTTTTATTTCTTTTTTGGTTGACAGAGGCATGGAAACCCATTTTGCGATGCTGACCTAGGGCGTTCCTGGGCTCTAATGGGGACGATGGCGACAGATCTTTGTTTTAGAGTAAATTCAGCCGTAGTCCAGAGGGAAAATCGGTAACTAGCTGCAGTCGGGTGTGGCGCAGAGACGTCGCGGTCTCCTCCTGCCTCACGCTGAGCAATCACTGGAACTCCAGCTTGGGGCCGCAGTGGGAGACCGAACTGTCTCTGGGGCAAGTAAGAACTTGCAGCCTGGCAGGATGGTTGGGCAGCAGGTGCTTGGTGACAATAAACACAGAGGAAACCGTACACGGTTAAGTGACGTCTCTTTGTTAACTTCTGGGAAAGGGACAGTGAGAGCGCATGGCCGTAGGCAGGTGTGGGTGCTTGCCCGGCAGCCCCGGACAGCGTCCACGCTGCACAGGGGATTTCGCTGGCCACGACCACCCCTGGGATGCCCTGCAAATCTCTGGGGTGTCCAGGCTCCCCATCTCCATCTCCTGCGTTGTCCTCACCACCTGACCAGAACGGCATACCTACTGGGCATCTTCAGTCCTCTGGATTGAAGCTGCGAGAGAATCTGACAACATCTTTCACTTGGCTTCATTTTTCTGTTAATTCATGTGTTCGTCAAATAGATTTTGAGAATTGTTGTGGGGTAACTCTACCCCGCCAAATTCATCTGTTAAAGCCCCGACCCTAGTACCTCTACATGGGACTGTCTTCAGACACAAGCTCTTTAAAGAGGTGACCCACCTACATGAGGCCATGAGGGATGGCCCTAAGCCCGTGTGACCGCATCCTTATAGGAGACCAGGACACAGACATGCACAGAGGGACACGGGGAGACCGCAGTACATGCCAAGGAGAGAGGCCTCAGAAAGAACCAACCGTGCGGACACCTGTTTTGGACTTTGGCCTCCAGAACCGTGAGACGATGCATTTCTGCTGTTCAAGCCACCAGTCCCGGCACTTCGTTATGACAAGCCCCCCTGCAAAGTAAGAGCCACGGCGCCTGCCATAGTGATTTAACAAATAAAAGAGGGGGCCGGCTTATTCTCAATGGGTGAAGATGGAATTCACTGGTTAACAGATCACTACACTCAACCTCCTCATCAAATCCAGGGGGAATGTGATAGGCCGTTTATACTTCCCAGCTGATTTGTCTCCGGAGAGGTGCTCAAAATACAGGTTAGGGCTTTCAGGTGGCAGGGATTATTGGCAGACTCCTTGAGGGTGGGGAGGCGATGGCCAGCAATCCAAGCCAACGCACTCTCTGGGCGCCTCTGCTTTCCCTGGCTGATGCACACACTGAGGGCCTTGCAGGAATATTTGGGCACACTGGGTGGGAAGGGGCTCGGTGAGACCTAATCCTGGTTCCTTTAGGAATTTATGTTCATGGAAGTGAGAATGAGTGTTGACACTGGAATATTTCGGTTATTTATCTACATTTCCATTGCATCCTTACTTTGCATGAAAGAACTTCACGCTGTGGAAGAGAGGTCATCAAGCAGTCTCTTCCTCGCCCACTAGAAGATGGGGAGATACCCGCACGCCAGCCTTCGTGGGTTACACCAGGGATAAAATGATGCAGCACAGACAGCGCTGAGATTTCAAAACAGGACTTGCAATCTATTGCCAGCATCCAGAGTGACTTTAGCCACTTTATGCCGGCTCACGCCGTGTCCCCAACTGTCCATGGGCGCGTTTCTGTGCATTCAAGTGAATGCCTGCCTTCCCCCTGCCCCAGCCCCGGCATTGTTGTTCCTCTCATTTCCCTTCTCTGTCTCTCATGTTTGCTGAAGGACATGTTCATCTTTCTAGGGCTTAGGGCATGCTTTAATTTTTTATTTTTAAAAGTATTACAGTGTCCTCTCCAATGAACCTCTGTCTCACCTGCATCCCTTTCCGATGTGTTTTTCTTAATCAACTGTGAACGAAGCATGGTTTCTTACCCGTTCCTCGAGCACCTTTGCTGTTGGGAGGAAGAACAGATTCATGGGCATGTATCTCAGGGGGCTGGTGTTAACCAATTTAGACTTCCAGGCTTATGCTCTAGGGGTAGAATGCAGACCCGAGTCTCTATTTTAAGGATCCTCTGCTGGTATGGGCTGGCACACAGAGAGACATTTGTGGCGGGGTCCCTGAATCCAAGAGCACACAGCTGGGGCTTGTCTGTGTGGTTAGTGGTGGCCGGGCTGGACCCAGGCCCTAGGAGGTGTCTGGTGTGATGAAAACGCATGTCTGAGCTGGTCTGCTGGACACAGGGTGTTTTCTCCGGGAGCGAGCAGTGCTAAGAGGAACAGGGAAATCTGGCAAGCAATCAGAGGGCTATTTTATCAGCGCCCACGAGAGAAGGTCACATTGAGGAGGTGACATCTGAGCAGAAACCAGAATGAAGGGAGAGTGAACATCAGAAGGCATGGGGAAGTCAGACAGCGTATCTGGGGAATGTGGCCACAGACTTCCGAAGTCCTAAAGGGGCAGCACGTGGGCCCGTGTTGCATTGGTCTTGTGTGGCTGATGTGAAAAAGGACCACAAACAGGGTGGCTTAGAACAACAGGAATTTATTGTGTCAGAACTCGGCGGCCAGAAGTTTGCAATCAGGCTGTCCGCAGGGTGTGGATCCTGCGTCCTTCAGCTTCTGGCGCCCTAGGCGTCCCACCCTGTGGTCACCCTGCTCCAGTCTCTACCTTTCCCCAAGTCTCCTCTTCCTGAAAGGACCCCGCCCTTCGATTTAGGCCCACCCTAATCTAAGTAGATCCTTACCTTAAGCAGGTTTGCAGAGACCCTATTTCTAAACAAGGCCACATTCCCGGGGTTTTGGGTGGACACTATCTTTGTGTGTGTGTGTGTGTGTGTGTGTGTGTGTGTGTGTGTGGTGGGGAGGGCACTATTCAACCAATTATATATGCAAAAGATACAGATTTTAGGAGGAATTCAGAATCAATACACCACCTTAGAAGAGAACCTTTATTGCCTGCTCTCCAAAAGTGGGGGAGAGAAGTGCTCTTCCCAGGCAGGTAGACAGAGGTGGAAGCTAAGGGGACAAGACTGTTCCCAGTGAGAACAAAGCTGATCCACTCAGAGGACAGGGCCACTGGCGACCGGGCAGGTCTGCCATGCTGGCCTCTGGCCTCTCATTTCCTTGGGTCTCTGGGGACCCTGTTCTTTTGCCCCAGGTTTCCGGGTCCCTGTGCGGCCCTATGGCTTCCCAAGCTAAAATTTGCCACGGCCCTCCCTGTGCTCAGGCTGAGTACCTGCTTCCTATCAGTCCCTCTTCCCGGCCCTGACCCTGATGCAGCCCTGCTGGCAGTGGGGTTCACTCCTTTCAAGATTGCCATACTGATGGCATCCTCTAAATTAGGAGCTTGCTTTGTTTGGGTGTGGGGTTGCCTCCAGCCTGGTGTGTGCTGGCCCAGGGGCCCAATCCCTCTGACTTCTCTTGACCCCACCCCCAGCCCTCCACTCCACCACCAGCTGGAATGTGCCCTCAGGTCCCACACACCTCAATGCAGGTGAGAGGTCCTCCTGAGCACAACTGGTTCGACCTGTTTCCACAGCAGACTCTGGAACCTCAGCCATACCAGGGCCGGGCCTGTTGCGGAGGCAGGCTCCAGCCCTGCAGGCTTCGGGGCAGTCCTGTGCTCACGCAGATCTGAGGCCAGGTGGGCTCTGGGGGCAGCAGGTGCAGACCGCTCTCCACACCTGCTCTCCCAGGATGCTCCAGCCCGCACCATCCGTCTGCCCACCAGCTAGCTCCGCTGCACCTCTGCAGGCCGGACCCACTTCTTCCTCCATGGACCCCCCCCACCCCCGCGCCTTTACTGAACACGGGAGGAGATGGGAAGGGTGGGGGGGGTGGGTTTGCTTCAAGATAAAGGCAGCTTAGATTTGATGTTGGGCTATGTTTCCCCTGGATGGTCACCTCCCTCTTCCCTGCTGTTCGTCTCTCCCAGGCCTGCTTTTCTGCTCTGCACGTTCCCACTGGGAGAAAACACAACACCCACTCTTTCTCATGAAGAGCAGCAGGGCCACAATTTTTATGAGTGTGCATCTGCCAAGGGCCACAACGCCAGTCTTAAGTTTCCTAAGAAGGGTTTGCACCAGCCAAGATAGTTTTCTCTCTAAGGGGAATTCTTGCACCAGCTGTTACCTGATACATGTTATGTGACCAAATATAGGTGGTGTTAGAAATTCCTAAATATGTATGTATGCATATTCACATATTTTCCACAAAAAATACATATGTTTAAAGTACATAAAATCTATAAAAAGATGCAAGTTTTAGGTTGCAAAGTTATTGTATAATCCCCCAAGCAACAAATACCCAGGCAACAATAATATAAATTAACAACAAAATGACCCCCAAATAGCCTATTGGAAATTAAACATTAGCAACAACAGCAGGAGAAGAGCTCATGCGAATGTGAGAATGTGTTCACAGTGGAGGGAAAGAAGGGCAGGATAAATTAAGTTTTTTGGAAGCTCTTTTTAAATGTTTATCAAAATTTAAAATTTTCGTAGTCTCTGAATAGGAATTCTGTTTCTAGAAATTTAAACTATGGAAATAGCCCAAAATATGGGTCTAAGAGCATTTATAACTGCATGTTTGTCATAGTGTAAAACTCAGAAACAGCTTAAACACAGGGGAATACAGGAAGTTAAGGCCCCCCAGGCGAGGTCTCCCCGGCAGCCCCGCAAACAAGGTCTCCCTGGCAGCCCCCCCACAGAGGTCTCCCCAGTAGCCTCCCCACCCCCGTGGAGGTCTCTCTGGCAGCCCCCCCACTCCCATGGAGGTCTCCCGGGCAGCTCTGAAATCTTGCCCACACCGTCCCGTACACACTGAAGTGTTTGCCAGGATTCACACTATATGGTTAAGGAGTTTAACTTCTGAGGAATAGAAGAAGGGGTCTACAATGGGTTTCATTATCATATTACTTTTCACCACAAGTATGTCGCATTTTATAATTAAAGAAAGAGGAAGTAAAAACTAGGTCCTCGGTGTAATAGGCTCCCTATCATACAGCCTCGCAGCGGAATGTTGAGTAGACGCTAGAAAAGAGGGAAGCAGAGAGATACGAAAGGAAATGTGAAGAGGGCCGCTATAATTGGCTAGATTATGTGTGTGATAAAGCAGGTGTGATAGTCATAAAACCCTGGAAATCATAAGTAATTAAAACATCTGGAAATAAAGCCAAATAACTGCTCCTGTGACTTAGCACGTGGCCCTGGGGCCCTCCTTCAGAAGCTGTGCAGTTTGACGCAGGGACAGGCCGTTTGGGGCGACGCGGCAGAGGCTTCCGTCTGTCCCTCACTAGCACCCCTCTTACAGAGCAGCGACGTCCACAGGAGGTGATGTTCAGTTGTCGTAATGACAGACACTCAACGAATGGGACCCTACCGCACCACGGAGCGCGGCCGCCCCAGAAATACGGTGCTCTAACTGTAGAACCCCGTGTGGCCGCCGAGGATGTCGTCGGGGGGAACACAGCCTACAGTTTTCAGAATGTCATGCATCGAGGTCTGATCATGCGACTGGGTGCCGGCCAGTGGGATGGAAGGAGGCTGTCCCTTGTCCACCTTGTCCCGGCCGGAGCTGAGGATGCGCTGTGTCCACAGGCTGGAGCCCTCGGAGACCCTGCCAAGCCACGGCCCTCCAGCGACCTGTGCTTTGGTCCTCCTTCTTCACACATGAACCAAGTCCAAACAGAAACAAGTGGAGCTTGATATTTTATCGACACACAACAGACACGAATACATTGTCCGTATTAACAATTTTAACGTTATTGACAAAGTCGCAATGCCTGTGGCTGCTAGAAGGACCATAGACTGGGCAGCAGGACACCGTAGAAATGCCTTCTCTCTCAGCTCTGAGGGCCAGGGTCTGAGACCCATGTGTCGGCAGGGTGGGCTCCTTGAGAGGCTCTGGGGGAGAATGGTTTCATCCCTCCCTCTCCTGCTCTCTGGCAGGTGCTTGCGATCCTGGGCATTCCTGGGCTTGGGGCCACCCGCTCTGATCTCTGCCTCCCTGTTCCCATGGCCTTCTTCCTGTGCACACTCCCTCATCTCTGGCTCTCCGACGGAGAGCTGTCCTTGGACTTAGGGCACGCAGAGCATCCAGGAGCACTTTATCTCAAGGTCCGTAACTTACATCTGCAGACAATGTTTTTCCAAACAAAATCCCATTCACAGGTTCACAGGTTCACAGGTTCTGGGATTCGGTTGCAGGCATATCTTCTGGGGGTCACCATTCAACCCACGACAGACCACAACCTCAATCTCATTTCTCCTCCGCAGAGTCAGTGCATATCACCCAGCACTTCCTCTCAGCACTTCTCTGCATGTACACGCCCCTGCAGACACGTGAGGCGCACATAGGCACAAGCCAGCAGTCAGCTCAGGGGCTTGGAAGACAGCCCTCCACCCCACCTCACGAGACCCCGAGTCACTCAACTTTCTGAATGACAAGAGGGACAGAGTCACTGTCCTCACAATGGATGACATAACAGATTCGACAGCACACGCTGTCTGTGGTCTGAAGCTTTCTTCTTGTGCTAACGGTATATTGGAAAAGTTTCCATGTCACCCAAGTCCTTGCTTTTTACTGACTGCATAGTATTCCACGGCCTTAGATTTTCTTATTCCTGAGACAGCATTGTCTAGTTACGTCCCCAAGATCATTTCATTATGTCTCAGGTTTAAAATGTCTTTGCATAAAATTTTAATGACCTTCCACCTTGAATTTTGGTTATTTGTGCCTGCACATTAATTTTTCCTATTCATATTTATATATGGTTTGAATAGGATTTCTTTTCAAAGTACCACTTTTAAAATAAAAAAAATGTTTTTTAGAGAGAGAGAGCGAGAGCAAGCAGGGGGAGGGGCAGAGAGAGAGGGAGAGAGAGAGAATCTTAAGCAGGCTCCAGGCGCAGTGCAGAGCCTGACGTTGGGCTTGATCCCACAACCCTGAGACCATGACCTGAGTCAAAATCAGGAGTTGGGTGCTTAACTGACTGAGCCACCCAGGTGCCCTTCAAAGCATCACTTTTATATTAAGAGATAATGTACTTGGGGGTGCTTGGGTGGCTTATTCGGTTAAGCATTAGACTCTTGATCTCAGCTCAGGTCTTGATCTCAGGGTCATGAGCTCAGCTGAGCATGGAGCCTACTTAAAAAAAAAAAAAGAGAGAGATAATATACTTGATTGATTGATTTAAAATATGTTGAGATCTCATTGTACAATAATAAATGCTCAATCTTCGTGGTAGTTTCATGACTATTTTAAAAGAATATATTGTATCCTCTAATTGTTCAATTTCAATAGCAAAAGGCAAATTAGACCAAGCTTATTAAATACAGTATCCAACTTTTCTACTCTTTATTTTTCCCATTTCATTTGTTAGTTTCTGAGGTTTAAGTTAATGTCTCTTCTTATGGTTGAGATTTTTCTACTCGTATTTATTTGCTTTGTGTATTTTTAAGCTCTGTTTTTGGGTGCAAAAAGTTTCAGATAGGCATATTTTCTTAGTGCATTATTCCTTTTAGTTTGTGAATATCTAACTTCTCCACTGCACTTTCACTCTGAATTCTCACTAATTTCACACCCACATCACTCCATTTGCTTGCTCTTTGTTAGCATGTGATGATCATTTCCCCGTCATTCCTTTCTTTCCCACTTCATGTTTGATGTGTCTCTAAAACTGATTTGTAATAGGATTATTTTTTAAAGATTATTTATTTGAGAGAGCGAGAATGAGAGAGAGAGAGAGAGAGCACATGAGAGGGGGGAGGGTCAGAGGGAGAAGCAGACTCCCTGCTGAGCAGGGAGCCGGTTGTGGGACTCAATCCTGGGACTCCAGGATCATGACCTGAGCTGAAGGCAGTCGCTTAACCAACTGAGCCACCCAGGTGCCCCTGTAATAGGATTATTTTTTACCCAGTTTGTAAGATTGTCTCGTTTATGACATGAATGGAGCTCACTTACATTTATCACGAATACTGATCTATCTACTTAGCTTTTCTTTGCCATATATTTTTGTTTGTTTCTGTTTCCCTCGATACAATATTTTCCCATTTTTCTTTATAAACTTCATTTTGCTGAATCGATCAGGCTTTCTTAGTTACTTCTCAACTTCCCTGTAATTGTATTTGTAGGCATATTATTAGGGCATAATTTTAAATGTTCTCATTTAGTGGCTGTAGAGAATAAAACTGCTGGGAACACTCATGAGCTGGTCTTTGTGTGGAATATGCTTTCATTTCTCTTGTGTAAACACTTAGGAGTTTGTGTGCTGGGCCATAAAGTAAGCGTATGCTCAACTCTAAGAATCTTCCAAACTCCTCTCCCAAGGGGCTCCTCATTTTACAGTTCAGCCAGTGATTATAGCAGTTGCTCAGCATCCGTACCAGCTCCTGCTATTTTCAAGATTTAGAATTTTCACCATTCTAGTGGGTTTGCACTGTAAACTTCTTGTTATATATGGTTTGAATAGGATTTCTTTTCAAAGCACCACTTTTAAAATAAAAAAAAATGTTTTTTAGAGAGAGAGAGGAGAGCAAGCAGGGGGAGGGCCAGAGAGAGAGAGTGCAAGAGCAAGTGGGGGAGGGGGAAGGGACAGAGGGAGAGGGAAAGAGAGAATCTCAAACAGACTCCCCACCTTGCTGAGCACAGAGCCAAATGCAGGGCTCGATCGATCTCATGACCCTGAGATCATGACCTGAGCCGAAGTCAAGGGTCAGATGCTCACCCGACTGAGCCACCCAGGCGCCCCATGGCTATTTGTGTGTGGTTATAATTGAGTTGTATTTTGGATATCAGCCTTTGGTCTGACACACATGTTGTGAATATTTTCTCTATTCCATGGCAGCCCTTTGCATTTCTTTGATATCCTCCTGAGAACAAAGTCTTTAATTTGATGAAGTTCAATTTGTCAGTTTCTCTTTTTATGAGGTTTATACGTTTGGCATCCTAAGTGATCTTTGCTTGTGCCAACGTCACAAAGATTTTCTATTATTTCTTTAAGAACTTTTATAGTTTTCTATTTAGGCCTGTGATTAATATCAAGTTAAAATTTGTGTTTGATGTCTGCCCTAGTACCATTTGGTTGAAAGACTGTCCTTTCCCCTTTCTGCTGAAAAAGCAGTCTCTCGCTGAAGTGTGATCCGTCTCCGGGTGATTCATTCTGTGCCATCCGTCTGCATGTCTGTTTTAATGTCCACACCTCAGGGACATCATTGCTGTAGCAAACTTTGAAACCAGACTGGGTAAGTCCTCCATCTCCGCTCTATTTTAAAAACTGTCTCAGTTTGCATAAGTTTAGAATCATTTTCTACTGAAAAGCCTGTTGGGATTTTCATTTGTATTGCAATGAATCTATTGATGAATTAAAGGACGATGGATATGATAACCAATCGAGTGTTCTGATCAACATAATATATTTTGCCATTTATTTAGGTTTATTTAATTCTCAGCAATATTCTGTAGTTCTGAGGATATAAGTACTGTACATATTGTGATATGTTTGTTTCCACATAATATGTTTAATGCTATTAATAATGGATGTTAAAATTCATTTTCCAGTTGCTTGTTGCTAGCATAAATATAACTAATTATTGTACATTGACTTTTCATTGTATGACTTTGCCAAACCCATTTCTTTTTTGTTTAATTTTTTATTGTTATGTTAATCACCACACATTACATCATTGGTTTTAGATGTAGTGTTCCATGATTCATTGTTTGTGCCAAACCCATTTCTTAATTCTAGAAACTTTTGATGACTCCTAAGGATTTAGGATTTACTACTACATAAAAATTATATTATTCACAAAATATGTTACCCACAAATCTACAAATAAGGACAGCTTTATTCCTTCTTTGGGAATCTGTATGGTGTTAGCTTCTTTTTCTTGCCTTATGGCACTAGACAGAGCCTCTGGTCCAGTGTCCACTAAATGTGGGGGGAACAGACACCCTTGCCTTGCTGTTGATCCTGGAGGGAGGCATTCAGTCTTTCACCACTAAATACGATGCTAACTGTAGGTTAACCGCAGATGGTCTTTCTTGGTTTAAGGATGTTCTCTGCTCCCTTAGTTTGATGAGGGTTTGTTGTTTTTTTCCCCCTCAGTGCTCATCAAGACAGTGTACTCTTAATCTCTCTTATCTATTTCACGCACCACCCCCACCTCCCCTCTGGCAACCACTAGTTTGTTCTCTGTAGTTAAAAGTCTTTGTTGTTGTTGTTGTTGTTCTTTGCTTATCTCTTTTTCTTTGTTCATTTGTTTTGTTTCTTAAATTCCACACTTGAGTGAGATCATACCTTATTTGTCTTTCTCTGACTGACTTATTTCACTTAGCATAACATCTCTAGTTCCATCCACGATGTTGCAAATGGCAAGATTTCATTCTTTTTTTATGGCTCAATAGTATTCCATTGTGTATATATATACACCACATCTTTATCCGTTCATCAGTCAATGGACCCTCGGCTGCTTCCATGTCTTGGCTACTGTATGTAATGCTGCAATAAACGTAGGGGTGCATGTATCCCTCTGGATTAGTATTTTTATATTCTTTGGGTAAATACCTGGAAGTAGAATTACCGGATCATAGGGTAATTCAATTTTTAACGTTTTGAGAAACCTCCATACTATTCCTCACGGTGCACCAATTTACATTCCCTCCCACAGAGCGTAAGTGTTTCTTTTCCTCCACATCCTCACCAACACTTGTTATTTCTTCTGTTTTGATTTTTACCCACTCTGACAGGTGTAAAGTGATATCTCACTGCAGTTTTGATTTGCATTTCCCTAATGATGAGTGATTTTGAGCATCTTTCCATGTGTCTGTTGGCCATCTGTATGTCTTCTTTGGAAAAATGTTTATTCAGGTCTTCTGCCCATTTTTAATTGGATTATTTGTTTTTTGGTGTTCAGTTGTATAAGTTCGTTATACATTTTGGACATTAACCTCCTATTGGATATAAAATTTGCAGATATCTTCTCCCATTCAGTAGGTCGCCTTTTTGTTTTGTTGACAGCGTCCTTCACTGTTCGAAAGCTTTTTATTTTGGTGTAGTTCCAACAGTTTAATTTTGCTTTTGTTTCCCTTGCCTCAGGAGACATATTTAGAAAAATATTTCTATGGCTGATGTCAGAGAAATTACTGCTTATGTTTTCTTTCAGGAGTTTTATGGTTTCGGGTCTCACATTCAGGTCTTTAATCCATTTTGAGTTTATTTTGTGTATGGTGTAAGAAAGTGGTCCAGTTTCATTCTTTTGCATGTTACTGTCCAGTTTTCCCAACACCATTTGTTCAAGAGACTGTATTTTCCCATTGGATATTCTTGCCTCCTTTGTCATAGATTAGTTGACCGTATAAGTGTGGGTTTATTTCTTGGGTCTCTGTTCTGTTACTGCTACATGTGTCAGTTTTTGTGCCAGAGCCCTGATGTTTTACTACGGTCTTGCAGTATCTCTTGAACCTCGGTTGTGATACCTCCAGCTTTGTTCTTGTTCCTCAAGGTTGTTCTGCCTATTTGGGGTTTTTCGTGGTTTGGTACAGATTTTAAGATTATTTGTTTTAGTTCTGTGAAAAATACTGTTGGTGTTTTGA
Source organism: Halichoerus grypus (assembly GCF_964656455.1). Lineage (NCBI taxonomy): Eukaryota > Metazoa > Chordata > Mammalia > Carnivora > Phocidae > Halichoerus > Halichoerus grypus. The sequence goes on from NC_135713.1 coordinate 1,975,221, forward strand.
CAGGGATTGCATTAAATCTGTAGATTGCTTTGTGTAGTATGGACATTTTAACAATTCTTCCGATCAATGAACTTGGGATATCTTTCTATTTGTTTGTGTCATCTTCAATTTCTTTCACCAACGCTTTCAGTTTGCTGAGGTTTTAATCATGAATAGGTGTTGAATTTTGTCAAATGCTTTCTTCCCCATCTAATAAAGTAATCATGTCTCTTCCTCCTCCTCCTCCTCTTCTTCTCCTTCTCTTTTTTTCTCTTCTCCTTCTTCCTCTTCTCCTTCTTCCTCCTCCTTCTCTTCTCCTTCTTGTCCTCTCCTCCTCCTCCTCCTTCTCCTCCTCCTCCTCCTTCTCCTCCTTCTCCTCCTTCTCCTCCTCCTCCTTCTTCTTCTTCTTCTCCTTCTTCTTCTTCTCTTCTTGTTAATAAGGTGAATTATGTTAATTGATTTTTGAATGTTAAGTTAATCTTTAATTTTTGACATGAACGCTGGTCATAATATTGTCTTTTTATTGCTAGTTTAATTTGCTGGTATTTTGCAAAGGAATTTGCATCCTTTTTTTTTTTCATGATGGATTTTGATAGTTCTCTTTTCTTATATTTTTGTGTCTTGGTATCAAAGTAGTCCTGCCTCAAAAAATGAGATTGGAAGTATTTCCCTCCTCCTCTATTTTCTGAAACATTTTGTGTATTATTATTATTATTATTTCTGAAAATGTTGGTAGAATTGATCACTGAAATTTCTTTGTAGGGAAGTTTTTCATGATAAATTTAATATTAAGATAAATATAGGGCGCCTGGGTGGCTCAGTCGTTAGGCGTCTGCCTTCGGCTCAGGTCATGATCCCAGGGTCCTGGGATCGAGTCCCACATCGGGCTCCCTCCTTGAGGGGAAGCCTGCTTCTCCCTCTCCCACTCCCGCTGCTTGTGTTCTTGCTCTTGCTATCTCTGTCTCTGTCAAATAAATAAATAAAATCTTTAAAAAAAAAGATAAATATAGAACTATTCAGACTTTTTATTCTTTCTTATGTTTTGTATCTTTCAAGAAATGTCTCCATTTCATCTGAGTGGTTGAATGCATTGGCACAAAACTCGTTATAATGTTTCCTTATTATCTCTTTAATATCTGTAGGATCTGTAGTGATGTGCCTTCTTTGATTCTTGATACTAATAATTTATATCTTCTCATTTTTTCTTTTTAAGTCAACTAGAGAGTCATGAATTTTATTGATTTTTTTTCAAAGAATGAGCTTTTGGTTTCATTGACTTTTTCCTATTGTAAGTCTTTTTTTTTAATTGGTTGATTTCAGCTCTGATCTTTATTATTTTCCTCCTTCTCTTATTTACTTTGATATTCCTTTTTTTGGGGGGGAGCTTCTAAAGGTGGAGGCCTAAACCACTGATTTTCAACTTTTGTTCTTTTCTAACATAAGCATATTTAGCATTAAGCTACAAATCATCTTCCAAGCACTGCTTTTGCTGAAGCCTGCAAGATTTTATATGCTTTGTTTTCATTTTTATTTAAACTATTTTCTAATTTCTCTTTATTCTCACCCTTTTCTTTGACTCATTGGGTTATTTAAACATATTTTGCTTAATTTCCAAATACTTGGGAATATCATAAATGTATTCTTTTTTTTTAGGATTTTATTTATTTATTTGACAGGAGAGAGAGACAGTGAGAGGGAGCACAAGCAGGGGGAGCAGAAGGCAGAGGGAGAGGGAGAAGCAGTCTCACCGCTGAGGAGGGAACCCGATGCGGGGCTCGACCCCAGGACCCTGAGGTCATGACCTGAACTGAAGGCAGACGCTTAACCGACTGAGCCACCCAGGTGTCCCTCATAAATATATTCTTATTGTTTATTTCTAATTTAATACTACTACATCACAGAATATATTCTGTATAATTTCATCCCTCTTAAGTTTATTGAAACTTATATCATGGTCAATTATTTGGTCTGTATTGGGGAAGATTCCAGATTCACTTGAGGAACTGCATTCTGCTGTTGTAAGGCAGAGTATTCTATATAGATCAATTGATTAAATTTGGTTGATGGTGTTATTTAGGTTTTCTATGTCCTTATTGATTTCTTTCTACTTGTTTTATTAATTGCTGAAAGAGGAGTGTTAATGTCACCAATCATTCATGTCTATTCCTTCTTTACTCTATCAGTTTTTTTGCCTCATGTATTTAAACACATTATTATTAGGTGCATACAAATTTAGGATTTTTTATTTTCTTGATTAACTACTTTATCATTATGTCATATCTTTATATAGACATACTAATATTCCTAGTCCTGAAGTCTATGTTGTCTGATACCAAGTTAGTTGTTTCAGGTTTTTTAAGATTAGTGTTTTCATTGTATACCTTTTTTCATCCTTTTATTATAACAAAGCTCTCTTTTTTAAATATTTGAAGCTTATTTTTTTATGGCAGCATATAGTTGGGTCTTTTCATTTTATCATGTCTAACAATCTCTTTTAGCTGGTCTAGTGTTAGATTTTTTTTATATTTAATAATCACTTGTTATGGTTTTGCTTGAGTCTGCCATGTTGCTACTTCTTCTGTTCTTTACCTTTATCTTTCCTTGTCTTTTTTAGATTGATTCTTTGCCCTTATTCCACTTTATTTCCATTATTGGATTCTTAATTATACCTCTTTTTAATTATAATTTTTAGTGGTCTCTAGAGTTTACAATATGTAACTTTGATTCAATAGAATCCACCTTTAAATATTATATATCCATGTATATAATACAAGACCCTTATAAGACAATTCCCCAAGTCATACATTTTATTTATACATATGATGTAGACCTCATAATATATTATTACATCTTTGCTTTAAATGGTCAATTAACATTTAAAAAATTCAAAATTGAGAAAAATAACTTTAATATTTACCAGTTCTGGAGCTCTTTATTCCTTTCTGTAGACCCAAGTTCTTATCCAGCATTATTTAACTTCAGCATAAAGAGGTTTTTAAATTAACATTGCTTATAGTAAATGTCTTCTGGTGATAAAATCTTTCTCTTTTATTAGCCTGGAAAAAATCTTTATTTTGCCTTATTTTTGAAAAATATTTCTCTGGACACAGAATTATAAGTTGACTTTATTTTTTTTCCTTTCCGCACTTTATAGATTTTTTTTCATTGTCTTCTGGCTTTCACTGATCCTAAGAAGAAGTCTGCAGTCATTGTTATCTGTGTTCCCTGAATCATGTGCTCCCACCTCCTTAACCCCAGCTGCCTTGCATGGTTTTCTTTGTATGTATCTTGACTGGGCTTTGGTAAATTTTTTCATTAATTTGTAAAAATATTCAATGTTATTTATTCAAATATATTCCTAATCCTTTCCCTTTCTCAGAAACTCCAAATATATTTATATTAGATTGTTTAATATTTTTCCATAGGTCACTGAGGCTCTAGTTTTTGTTGTTGTTTTGTCTTTTTTCCTCCTCTGTGCACTTCTTTTTGAATACATTATATTGCTGTATCTTTAAGTTCCTTAATCTTTCCTTCTGTGGTGTATATCACTCTCTCTCTCTCTCTTTTGGATGGTGGCCTTATATTCCATGGCATGAAAGTAGATTACCATAATTTATTCACCCATTTCCCCAATAAAACATATCTATATTATTTATAGGTGTTTGCTATTTGCAATGGTCATACAAAAAACATCCTTGTGCATATAGTCTTATTTAATTTTGTTTCTCTGTGATAGGGTTCAAGGTATGGGATTTCTGAGTCAAAAAGCATATATATATATATTTTTTTCATTTCACAATTATTGCCAAGTGTTGTTGCTTTCCACACATTCTGTCTCACATATGTCTGTTTGATTATATACTTAAATAGTTGACACAAAATAGTTAACGTGATGATTTCATACATTTTATTTCAGGACAGTCTTCCTTTTTTTTCCCTCTGTGCTTGGATATATCTGCTCCCTCTGACCTCCAAATTATACTTTTCTGTGGTGCTTAATCTGCTAAGTCCATCAGTGATTTTTCTTTTTAGATATTGACTTTTTACCTCTAGAAGTTCCATTTGGCTCTTGGCTGATTTTTTTATAAGGTATAGCATGAGAAGGCACAACACATAAAATTGAGTACAATATAAATCAATGACCCAAACCAACCAAACAAAAAACCTGCATGTGCTTTTATGTAATAATATGTACATATTTAGTACAAAATACATACTAGATTGCCTAAGGAAAGGAAGCTATAACACTACCATAAATAATGCTAAAATTAACTTTCTTTATGAGAACCCATGTGCATAAATTTCTCTCTGGTTTAAAATTAAGTGGAAATGCTAGAGTATAAGACATGGCTTCTTCAACTCCACCAAATACACCACGTGATGATGATGATGAAGAGGATGAAGCTGGGGGTCTGTATTTGACCACTGAATCTTTTTTTTTAAAGAGCATATAGGTTTATTTATAATATTCCTTCTGACCTCAGTTTGTTATAGAAATGGATGTTATTCTTTTAATTTGCCCATTTAATGCAGGTTTTCAAATCTGACTTAGAAAATAGTTTAGTTTAACCTAAGCAAGAAAAGAAGAGAAAGCATAAATGGGAAAATGTTATCTAATGCATACATATTTTCCTTGTCAAATATTCAGTTACTACATACAAATAAGTAATTGCCATTATCCATGCTTTATATGCTGTGTTGAAAATTCATTAATAAATTAGGCTTGCAGAGAATCATTTCTAAAAAAAGAAAGACTAATATTTAAGAAATTGTGTGATTTCTCTTTATAAAAGTCATTTTTTAAGCCTCTTGGCAGATCTCAAGATCCTGTCTGCCAGGGAAGAAAATAATATATCTGATATAGATGAAAATTTTCAAACATTAAATATCAGTCTCTTAGCAACCATAGAGATTTGAAGAGTTCACTTTCTTAATACCCATTGAGAAGTGTGTCAATGATTAAATGTTTCCTAAAAGAAAGATATGGAGCACCACTGGCTTGGGAGGGTCCCCTGGAAGGCTCACGTGATTGATGGTCCCAACCCCCCTGATAACACTTGGCGGCGGTCTTGATGTATAGTCCACCTTCACAGCCATCTTGGTAAGTGAAGCTGTGTGTCAGGGTCTGGGATGGCATTTAGTGGGCTTTTAGGTGACTTTCTGTGAGTGAGTCTCATTTGTAATCCATTTGATGATTTGATATATAGTATTATGTGAAAGTAAATGTGGTATTTCTGAGGATTGATATTCAAATTCTTCAGAATCCAAATGTTTATACTCTGGGTTCTGAACCACGCAGATAACAAGAGCTCAGTTAGTCATTTCTAAGAAAGAAAAGTTATACTCAAGGAATGGAATAATTTTACAAATATTATTCTACTTCCAGTACTTAGTAAAAATAAGTGCCCAGTTTCCAAGAGAGAATGCAAGACACCAAATGAGCTGAAACATTATCCTCACAGTAAACTTTTCTAACATGAGAACGTTGTTTTAGACTTTTGATATGATCTGTAATTTGGCTCAAGTTTGGATCGTTCTTGGAATAATAAAGAATTCCCTCTGTTATTTTCTGATGTCATGCAAGGCAGTGGTTTTTCCTTCACTTGGCCAGTTCCTCTGAGTGCTTATTTGGTGCAGCTGCAGGGGTGGAGGGGCCCTGGGAATACCCAGCAGGTGGGTGGGCAAAGTCTCTGCTCTTCTGGGTGTACGTTCCTGGGGACATGCATGCTTTTGTGGAGATCTCTACTCTGTGCCAATTGGGTAGTACGGCGCTGGAAGTTCTGTATGCTCTGTCATGCCACAGTCTGTGACATGACATTCCCTCTGGGAATAGTAGTAAGTTCTCCATCTGAGAGTCAAGATCTGCATGGAGCTTTCCTTAGACTATAGAGCGAGGAGTGGAACCTCAGCTCACATTTGCTAGGAAAAAATCCGAGGGCATGCACCTAGTCTAAAATAAAATGAAAGCAACTTCACAATGTCAGATAGATGATGAATCATGAATCTCTACATAAGACTATATGTGAAAATGATTTAGGGCTTTTGATTAAATATAAATTCCCAATAAATCAGTGATGATGAGGTTTCTATCACAACCTGATGTTATCTTGGTTCTTATTCATAAACACCTAGTATCTAGATGTGAATAGGAGGCTGAGTGTGCTTGTCAGACAATACCCAAATGAGGTGTTTAATCTGGGGATGCGTATTTAAAGATGAGATAACTGGGTCTTGGGGACATTTCAGTGATTGGAACTAAGGAAGGGAAAACTTTCTTATTCCAGAATAAAATACAGGGATTGCTCCCTAAACTGACACAAGTAGGATTTACTTCAAAAGAGATTTATTTGGGGGCCTCTTCAAGGGGTTGTTAATTCCAGTATATGAGGAACCTCGTTATGAAGCCACCTGTGTATCCAACCATTGCACTGAGGAAACTCTGAGGAAGCCTTTATCTGGAGTTCCAAGTACAGGTGACTTGGGGATGATGTATCCATCTGCTGGGGCCAGGTAAACAACAGACTTTTATTTTCCCACAGTTTGGAGGCTGGAAGTGTAAGATCAAGGTGCCGGCAGGAATGGTTTCTGGTGAGTGCTGTCTCCCAGGCTTGCAGATGGCTCTCCTGGAGTCTCTTCCTCTTCCTGGGACATGAGTCCTACTGGCGTAGGGCCCATCTTTTGACCTCATTAACCTTAGCTACCTCTTTGTAAGGGCCCCATCTTCACGCAGCCACATTCTGAAGTGCTGGGGGTAGGGTTTCAACATGTGAATGGGGGAGACACTGTTCATCTGTCAGGGACAATGTGAGATCTAAATGGTTTATCAAGATGAAGGTGGCTGTAAGCAAGCTCCGAAGACTTGAGTCGGCTCTTCCAGAAAAGTCATCGTGTTGGAGGAATTTTGTGTTTTTCAAAGATTAATTACTGTGTGTGTGTGCCCTGATGTCTTTGACAGAGGTGAGGCTAAGACCCCCTAAGAATAGCAACTACATCCTACTTCCCAAAAATAATAAAATTCAGGCTAGGCTTGAAAGCAAGGAGACCCTGCCAATGGGGAGCTGCCCTCTTTGGAAGGGTTTCTCTGGCACTTTCTCCCTCATGCTCCATGTCAGGGCTCAGCAGCCTCACGGTTTGGCACAGCGAGGGTGTGGCTTCTGGCTCCCGCTCATGTGTCAGGTTGTCTGGGGTACAAATGTGTCACCAGCAGAGCCCACGGCCTAGGAGCAGGCTCTCTCCTCTCGTAGGGGACAGGCCTCTCGGGGGCTTAGCAGCACAGCTCCTTCTACTTGGGCACTTGTGGTCAGAAAAGAGCTTGTCAAAACTTTGTAGTAAGCGTCTCAGGGGAGCAGGTGCCGTGGGACCACCATGTGACACTCTGTTAGCTGAAGGGGCTGATGCCTGAATTTCACGGTTAGAAGTCACCAGGCTGCACGAAGGAATGGATGGATGAATGAATGAATGATCAAATAAATAAATCAAGTAACTGGGATCACTCGCAGGGACTATTGAAAGCTGCCATTCGCATTTTTATTTTACAGTACCGGTAATCACTTCCTCTCTGCGCCCTATGGCTACGATAGATTTTTTCCTCATAATTAGAATTTCAGCAAGTTTTTTGCAATTGTAAAATACTGAAATTTTAAAGAAATCCAGCTGTCGTTCCCCACTGAGCAGACCTTCGTTTTATGTTGTTAATTCAGTTGTCTTCCTCACTCTGGGCACCCAGCTCCAAGGACTCTTTACAGGGACGGATTTATGATGGATGCCATCTGGTCTGATAGAAGGAAACAGATATTGATTTTTAATATTTTCTCCCAACGTGTTTACTCGAGGATAATGCAGCAGCGGTGTGGCACCTTGTCTGGAGTGGGAAGGATTATGACCACTGCCTTTTGATGAGATAAATTACCTAGGATGACTTGAATAGCTAAAGGGTATACTTTGATGTTATGTCGCTTCATTTACCCTTATGACTAAATGATTATTGATTTTATATTTTTAAGCTCTTGAAACGTGAAAATAAGTTGGTGGAGGAGCCTGGCTGTGTTAGTTTTATTAATTTATTTCTGCAGGGCATAATTCACTTTGGACCAGGTTGTGAAGGTTTTGGGTTCATGACCGGCTGTAGATACAGTTGCAAAGAAATGGCTTATTTATATAGTCATTGCAAGTAGTCCCAAAATCAATACAGTCTGGGATTGGATGATTAAACTCAGTCCCTTTGTGGGACTCATTCCTGTAGCTGCTGCCGGAATCATCTTGACTACAGCAGATCCATGTGATCAAGTGTACAAATAGCAAGTTTGTTCAAGTTGAAATATTATTTTTTTTTTTGCTCATCATTTTTTTTTTATCAGCTATGCTCACTCAATGACATTTCAACAGCCTGGAAAAAAAAAAAGTGGTTGATTGACTACTTCAGTGAAATCACTAATCTGCATTGAGAGAGAGGCACCTCCTGGGCCTTCTAGAACGCCGGGGCGTGGGCTCGGTGCACACTTGGATCGGAGGTCCCACGGTGCTCGGGGCTTAGTCCTGGGTGCTTCATCTCCAGCAAGGATCCGAGGGGTGGGCTAAACCGCCACTACTCCGCCGGCTTCAGGGCGGCAGGCAGAGACCCACGTAGTCTGTGAAATGTTGCCTTTCCCACGCTCCTTTAATGAGCCACCACTCCGTTCCTCATCAACCACTCCCTGGTCAAGTGCAGAAACACTGTCTCTAGAAAATAGAAAAAAAACGGACTGCTTTACTTTAATTTTCGTCATTTTCCCCTTTATTTTCACATATTTTTAAATGTAATTCACCACGTCACATGTATTCCTTGTTAATAATAAAATCTGGTTTGATTGCTGAGCCTCGTGGGTGTCTTCGAGGCCGAGTTTACATTTGAAATTGGGAATTTTGTCCTTTTTTTGGGTGATCTCTGCTTGCCTCCCACTTGGAGCTGAGGACAGCTTGGATGCTGGGTGGGAGGACAGGACGCAAACAGGAAGGATGGATATTCTAGAAAGATTCTGCATATATTTACGCAGACCATTGAAACCCAGAGTAACCCAAGGCCAGGGTAGGCGTGGTGAGGAAGGAAGCCCAGGCTTTTTTTTTTTTTTTTTTTTTAGAAAAGTTCCTGGTGGGTGATCCCCCGTCCCTGGGCCCCGTCCCCACCTCAGCGGCTGGCCCTCAAGTGTTTTAAGGGATGGATGGGAAAAATTCCCTGATGTGCCTTGTCCTGGGATGGTATTTTAAAAGCCAAAATTATGTATATCAATTGAATTTGGTAATATTATTAATTTTTTTTTTTTTTTTGCCTTGGAAACTTATTTCACATAAAGCTCCGTGTTTGTATGACCTAGAGCCCGCTAACCAAGGTACCCGTGCTACATACACACAGGAAGCAGACGTGAGGCATTTCACTTCCCAGACAGGACCTCTCAGTGTTGTAAGTGATAGTGACGCGTTTTACAGAGTTAAAAAAGGTGTAAAACACTTCTTACTTTAGTCAGTGTGTATGTATAATTGATGTGTAGTAAATTATATGGCTCCGGTTTAAAGCTTGTTTAAATGCATAGAATTTGAAGTGGAATGAAGAAATAAAATAACTTTTGGAGCACCGTAATGTAATATGTTGATCAATTTTATAGGGGAGTGGTGAATATTTAATTAATCACCTTTTGACAATTATTCACACTGGTCGGGATCAAGGTCTCCATTAAAGCCGAAGAATAGCTTCATTACAAACGACCCATAAAAGTGTCAAGAGCTGGCTGGGAAGACAAGTAATTTCCTCTCCCTTTAAAACCATTAGATGGAATGATGGGGGTGGGGAAGGTGACCAAGTGCATAATCGTGTGATTACAAAGAAAAGCTTAAACAGTAAATTTGACAGCTAGGTTGGAGAGGGTAGAGGATAAGGGTTATAAAGCGACGCCTGTATTCCTTCCAGGAGCTTTTAATTTTCTAAGACGACAGGAATGATGGCATTCTATTTTTTGTTGGACTTTTTCTTCATCCTGCAGTATTTGCTTAGGGTTTAGGCATGCCAAATTCGTCGTACTGGAGGATGTAAATAGAAGAATAACACTGACTTTTTTTCAAAACGTCTCCCTCGATGACTCTCAGCAGAGGGAGAACATATTGGCCACAATCTTGATTAATGTCCTCGAAGGTGGGCCTACTGGAATGGCGTCCGGACAGCGAAGAGGGACCAATATGTCAAAGGAATCAGCACCTGCATTTTCCGGGCTGGCTTTGAGGACTCAGAACAGATTGATCATCGTGGCTCCTCTTCTGCCCGAGAACAATCTGGAAAGTTGATAACCGCTTACATTTTACTGAATCCATTTCCTAATTCTTCTGTACTGGCCAAGAATCCTTGACGTGTATCAACTTTCAGATGCCAAAGATAGGTCTCTGGGCTCCAGGAACTCATGCAGATATTTCCCTGAGTGAAAACTTGTTTTCTTTCCCAAATGACTCAGTGGTGAAAATTCGTTTGTGAAAATGTCAGGATTCCACGGCCTGGAAGAAAATAGTACAGAATAGACTTGTTCTTATGATTTTCTACTCCCCCCACCCAGCTGAGAGAGGCGTGCTGGGTGTTAGGACCAAATTTCAGCTGTGAAGAATCCTGCTGGATGCCAATACTTGCAGGCCGAGTTCTCGGTGCTGTCACGAGGGTCCCAGACACTTGATTTAGCGATAATTATAAATAGCCTCCTTAGCTGGTAGACTTTTCCTTAAAACTGAGCAAAATGCAAGCAGCTATTCCTTGCCTTCATAGAAACAGATAATACTTGGGTTTACGGGTTTAGCTGCCACTGAGACACATTTCTTAAGACCGACTTCTCTTTATTTCTTTGAACCTCACCTATTTTAAGACCCTACAGCCCTGGGTAGCTGGCTACAATGCACACACCCACACACACAAGTTCAAGTGGCCACTCTTAAAAACTAATGGCTATTGACTCTCGTTGGGATTTCTGTGATGTTATCTCCCCCCCTAAAGACTTTGCGGTATGCCGTTTACATTGTATCTGCTGACTGTATAATCATTATTGATTTTCCCTGTGTGTAGTACCTATGTCAAACAACCTAATATATTTAAATGGTGATTATTTCGGTTCTATATCTGCTATTAGATAAGATCAAAGGTAGTTAAATGTGCGGTAGATGGGAAGAAAGATAGCATAATGCACTTGTGCTCTCCCCGTGCTATTATACAACTCAGCAACAGTTGAGAGTATTTAATAATTAACTTTCTAAAACATGTTGAGATTTTGGGCCTGCAGAAGAATGAGGCTGGCAGATGGAGGGAACGTGTCCCAGACTTGCAGCGAAAGGCGCCACGGCCATGTGAATGCCAGCCTCGGGATGGATTGCTTTTCAAAGATCCTGGGAAATCACTCTGTGTGCTTAATTTACTCCTTGTTTTTGTACAAATACTCCTGAAAAAATGAGAACCAAATCTAGACTGTTGTGTAATTTCCCCCAGGATGTTGTCACAGCTAATCCGAGGAGTGGGGTGCAGCGGGAGCCGGGCCCGGCGGTGAGTGGGCCTCCGAAGGTCAATCTCAGGGGTGGCGTCATGATTGTGCTTCATCAATCAGCAAACGGTGCCCTGCTGTGCACTGGGCAAGTGCGTCTGGCCGGGCGCAATTATCGGAGGCAAAGCGGGCTCATTTTGTGGCTGCTTCAGAATTTTCTTAATATCATTTTTTTTACGAAATAGATTGTGGACTATTTTTGGAATTCTGTGTAACCTATGTCAATAAACGCTTATTATTTTGAAAAGTACCAACACTACATTTAAGACAGTCTAATGAAAATTAATGGCAGTAAGAAAAACAAAGTTCCACAAAAAAGGAAATCTGAAAATGAGGCTTAACAGACACATCCCAATAGACACCCTTGAAGATTATTGTTTGTCATCTTCCTGCACCACGACTCGTGCCAAATTTTAACTCTCCCCCTGCCCTGCTCTCCGTCCCTGGGCTCTGGGTGGGTGGGCAGCCGCCGCGGAGGGGACCGGACACAGGCTCGTGGCTTCTGTGGCGTCCTTCGAATAGTTCCCCAGAGGGTCCCCTGGGACCACATGTTTTCCCGTTTACACAGTGTTCGTTAGAAGTCATCTGTGCGGTGGACGTGGCTGATGGAGCACGAGGCTTCTCCGGGAAGGTCAGGTGCTTCTGTTGGGATGGTGTGCTTTCCCGGACTGGTTCACATTTGCAGACTAAAGTTCTTAGTGCAAAACACACTGAAACATCTTGTAAGGTTTCCAAAATGTGTTTGAATCTGCTTTTACATAAAACCAAGCAGTGCCTGGAGGAAGGGAACCAGACCCTGATGGGCCTGGGCTCCAGGTGGGAAAACCAAAGGGGAAGGGGGTGTGGCCGGCCCAGAGACCAGCGCGGCCCGCAGGGCTAGCTGCTGTCCACGTCCTGTGTGGTTGCCTCCCTCACGAGCCACCTGCTAGGAGACGTAACGGACACAGATGGACATGCTTTTGTGCATTTCCTCAATTTCCCCAACACCATGCTGTAGCTGTGACATAAAAACTGGACTCCAAAAGATCCTTACGCACATTTCACCTTGATGCTGGTGGAGTAAGATGATTTGGGTCATTCCTCTCAAAATTCAACAACCTTACTGAGAACATTTGATTAGATTTTCGTTTGATTTATTGGTTTTAACTGCTTTCATATTTAATTTTGGAGCCAAATTAGTTACAGTATTTACCCCGTAAACTAATCTCACATGTTTAGTGACCTTTTTTTTTTTTTTACTTATTTTATATTGTTTTCTTGTAGATCAAGTCATGGCCTGCAGAATGTAGAAGATGTTTTAAGTTTTAGAGGGTGTATTACCAACTGTGTTTTTGCAGGCCATCTGGTTTTGAAATACGAAATGTTATGCACTAACAGGAGATGGCTGCCCTTGACCGCAGTGGGGTAGACGGCCACCGGTCTTCTCCACGACAGCTCGCCTGGTCACCTGAGTTCACGCCGCGGTGCAGGCAGCAGCGAGGGAGGCGTCTCTAGAGAGGACGGGCAGCTGCTCGTTCCCATGCTCGCTGGGCGCTTGCCCGGTGTGGTGCCGGGAAGACTAAAGGCAGGATGGGCACACCCCGCAGCCTTCAGGGGGCGGACTGGACGTGCACACGCACCAGCAGCACTGTGGACAGAGCATGCAGTGGAGGCTGTTCCATGGAAATGTGCTTCAGAGGGCTGCAAGCCCTGGAGCGGCGGCCCCGTGCTGGGAGCGAGCTCACCTGCCGGAGGAGTTTCAGCGTCGGAGTCTTGAAAGCATGGCGGGCAAGAAAAGAGACTGTGCTGTGTCAGGTTGGGTTCTCCCAGTCGGCTCTGTGATGAGGACTCCTGAATCAAGGAGGATTCCAGAAGGGTCGGTCAGGGAAGCAGACATGGGATCTGGAAAGGGAGGATCCACGCTGGGCATGGGGTCCCGCAAACTCCATGGAGGGGACCCTGGGTGATGCTCCAGGAAGGGGTGGGATTTGGGGGTGAGGGGGAGGGAGGTGGGACGCCCCCACCCCTCAAGGATTGCTTAGGGGTAGCCTTGGGGAATGTTGCTTGTCAATTCCCAGGCCCCGCCAGCTCAGGCAAAGTAGGTTCCAGAAGCTACAGGTGGCCCCGACAGTGACTCAGGTGCATGGTGAGGGGGTCCGAGGGGATGGGGAAGCACACAGACCACCACGAGACCAGGAGATACGTAGGCTCTAGGCCATTTCTTGCACTGCAGGATTCCTTCCCCAGGCAGCCTTTGGGCTCGAACAAGCACGACGTAGAGAATATGTTACATTTGAGCAGTGAGAAAGTGTACACGCTAACTTAATGGCAGAAACCATCCCTCTGAGCCTCTGCCACACTTAACGGTGGCATCCTCACATGCACACACGTCCATGCACACACCGCATACTCCACATCCCCCCAGCGTGCACGAACGTAGGCGCTCACTTGAGCACGCGCGCACGTGCACACACCGCTATGCACTCATTAATGCGTGCACACATACATGTTTACCTCCGCGGTCTCTGGGCAAGGCCGACTTCCCGCCGGCATGTGTGATCATCACCCCTTGTCAGTCTCCACCACTGTCCTCTGCCCCCCGGACTCCCGTAAAGGTTGACTACCCCATGAGTGGGATTTCTCTCTGACGCCGTAGGAAAATAAGGTCATGGTCTGAAGCGTGAGCATTTAGTTCCTAGCAGTGAGTGGCTGTTGCGGCTCAACCAGACCGCTAATCTGTCTGCTCTTAACACAACAGGCTTCTCCTGGGAGACGTGTTTTCAGGGACAACCATGAGTAGGTCTGTGGCCTCAGACTTCCTCCCTCTGTAGTACAAGTTGAGGACTCTAACTACCTCTTCACATATGTAAATAGAATTTTCCTTGCTTATTATTTAGATACATTTTTACCTAGATTGCAAGCTTACTTCCCAGCGGTTGTCCAAAAAGCTAATTGGGTTGTGATGGTTCAGCAAACATGGTGGCAAATCACATGCCCTACAGATCATGGTCCACGAGGACTGAGCCTCGCTCACAGGGGGTGTGTGAAGTGCGGGCGAGCTCCACACTCGTGGGCATATTTGCGCTTCAGACAGCGGGTCCAAGGAGAGTTCTGAGTCTTGCCATTTTTTTGTTTAAAAATCAGGGAATATTTTTGTATTTTATTTCATAGTGTTTATTGGCATGAGAAAGAAAACCAGACAATGAACCAAACTTCCTGATTGAAAATTTAACGCAAACCAGAAGGGGTCGCCTTTGGAGCCCTGGGGCCACCAGCTCCTGGCGCCATCCTCAGGTCTCACTGACACCACAGAGTTGTCCCTCTCTATTTTTTAAATTTCAGTATCTTTTGCTTGGAAAAGTAGTGTTAGTGCTGGGGTATGTACAGAGTGCTTCAGCGACGGGCAGGTCCTGTTTGTTCTAAGAGAAGATGCTCACAGAATCTGTGCAAGCCCATCAAGGGCAGGACAGGTGCCCCAGGCCCCGCACCCCACGTAGGAGCTTCCTGGTTTCACTTCTTGCTCAGGATAACTTCTCTGGCCGTTGGAAACTTGCTTCCATGTCAAGTTGTAGTCCACCAGTGGGAGCCTCATTCCACCTTGTTTGAGTCTATTTTGAACAACCTGGGGAGCAGTAGGGGAGAAAAGTGCTAATTTTCACTTGTTCCCAGTGATTTCTGCCCGGTAGTCCCAGCAACAAGTTTCCAGCTGGAAAATGGGCAAGCTTGCCAGTGAAGCCAGGATAGCATGGTCTTGAGGGATTTTCTAACAAGGGTGGTTTAAAAAGGTGGGCACAAACATTTTAAATTTGAAAATTTAACCCAGAGTGATGTGTTCACCAAACACTTAACACCTATTTCTGGAAGTTATAAAGCTAAACGCCTAGAAAGATTTTTGACGTTTCTGTTGCTATTTCTTGCAATTCTTTCCAGCTCATGAACGGGAACAGAGACGCCGGTCTGGGGAGGTTCTGTGGCCTCTGCAGAAACCTTGACCCTGACCCGTCAGTGCCGAGGAACACTTGTTGGGAAGTCCCAGGCTCCAAGGACTGGAGCTGACTTTCTTTTCACTTCCACATGCTGTGGAAGCATCTCTGGCGATGGCATTTTTATTAGGAATTTCCTGCATCCCACCAAGAATTCTCCAACGCCACAGTGCTGGTTTCCCTCGGTTAATCAGTCCCTGCCAGGTATGTAGAAATGCACTTCACTTTTAGTTAAAGAAAAATCTTTTGGATCTCTCCTTGCCCCCGTATAGTCCTATATTTTATTTTATTTTTGCTTTAATAGGAGGAGCTTATTGGCTCTCACAATAGATAAGTCCAGAGGTTGGTATAGAAATCAGGTATGGCTTGATCAAGCCTCTGGCTGGTTTAGTTATGATTGTCTTAGAACTGCCCTCCTCTGCAAAATCACTTCTCTTAGTGGTGAATAAGGAACAATTCTTACTTTGTACTTTCCTGAGGATGGGGTGCAGTCCGGGGCAGATGATTTCTCCAGGTTCATCACCTGAATGTGGTCATAAGGCTCTGCTGCAACCAGAACCAAGCCAGGAGATTGGGTTGTGTTCACTGACCTTCCATTGCCATGTGCCTCACTGCAGGTGCTGCTTTCGTCTGCTTCCCCCAGAGCAGACAGCACGCCTGGAGGAGTGAGGGATGCCATTGTTGTTGTCTGTGTACTTTAGTGCATGGAGAGTAATCCAATAGCATTGATCATCCTGTTCCAAGTTCCAAGAATTAGTCATGGTGATGGGAAAATCTCTGAAAAGAGGACCAAGAGAACCTGCCTGCCCTTTCCTCACCCTGAAGCTACCCATACCCTAGTTCACAGCATGGGGAGCCCTGTCCTCCAGGTGAATGTGCAAGGTAAAAAGTGCCCCCCTTTCCTCTCCCTTCCTTTTGACCCCACCTCATCATGATTCTGAGCTCTTGGCCCTTCATCTTGCCCTCAAGCCCAGCCTCTGGCTTGTTGTCCCAATATTGGGAGCATAGCTCTCTCCTGCTACATTGAGTTGATTCACTCTCCAATCTGGAATCAAATGTGGGCTTTCAGAGGGACCCCCCCTGGCCTTGTCCCCGGCTGGGGTCCCTCTGCACCTGAAAGCTGCCTGGGAAGACAGGGGTGGGCTTGGATAAGTACATCAGTGTTTCCAGATAGAGGAGAGCTTGTAACATCCCCGAGCTCTCCTAGGTGTTCAGAGTGACCCAGGGGAGGTCAGGGCCATAGCACCTATGGCAGGAGGCCAAGCCCATCAGAGGCTCCTAGAAAACCCTAGGACCATATATTCAACTTTGTTCCAAGAGAGCAAAACAACCAGGTGCTGTGAGTAAGATGATATTTAAAATCATACTCTTGCCCTCAGGGTGCTTGCTTTCTTTCTTTTCCCCCCCTCCACGAGACAAGTGATTTCTGCAGACAATCATCAATCTGCTGTGAAAACACATTTTCCACTTACAGGATGCTGGACTTTATTTTCATAAAGTCAGCACTGCTATACAGGTAGAAACAAATAACCCAGAGGCCTAGGAGACGCTCACAGAGAGGGAATATGAGCAGAGCAGCTTGAGCAAGGCTGGGTTTCTGCTGAGCCCTGCGGTCTGTGGGTGGGGATGTGCTCGGGTTGGAAGAAGGCGCTAGGAGGGGACAAGGGTGGGGTCAGGACACTGGGTCCTCGAATGCCATGGGACAGGGTGTGCACTTCATTTGTGGATCTGTTGGGCAGAAAGTGACACAGGTTCATTTTGATTTTATTGGGAAACTGAGGCTGTCCCAGGGGTGAGTCACAGAGGGGCAAGTCGTGAGCAGGGGTGGATGGGACGGTGAAGCCAGGCAGGGCAGTGAGAAAGACAGTGCGAGAGCACTGTGGCCCGAGCACAGAGTGAAAGCAGGAGTAGTCTTGACATTTCTCGCCCATGTGAAGGAGGTGATATGATGCTGAACTGGGAGGGAGGACGAGCTGGTGAAGGGCAGGGCCATCTGGTCGACCCGTGTGCTCTGGGCTGCAGTGAGGACTGCAGGTGGAGAAGGGTAATCTCTCAGGGGGCCTGTGAGGGACATGGTTTGGATGCTTCCCCTACCTCCTCTCACTGGCCTCCCTCTGTGACACCCCTGACCACTCTGTGAAGCCACAGGACTGAGGGGAGGAAGGCAGCTGAGCTGGCTTGGGGGCCAGGGAAAGAAGACTTGGAAACGACTGTTGGTTTATATCATCGTGAAGGAAAACGATCCTTGGAAAATAAGAAAGTCTGGGAGCCCCAGTGGGACCCCTGGGCTCTGTGAGTCAACTTGACTCCAAGGCCAGGCAGAGGACCAGCCGGGACCCACCACCACCGCGGTGGCCCTGGCTGCTGAGCATGCTGTTCCATGGTTCTGTTTCAGCAACATGGACTCGAATCGTGCACGTTAAACAGATTGAAGGAACCGCTTTTGGTGGATGAGATGGGGTGCTGTTATGTAAACAGGAGCATTAAATAGTTTCTGGAAGTTTCCCGTTGAGAATAGGTGACTGCAGAAGCTAGCAGACCACTCAGCAGCCATGACACGAGCTGACATCTTTCACTTTGTGTTCAGCTTTTACTCGCCAAATGTCATGTAGAAAGCTGCCGAGATGCAGACGACCCACAGGCCCACTGATGACCGCCATTTTGCAAACATGCCCACCGACCGCCCAGCCTCCCGCGGCCGGCCCGGCTCAGCCGAGACAAATCACTTCTGCCTCCAGTGCGGATAACGGCATTTTGACAATCACATGCTCCAGATACTTAAGGGCTAGATTTATTATTATTGCTAATAATAATGAAAATGAAGACTGCTTATGCTCTACCGCAGTGCTCTACAAAAATTGATTTTCCTGAGGTCTGCGTGGTGTTCTAAGACTTCCTTTTCTTTAGTCTCCAAGGTGGATGGGTATTTCATTGCATCTATCCCCTAAATTCCAAATGTATGATCGACATACTATTGATACCCTCACAAGAGGATGGTTTTAAGATCACATGTCTCCATCTAATGCCTTTATGATGCAATCGATTACAGACATTGGACAGACCCGTTGATTTTTATGAAGGAACTCCTTTTAAGTCAGGAGAATGCCCATACATGGAGGTGTCTTTCCCTCCAGACCATCAAGCCCTGCGTCTTCTAAGCAGACTTTCCTCTGGCTGAGGATGTGGGTCTGGACAGGGGCTGCCCCACTTTTCCCAGCAGAGGGATTCATCCAGGAAAGGCAGCCCCGTGTTATTAAGCGGTAATTAAACCCTCCAGGTCCAGTCCTTCACGCTAGCTAATCTTGGTGACTGTTTACATGATACTATTTGTTAAATGGCAGAGTTTATTGATTTGGCAAACTCAGTCCCACATTGTAGATTTTCTCTCAGTCTGTGTTGCTACATGTGGTTCAGCATTTTTAAATGTCAACTGCAAAGTATTATTGATCGGTAATTAAAAGTGTAGAGAAAAATTAGCATAGTAGAAGTTTACGGTCATTAGCACAAGTACCGTCGGGCAATTATTTAGTATGTTTTAACATTTATTTCCCTTCCTGTTATTGACATAGAGTATGATGCTCACCCAACAGTTTTTGTTTTGCTAAAAAGGAAAGTTTTAACATCAATAAGAATTAATGACATACAATTCTTTTTGAAAATTTGCCTGTCGGTTTCCCTGGTGCATAAATAAGCTAATCCAGAGAGTCCTTTGTGCTCTGAGCAGAATGAAAGAGAAGGCTGAGCTCTGTGGGCTGCTGGGGGCACCACATGCATCCCCAGGACCAGGTGGCAGGGGTCCTGGTGGGAACCACACAAGGAAGCCTGGGGTGTGAGCTAGGCAGGGGCGAGAGACCACACTTTGCTCAATGTTTATTGCATTTACTGCGGACTCCAATGTTCTGCACTCTGTCTTTGTAAGTGTACTTAGACTGATCAAGTCCTGTGAACGGGTTTTACTCTGAAAACATGGTCACCCTGTTAGGTGTAACCAGTGCCCTCAGAAATCTATACTCTAATCATGTTTAAAAATCTAAACCACAAACCAACATTGCAGGTGTGCTCCCTATGGGAGTGTGGCCTGATGTGGGCTGGGAAGAGAAAGGCTGGAAGGTTCTCTGGGCAGGGCACACATTCTCAAGAGTGAGCGGATGTTGCCGCCACGTTTGTGTAAGGAAGGGGACTCAAGGAGGGTCTCTGAACCGGGGTGCTTGGACTGAGGGTGGAGTTACTATAGGACCATTATAAATGCCAGCCCACAAGCTTGTTTCAGAAGCCTGGGTATGTATGTTTATATATGGTAAATGCCTGGGAAGTGTGTGTCATAAGGGAGAAGTCGTGGGGAGGTGAGGCAGGGGATCGGGGCTCGGAGCGGTGGCTGGGGACAGCTCAGCAGAGGGGAGGGCAGCCAAGCTTTCATGCAGACCCTAGAGGAAGGAAAGGTGAGAGGTAGAGTCATCACCACTCCCCCCCCCACCCCTCCCTCCCTCCCACCATCCACGCTCCCTTCCAACAAATCAACATTTACGAGTCCTGTAGAGTCGCTTCCAAAGGGCTTATTTTCTACCAGGAAACAGAGTAGAACTTGAGTGGATGCAGACTGATGACTTGATGGTGCGGCTGCGCCAGGGTGCTCTGCAGACTCTGCGGAGCACCGAGGGGCGTCTGCAGGCGTGGGGGGCCGCGCACGCCCAAGCCCCGTGACGGCAGAGCAGGGAGGCGCTCGGAAGCGGTGCGGGGGGCTTCCCGGTTTGAATGAAGGGGGTTCAGTGACATCGGCAGAGGGGCAGAGCCGAGGCGCAGAGTCCGACGCAGGAAAAGGTTGTTGAACTTGACCAGAAACAGGTGACCGCGACCTTTGGAAGGAATATGCTCTTGGTGCCACGGTGACAGTGAACTCACATTGCAGGAGTTCAAGAAATAAAACAGATGGAATGACATAAATGTACCTAGTGTGCATCATAAGTGCAAAGTGAAATGAAATAAAATAAAACCAGGTAGGAAGTTGAGCACACAAGGACACACGGGATGGGAAGGAAAACGTGACACGAGGCCGCGGAGCAGAAGGAGGAGAGCAATCAGGGAGGACTGCAGAGGGAGGCTCCGCAGGGCACGTCCTCTGCCGTCGCCGCTGTCTGCTCACGCACTCACTTCCCGGCACCTGCTGCAATCGTCGGCATCCGGCTGCTGGTCCGGGAGCCCCGAGGGAGGGCCAGGAGATGGCCAGGTGCATGGCATCACAGTGCCCAGCCGGACCAAGTCCGAGGGCTGGGTGCAGTCACAGTTCAGAGTGGGACCTTGGTACCAGAACATCCTGCTCCCATCCCTTATAGGCCGGCAATTTTTGACCTTATAGTTACATTAACCTCCCTACACCCAGAGTGCTCATACTGAAACCGAGGCAAGCCTCATGATGCCTTCTAAGTTCTGCTTTGAGGGACGCCTGGGTGGCTCAGTTGGCTAAGCATCGGACTGTTGGTTTTGACTCAGGTTGTGATCTCAGGGTTGTGAGATGAAGCCCCATGTCAGCCTCTGCACTCAGAGCAGAGTCTTGGAGATGGTCTCCCTCTCCCTCTGCTCCTCCCCACCCCCACCCTTGCGCGTGCTCTCTCTCTCTCATAAATAAATAAAATCTTAAAAAAATGTTTTGCTTTGAGGACTAAATGAGATAAAGTCTGTAAGATGGTTAGCGATACCTGGAATGGTGAACATGCAATAAACATTAGCTGTTTCTACCATTGTTGTGGGGGAGATTCAGCCCCTGCGGGTTATGAAGGATCCACGGTGCATTGAAACAGGAAGATGGAATCCCTGGAAGTGGGCACGCATCCACTGAGAGAACACCGTGTGTCATGAAGTCCGTTTACCCCATTGATAGAATGTTGTGTTAGGACACCAACACACATGTGGTCTGTTCGGGTTCAGCAGGCATTGGACAGAGGGTCCCACGAACAGGAGGGAGACATGCCCACCAGGGGAAGAAGGAATGGATGAAGGAATGGCCGCTGGCTCTGGGAACCAGAACACCATGCCCACTCTTTCTGCCTGGTTTGACTTTGATCTGTAGCCTTTATTAACCGGTTTTGTGCCTCTCACCCTCCTCTCTGACTTTCTGGGCCCGTCACTTAGCTCCTGAAAATGAAACTCCACGGGCTCAAAATCAGGCCCAAGTACGCCCAGCGGCCACCATCGATGCCTCCCCTCACCCACCCCATGGCCACCGAACCTTGCTGGCTTCAGGGGAGCACGGAGTCCTGTTTCCTCAAACCTGCATCCTTACACCCCGGGTCCCCAGGAAGGGGAGCTGCACTCTGCTGGGTGGGGCATCTGGCTTCCTGCTCTGTGATTGTCTGTAGGCCTCCAGTTATGTTCTCCCACACTTGAAATGCCACCTAAGGTCCAGAAATTGGTACACTTTCGATGTGGGCCTGGAGAAAGAGGTGCAGTGCTGGCGGGGTTCATTTTCGGATTCCCGCACTGCTGGCCCCCACAGGAGGGGAGAGGCGCAACTAGCGCGGTCCATGCAGGCCTGCTACCCACTGAGGTGAAGACACCTCAGTCTTCAGCAAGGTCAAGACTAAAGATTTTAAATGACATTCGGAGGAACGTGATCCCTAGAGGTGTCGCTCCAAGTGGAGGTCCCAGGGAGGGCCCCAAGTTTGCAAGCCCGCAGAGGAAGGAGGCTGGGGCTAGGCTGGGGGCTGGGGGAGCGCGGCCAAGGAGCGCCGACCCTGGAGGGGATGTTGCCATTTAATAATTTAGCGAGCTCTTCTGTAAAAGAATTGAAATCTATTAAAAACCGTATTTTCATTTCATTCATAAATGCTATATAGGAATAACAAATAACCAAATAATTAAAGCAAATCCAATCTCTTAATGCAAACAGCCTTTAAACAGTCCTTAATTTCCTTTTAAATACAAATATGAAATAACACCCAACCCTTCAAAGAATCCCTTCACGAGCTTTGCTTTCCAGAGGAGTTCTGCCTCCTCAGTTTTAGCCGCGAGTGGAAACTCTTTCATCTGGGGGCACAGCGTCCGCTCGCTGCTGCTGAGGGGGCGTTAGCAGGATTTGTCTTTGCTGGTGATTGATTTGATACAATGAATTAAACATCTGTCTCGTAAGGTCACTAATATCTTGGACATTAAAACTTGAAATTAAAATTTGGAGTATAAGGTTGGACATAAAGCGTAATAAAAAATTTTCATTTGCTTTCTCTAATTCATTTTATGCATTTAATTTTTTTCTTTCTAAACAATTGCACAGTCTGTTATTTGGACATGTTTAAGAACTTCTCCAATGTTGGGTCAACCAGCTGTTTAATAGCATTTTACTTTCCTAAGATCATCCAAAAATAAATAAAAACAGAGTAGAATGACACATGTCTTCCTTTTCTTCTCCTTCTCCTTATTATTACTCTGCATTTGTGCTCCAAAGATTTTCAGGTAGAATACTCAAGTCTTTCTATAAGATAATTCTCTGACTCCCACCTGCCGTCTGGCAATGCCGAGCTTATCTCACGGAGGGTAAGGATGAAGCTCAGGAAGAGCTAAGAGACCAGCTCGAGGTCAAGTGACAAAGGCTGAAACACGGTCACATGGGCTTCCAGCTACTCACTGAGTGTTCCTCGATGCTACACGTGGAAAATATCTGTTGGTCGACAACATCACATTGTGAGCATTATCCACAACACAAATATCTTTTATTTTTCATGGACAAGTACATCCCATTCCAATAAAGGGAGAAAAAGATATCTATTTGCCTACAAAATACCATATACATTCCATAAAGATTTCTCAGACAATGTTCCAAAGTGAATGAAAAATATACCCGTATTTATTGTCTGGAAAAAAATGTTCCTGCATTTCCTTTATTAAAAAGTATTTCCAGTTTAATTTTATATTTTTGTACATTCTAAGGTTTTTTTGTTTGTTTGTGTTTAATATTCACGAAGTAGAGCCCATAACCCTTCCAAGGGTTGGGAGGTTGAGTCTAACGGTGTCTCTGGAAACTTGAGAGGAAGAGGCTGCTTTTTGATGACTCTTTAAAAGGAGAGGTCTTTCCTGAAATGCCAAAGTATTGACGATTTTCCTATGATTCATATTTTGGTAATGGGAAGGCTTTTTTACATATGATGTCTGAGGATATCTCAAAGTCCTAGACTGCTCCCACAGCCAGTTAGTCATCCTGTAAATGGAATATCGTCCTAAATATTCTTCTTTCCAATATACAACATCATACATATGTCTTGAAAGGAAGAGATTGGTGCAGAAGGTATTTGTGGGACATCAAGCATGATTGAATGGGAGCCAGGCCTCTCGTCCCAACCCTTTGATGGAGTTGAAATCAATCCTTTCGAGTGGAATGGTCTTATTCATCACCTCAAACTATGTATTAGCACAGCCCCCTAGCTAGATGCTGCACCTGCTGACATGCACGGGGCGGTGAGTGGCCGTGCTGGGTGGACCCAGGTGAACATCAGCCTAAGATGGGGTCAGCCCAGTTCTGGCTGACAATGTGCTCAGACCATCACGGGCTTGGATGATTTTACCCATTCCTGCTGCTGAGTCATGTGATATCTCACACCCATCAGGCCCCCTGTCTAGCACCCACGCCCCTAGAGCTGGTTTCTACTCCCCACTACCTTTAATCAAGGGGTGATTGTCTCTCGCTTGTTGGCCTTTCCTTTCGCAGTAGCTTTGAGGAAATGGAGTCACCCTGCAAAGACAGATTCTGGCTGCCTGCTTCTCCCAGGGTATCTGACATCGAGTCTTCAAAGGAACCAGGGCCAGTCGGTCACTGGAGAGCCTGGTCTCCATCACCCAAGGATGCCCGAGTGTGCTGGTGCTCTGCTCGCATGGGAGCCAGGAAGTGAGGGCATCTCTCAGGAAATAGGAGCATAGCGGGGCCCCCCCACCCCCCCGCCGAGCCCAGGCTGCAGGCTGCTGACGGAGGGCTGCCCGCCCCCACCCCCAAGCCGGGGTCAGCAGGCTGCTGACATCAGCTGGGAAGGGAGGGCTGACACAGGCCAGACAACTCCGGGAGGAGAGGTCCTTTCCTTATATCACTGGATGCCACAACCATGTCCTGTGGTCCTACGACTTTGAGGATTTAAGGGCACTGTGCCTGGAGCTTTAGGGGCTCAGACATGAAGATCGTGCCTGGGGGCTTTCAAGCTGTGCCTGCACAGGACCCTCCAGGAAGGGAGCACTTCTTTCTGGGGGTGATCAGGTCTCCCCAAGGACGAGGAGGCGTTTGGTGGGAGAACCTATCCGATTGTGGGGTTTGACAGGGATGGTTGGCTTGAAAGAAGCAGTAGGATCAGTGTGCCCTGTGAAGAACCAGTAGCCCAGACCAGGGCATGTGGGAGATCCTCCTACAGCTTGGTGGTGGTTTTACAGCATTGGGACAGACATCAGGCTCATTCCGTGATTTGGTGTTCACTTAGCCAAGTGGGTCTTGGCGAGCTCTTGGTTACCAGAACGCCTTATATGCAGTTGTGACTAAAAAGCACCTGTTTGCTACACTGAATTATAGCACGAACAAGAATCCTGTCAACATTCTTGCTTACCGAATTTGCACATTTGTGCTCCTGGGGTGCACCTCAAGGTGGTATCACGGTCAGTTATTTTTGCAAAGGAGAAAGTGGAATAATACAGAAAAGTTAAATGTGGTCTTCTGAAAGTTAGAAAGATGGAACACACAGAAAAGTGGAAATAATGTGATAATCTGATGGGCGATGTACGCATGAATGAGATACAGAATGAGCTGTGTACACGTTACAAGCGCACCTTGCCTGTGCCGAAGAACGTCCCTTCCATGGGCGCATATCCCGCACTGTGTGTGTGGTGCGGTGTCAGGGGACTGGACCCTGGGAGTCACGTATACACATCGCCACACATTTAAATCCACCCTCAACGAAGACAAAAGTGGTGAAAAAAACACAATGCTGTGAGAATATCATTGCAGAATCGGAGATGCATTGCTTTATTGGCGAAGTGGAGGAAGACCCAGAGAGCCTGTGGGCACAGAGGTCGCGTCTGCTTGGATGGTCCCCAACCTGGGCTCACTGCCAACCTGATAACCCAGTGCTCCTGGGAACGACCGTGTCTCCAAACCTTGGTTTTCCCATTTGAAATTAGACACAAGAGCTTCCCCGCTGGACTGTAGGTGGCTCTCCCCGGCGAAAGGTGTGGCTGCCACAGGACAAGGGCATGTCCATCCCTGACTAGCACCACCCAGCCTCCCGGAAGCACCCAGCAATTTGTTGTTTCCACAGAAAGAATCCCACTAAATTACTTCGTAATGACCCCAAACATTTTCTGTAAGTTGAAAGCTATTCTAATATATCCTGAAGATTATTTGGAAAATGTTCATTTAACAATCAGATTTTTAACGGTTTCCTTGGTGCAATCGGGAGACATTTAGTCCTTAGACCCAGAAATCATAAATACCAAGTGCCATGTAAGCTAAAAAAAGACATTTTGTTTTCTTTCAGCATCTTTACATCAAAATGTCATAATCTTCTCATAATTATAGAATTATATAGTATTTATATATGCTTATATATAA
Organism: Halichoerus grypus; assembly: GCF_964656455.1. NCBI lineage: Eukaryota > Metazoa > Chordata > Mammalia > Carnivora > Phocidae > Halichoerus > Halichoerus grypus. Next base: position 2,001,272 of record NC_135713.1, read on the forward strand.
ATATATAATTATATATAATAATAATATTATTATATAGAATTAAGAATTTTGGGGTCACTTGAAAATGGACATGTGGCCATTTTCCATATTCTGTTAAATTTAAACATTTATTGGTATTTAGAAAAATCAACCACGTAGGGTTGTTATTTTCTGTGCGCTTGGTCTGGACCAGAGCAAATGATTATCACCGAAGCCAGTCTGAATTCACTCTTTGCTGCCTTAACTTCATGCATTTTTCATCTGAAATTATTTCATTTTGGAAATAATTTATTTTGGAAGCCAATGGGAAAAAGGTGTACACTTTTTCAAAATCTTTTGAATGAAAGATATGATTGAGAGATATTTGTTTTAATTTTCTTGGAATAAAATGTGACTAAGTCCTCTGCAGCCCGAGCCACGCCATGAAGAGCTCCGTTCAGAGTGGCGCCATGTTGTGGGGAGTCGCATGAGAGGCTCCAGGCGGTCGGCATGGGGGCGCCTCTTCTGTCTCCCTGCCAAGGTCCCTGAGACTCGAGCTCCGGATGGGGCAAATTCCCCATTTACCCCACATCTCTGCTGCAATCTGGCCCAAGCCGCAGAGAGGAGCACCCACCTGCAATGAGCAGATTGTGCATCGATGTGGAAAACTTACTTCCTATTTGGGCAAACGACCTCATGGTCTTCAAGGCAAACGTATTTGTTGACCATCATAATAAAAATGGAAACTCACATAAGCTAAAATACAGAACATGTTCATTTTGTTTTTCTGAAAACATCTGCAAGAGAAGCAGGAGGCTCCCGGTGCTCGGGCTGCATGCAGAGCCGGATGCACAGGTGCGGGGAGGAAACGCACCTTGCTCTCGGGGCTCCCACTCGGTTTCCCTACGGCCAAATAGCACAGGCAAGATGCTCGATGTTTCCTGTCCATTTACATGTGCTTTTTGATCAACATGTCTCTGAGTATCCCCGAATGAGTTTGAGCTCTCTCCCCGTTTACTTCGCAGCCACTTGTGGATGGACTTTTATTGGCTTGTCAATTTTATGTGAAATGTGTCTATACTAACTAATCCAAAATAAGATGACAGTGAGCCCTGACATCTAAATCTTTTAACTCTGAACACCTCTTCCTTTTTCAATTCTCGGTGCTGTACAAACATTACTGTTACGTACATGTGTTAAGCACTCGTGTGGGTCCCTTTGAACCCCACCCTGTTGCGTTCGTGAGCAGAGGCTGTGTGTGTGTTTCTGTGTACACAGGCAAATATCATCAGAAACCCTTTGGCTGTGATGGTAACCTTTCCATACACTTTCCAACTTGTCTGGGTTTTCTTGAAGGTCGATTGGGTTTTCAGCTGTGTTATCTGCTAGGTGTTTGATGGAGTGGTCCAGATAACAGGCGAGAGCAAAGGGAAGAGAATTTTTTGAAGATCAAAAGTGGCTGTTCATTTTGTTATCTGACCCCATCTGTTGTCATAGTAACAGGTTTCTTTTAACCTGTGTCATGGGATGATTTGTCTCTATCTGCTCCGAATTCTCTTTTGACTGAGGACCTGCGTCTACAGCATCTCGGCCGCTCCAGTCTCTCTGGGAAGCCCCGCTGAGGGGGCCCAGGCGAGGCTCCCGCGCCGGAAAGGATTTAAATTACATTTTCAATTTAAACCGCTATCTTAATTTCGGAGGAGATAAAGCCAACACAGACGCTCTCTCCCCTGGTTTTACAATGTATAAGTAAATGTCATTTAGAAATGAAATGAATTAACGTGTTGACTCGGTAACATCCAGGACGGGCTTAATACCGCGTCGCATCCGTGACAGCCCGTAAAGTGACCGCGCGCAAGACGCTGTTTGAAGCGAACTTTTAATGAAAAGGATGGAATACAAGCTGATCTCATTTCCTCGGCTGCTCTAGGAGGAGGCACGCGGAAGTGTGCAGCTCCCTGGGTGCCCGCCGCGAGTCTGCGGTCCGCTCACATCAGGCTTTCAGTGACTGGAAATGTCCACTTATTTTTAAATAAAGATTTTGGGAAGCTGAGATTTCTCCTGTTGGTCATTTCGAGCAACTTAATGCAACTGCAAAATCCCTTTTAGGTTTTGCCCCTAAAGAGATTTTAGAGGTGACAGCTGCAGTGGCTCGTGGTCCGTGGCCAGGCCCAGCAAGCCCCGTGGCCAGGTCAGGGGGAGTTCTGGAACCCTCTCCCAGGCCCGGGTTCCTGTTCACCACTCCTTCTGCTCACTCTCCCTTCAGATGCAGGAGGCAGGAGGCTCTGGGGTCCAAATCACTCCAGTGGCCTCATTTCCATGTGCCAAGGATCCGAGGTGCGTAGGCTTTGTTAAGTCACAATGTGTGACCCTACAGTTTTCCTCTGGCTAAAACAAAACAAAACAAACAAACAAAACACACACACACACACACAAAAACATGAGTCAAAACCAAACCAAACCCTCCCTTGAAGCACAAAGCACCTTACGTACATTTCTGAGAGGCAACTCAGTAAACAAGACCCGTCACTGAGCAGTCCCTAATGGATTTGCAGAGAGCAGGGCACCTTTCCAGTTCCTGGCTCTGGACGAGGCCCTGTTCTGCTGTGGAAGTTTCCTCCTTAGAACACCGAGGATCTCCCAACGGCCACCTGATACAGAATATCTCGGCCAAAACCATCCTGGCCAGGACAGAGGTCCCTACAGAGAATGGAGTGGACATCCCATGGATGCCCCTCACAAAGATGCTTCTCACTTACGTCGGGCACAGCGCCCTATCCTCTGAGACCTCGGTGTTTTCATCTATGAAATGCAGACGACAGTATCTGCCCCACAGGACTCTGAATACATGAGATGTTCTTCTGGAGCGCTTGCAAAGAGCCTGACTCGGGGCGAGCCCGTTGTCCCTGCTATTGGCGCTGAGTGCAGGGGATGCCCCGAGACATGACTGGTCCTGTCTTCTTCTCTCCCCGTCCCTGCGCATGGGACAGCATTTAGGTGCACCATTAGGGTCAAAGGCATGTGTGGCAATACTCAAGGCTAAGTTTTGTACACAAACCACCAAACGGTGGCATGGCATAGGGATAATTACCTGCAAAATGTCGGAACTATGTTCCCGGACTGGGGGATGGGGATGGTGGCTTCTGTTTGATAGTGGGGACCTCAGCATCCTAGCATCTCCTTGTCCACTGAGGCTGCCTTCTTTCTTTGCCTGTTCTACACAAGGTCTGGCTTGATGAGCAAACATCGGTCCCATTTTGCTGCTAATCCTTTCCCTCCGACAACCTCGCTTATGCATCACCCAGCAAAACCAGCAGGTAAGCACGCAAGAAAGCTTCGAGCAGCTGGGGCAGGTGCTGGGCATGCCAGTCCATGCTTCTCACCATGAGGCGGTTCCTCAAGCCTCAGTCGGCGCCGGGCTCCTCGCGGTAAGACCCACGGGGCTCAAGTTTGCCATGTGGGTGCACAGTGGGCACGAGTCTGCAAGCCAGCAAAGGAGAAGGGGGTTCTCAAGGCCAGAAGCCAGCTGTGGCCGAGGCCGGAGGAGGCTGGGGGAGAGACACCCCATCCCCGGGGGCTGCCAGGCACAGAAGCAGTGGGGAGGGGCCCTGAGAAGTCATCGCGACAGGAGTCCTGATGCTAAGCCTGGGGAGGAAAAGGGTGAATTGTGACTTTTATGGGCACAGCAATGACTAATATCATTTCATACTAAAATTATTAAAATCCACATTCGGTAATCTCTTGTAAGGATCGTTATGTAAAATGTTTAGCGTGTGTTTGGGTGTGTTTCTTCCCTGCTACTCTGCAAAATGAAGTGCATAGAAGTAAAGGAACCAAGAGGGTAACTTTGGGGCATTTAAATATTCACAGAGATAGTGAAATCAACTTGTGAGATCTGGATACAACTCTGCATTCTTTCATTGCTGCTCATAAATTCTTAACAGAAACACAAGGGCTTCCAAAACAGAGTGCCGTGAGCTAGAAAGTACAGTGTATTGAATTTATTCCTTAGAATCTTGAATGTTAGCCTCAAATTTGGTAAATCGGATACACTTATTAATCTAATTTTCAAAGGGAACAGAGTAAGTTCTGTTCTCTAAAGAGCTATCCAAATTTTATTTTTCGACTGACTGATTAAAATACAACTTTCTGGACCTTCCAAATATACTTTTAAAAAAGCATTTCATGTTCTGTTTCTTAGAAGCAGTAAAGGTAATTTCAGTGGATTCATTTAGCCTTTTGGCTGCTGAACACATGTTTTAGCAACTTGTTTTTTATTGCCTGACACATAGTTAAACTGAAAACATCATCATTTTCCTTTATTTTGTGACTTCATTGTTCCCCTGGGCATGTGGGGTGACGCACGCCGCTTCTCTGGATCATAGGTCAGAACAGGCGAACAGGAAGCTCCTGGAGATGAACAGAAATAGGGTTTTATTAATTCCCAAGGGTTACAAGGACATGTTGTTTACAAAGTTGAGGTTTTAGGGTTCTGGGAATAGCATCCTTCCTGGGGCAGGTTTCCCCCAAGAGGTGACAAGGAACCGAATCCCCCAGCACATGTGTGCAGGGCAGTCAGTCCTGTCACCTGCTGGGGGACCCTGCTGAGTCGAGACGCGTGTTTGTAGGGACCTCGTCATCCAACACAGCACCTGCCACTGAGGTGAGGGAGGTGTGCCTGCCTCTCCGCTGAGGAGTTTGCTGGGTCCTGCCGGGCGGGGCCGCTCCGCGACAGAGCCCTCCAACACGCCGCCTTCCCACGAGCACCACGCACCCTTCCGTGTAAAATCTTTAGCGCCCACTGACTTCGGAGCTTCTGTCGTGTGTTGGCAGCTCACCCCCAGCTACTCTCCGAAGCCAGTTACATGCGAATACTAGTATTAGCAGAGCTTCTATGTTAAAGCCATCCGTCGCGTGTCACTTCGAATCATTCTGTTTTCTCTGAGCCATGAGAGAGGTCCTAGCTGAGTGGGGTTAGACTTCCCAACCGCAGAACACGCCTCGTGTTGGTCACACGTGGAAATAAAAGCATGAAAAGCTCACAGACAAACTGTAGAGATGTTTCCAGGAGAATCTATTTTCTTTGTTTTCATTTTTACATAAAAACAGTTTCTAAAAGCCTTACAAACACTTCAAAAGATAGATCTTTTGCAATCAGTGGGAAATCACTTACCAGTTGCATGTGCTGCTCTATGAGACGCTGGTCAGAAACGATGTGATGAAACAATATGTCTTATATTAATTATATTTGATACCTGGCGTTAAGCACATATCTAAAAATGAGTAAAAAGGTCAAGAGAAAATGATTAAAATTAAATAACAGAAAAGGCAGAGAAAAAAATCCAAAAAAAGAAAAAGAAAAAAAAATGCAGGTATTTCTCCCCGTGTAGAGCACACCTAGTAGGAGAAACCTTTTAGAAACTTAAGATGATGGGGACAAGACAGCTGTAGTGCTTCTAATTAGAAAAAGCTATCACTATTTTAAATTGATTAAATAAACATAAAAATACTAAAGAGATAATATCTGACAAATGTATCAAAAACAGTGAATGGGTGCCAACAGAAGTGGACTTTATTTCACATGATCTACTCTCATCCCCAGTTGTCCTTTTTTTTTAATTCTAAAAACCCATTTAAATAAAAGTTTGGTTTTGAACATTGTTATGTATGTGGTTCCTTTTTCATTAAGACTTTCCCCCCACAGAAGGCATTTTCAAGTAGTTTTCAAAAGCTCTCCCACCAGACCCAGAAGAGGGTCTGGTTCTTCAGATGTGCAGACTTGGGCTCTCCTGGCAGGTCAGACCTCAGGAGAGGACTTTGTCATATGGAAATGTTTAACGGTCCGGCTCATAGCCTGTGGAGGCTGTCTTTTATCTTTGCAGGGTTTGAACATGATCCTTTCAAAGCCAGATAACCCAGGAAAGGCCTCGCAGTGAGTGCCCCGTGCGCGCTCCCAAGCCCCCGATGCGAGTCCCCGCGGAATCAGTTTCTAGAATTCGATAAGGAGGCTTTCCTGTTGTGTTCTACTTGGGCTTCAGTCTTCATGTCCCTGCAAAATAATATGCTCTCATCATTTTTTTTTTAACCAGCAGAAACAATTATAAAATTGAAAAAAAAATGTTAACTATAAACTTAGGCTTTGAGATTTATTTTAATTTGCACATCTTTTAAGTATATTGCAATATTTGAAATCACCCTGAACACTCAACCTTATCAGCTCTATTTGAAGATCCCTTGCCTCTGTCTGATCCTCAAATCTACACACTCTGACTTCTTGGCTAATTTTAGAAAAAACAAAACAAAACAGTACATTCTTACCAATTTTTCACTAGCACTTTAAATGATAAAGACCTTGCATTTAATACAGATGAGATCAGATGTGGATTGTTATTGGCCAGATTGTGTCAGTGTAGATTTTTCACTCACGAAAGGAGAATTTGCCCAAGAACCCGACCAGCTGCCTGCACAACAGAGGACCCTCTGGGTCTTTACCTCACCTGCCCAGCAGTCCTGATGACCACTGCTTCTCCACTCTCTGGCAGGAAGGACCAGCATTGCCCCACCCCCAGTCCAGAGCAGACCAGTTTTTTTTGTTTTGTTTTGTTTTTGTAAAATACAATAACAATTAATTTAAGTAATGAAAGAATGAACTTTTAAGTTATTAAGTTCAATAGACATAAAATTACTCTGTCACAATGCTGTAACAGCTTCTAAATGTTTACTTTCAACTTCTGTTCTTAGCTGCTAGTGGACAGAGGATGAACCATCACTGTTAAATTGTGTCTATGGTCAATTGATTTTGGACAAGGATGCCAAGACCATTCAATGGGGAGAGAATAGTTTTTACAACAAATGGTGTTGGGACAACTGGATGCCACATTCAAAAGGATGAAGTTGGTTCCTTACACCATTTACAAAATTAACTCAAGATGGATCAATGACCTAAATGTATGAACTAAAACAATAACACTCTTAGAAGAAAACACAGGGGTAAATTTTTATGACCGTGGATTTGGTGGTGGATTGTGGCTATGACACCAAAAGCATGAGCAAAGTACAAAACAGACAAGTTGGACTTGCTCAAAATTAAAAACTTCTGTGCTTCAAAGGATGCCATGAAGAAATTTGAAATAGAATGGATAGAATGAGAGAAAATATTCACAAATTATATATCTGATAAGGGGTTTGTGCATGGAATACATAAGGAACTCTTATGCTCAAAAATAAAAGGCAAATAATTCAATTTAAAAAAAATGGACAAAGGATCTGAATACACACTTCCCCAAGGAAGATGTACAAATGTGCAATAAACACATGAAAGAATGTCCCACATCATTAGCCACCAGTGAAATGCAAATCAGAACCACAACGAGATAGTGCTCACCTACCAGGAAGGCTAGAACCTGAAGTAGGGTAAAAACGCGTGTGGGCATGAATAGAGGAACATCGGGACCGTCATAGTCTGTTGGTGGGAATGTACAATGGCACCGCCACTTTGGAAGCAGCCTGGTGGCTCCTCCAAAGAGTAAATTAAACATGGACTCACCATAGGGCCCAGCAATTCCACTCCTAGATATACTCAAGACAAACACGTTCTCCACGCAAAAGCTTGAACACAAATGTTCACAGTGGCTCAGATCATAATAGCCGAAAGATGGAAAGAAGTCAAACGCACATCAACATACGAATGGATAAGCAAATATCCACACGACGGAAAATTCCTCTGCCACCAAAGGGAGTGAAATGCTGACCCAGGATACAGGATGGGTGAACCTCAAAAACATGAGGCTAGGTGATAGAAGCCAAACAAAATGCTGCATATTTTAGGACTCCAGTTACAGAAAATGTCCAGAAGAGGCAAACTTATAGACACTGAGAGTAGATGAGTGGTTTCTTAGGGCTGGGGCCACGAAGGGATAAGGGGGTTCAAGCTAAAGAGTTTGGGTTTCTTTTGAGGTTCTGATATTGGGTGTGTGACGGTCGCACATAACTGTAAGTGTACCCAAAACTATCGAGCTGCACATCTTAAATAGATGAATTACACAATATGTAAATTATATTTCAATAAGGCTGTATTAAAAAGAAGTCACAGGTAAACTCCTCACCCCGCGTGTCTTACGTGTGAACTCCCCGAGGTCAGAGAAAGCTATACTCTACTCCTGAAGTGCCCTCCGAGATCTGAAACTATGCTTGGATGCCTTCTGCCCAGGAGGCAACCCTCCCAGTCCAGGACAAGCGACATTCTGCAGTAGATCCGAAGGTAACCTCCCAGGTCCCAGAGGCAGACTGTCCTGGTGTCCAGCCCTGCAGATGGAAGGATGTGAAGGACGTTCCCTCCTTCCCACGGGGAGCCCTGCGCTCTGCTCCCTCGGCTCCCTCCCCTACGTGGTTTGCTCCCAGGATATTCAGAAGACCTTGTCTCCCAGAAGTTGTGCAAATGGAGGCAGAAGATCATCTCCCCAGGATTTGGGAAGAGTCTCCACGGTCCAGGGGTACCTGATACCACGATAGATGGTGAAGGGCACTCCAGGGCATCCACCTTGAAAGACGATTTCTCTCACCTCCAACCTTGCTCACCATCTGTTCACTTACACAGAGACAACAAATCTTTCTTGCTCAAGGCAACCGACATTTTGGCTGCCTTGGTGAACCTCAAGACAGAAACGGATCCCACAGCTCTGGCCCGGTGCTGATCTGGATTTCAAGTCTGCGGAATGACTGCTGTTGACCTGTCAGCAGTTAGCCATTCAACGTCTCATCCCCTCCCCAAACTGTGTGACAGGGTTTTCCGCCATTTATTTAAAGAGGCCAGGAGCTGAGTATGTAGAATGTCACAGAGAATTCCAACACCGTGGACGTATTTGTGTGTACTGGAGCTTCCCTGAAACTTTGCTTCATGCACAAGCAGGAGATCATTCTCAAGGGAGATTCATTCAGGAATTTGGCCACTTTTCTTGGAAGTCTACTCCTGATTTATTCTACCCCAACTTTAGAATTATAAAGAATGTGGGATATGCAATAAAAATTAAAATGACCTATTTAAATGGACCGTTTGTGCCTAATGAAAACAAAACCTCTTGGCTTCACATAGAGACAAGAAGATTAAAATTGTCTACACAAAAACTTTAAAATTTTTTGAAAAGAAAAAGAAAACAACAGAACTGCTGTTTTTTGGTTTTTATTAAGCTGTGTACAGTGTTGGGGGCTTTGGCCCATTTAGACACTGAAGCCTCATCACAGTATCTGGTCTGGGATCTGATACTTGCAGCCTTGAGACTAACAGTCAGGGGCATGACAGGTGTGAGGGCCCAACGTGACTCCACACAGCTGCTCAAAGGCCTCGTTTATCAAGGGAAACGAGGTGGTCGTTCCATCACCAAAGAGGTTTTGCTCCACAAGTGTCTTCCTTTGTTCTTCCGTGGACGGCTGCCTATCCCCCCGCTTGCCTTTATCAGCACACTCGTCAGTGACGACAGGCTGGAATATTTGATGTCGGGCAAGGCAAGTTGTTTTTAAAAATTAAAAGTCATGAAACTTTCTTCCTGACTGGTGGTATTTGATCCTTAGCACTGGGCTTCCCAGATCCTGCCTTAAAACACGGATCATCTTGGGAAGGAGGAAAGAAATCAAGGTAGGAAAGGTCAATCAAGAGTGTTCATAAGCCCCTCTTTTGCTACAAGCATTTTGTATACCGACCACTGTCCATTTCTTATTACGATCCTTTGGGATTGATCGTACTATTATTGCTATTTTAAAAACGAGCAATCTGAAGCTAAAGATGTTTACGGAACTGGTCAAAGGTCACAAAGAAGTTTACCGGATAGGACCAAGAAAGACCTGGCAACCGCTGTCTCGTGGTCTGCATGCACGCCAGTTCTCGATGGTGGCTTTCGTCCCCCATGGGTTAGTCCAGGGGACCACGCCAAATTGGTAGAACTCTCACCCGGGTGCCTTCCTGCCTGTGTCCCATGCTCTTCATTGCTACTGCCTTCCCCGAAAATTGTGGAGCCCAAGAGGCCAGTGTTTGGTTGGAGAGTTTGACCTGGAACTTGTGGTAACTGATGCCAACATTCGGGTATGAAGTACTGCTGGGATGGTGGACCCGTCCATGGATTTGCCCCATGTGCCAGTTCTCGGGAAGGTCAGCTCTGACACAGTCAACAGACGCCCGGGTGCCTGTGCTGCTAATTTTGTGTATGGAATGGTCTTTTATATGAATAGCACCCGCAGTGCAGGCTTACTCCCTGGGTGGAGTCCAACGCCTTCCAGAGGGTTTCTTGGGGTGCCCGTTTCTATCATGTCCGACATGGAAAGCCTCCGCCGTTGACAGTAGCCCAGAAGAGCTCCAGGACACCCTCAAATTGTTCAGTATGAGCACTTGTTTTGTATTTTAAAAGACTTCACTTTTTAGGTTAAGCAGAATTGAAAGGGAGGTACAGGGATTTCGCATAGAGCTCCTACCCCCACAACAGTCTCCGCCACTGTGTCATCCCCCTGCAGAGGGGTGCTTTTGTTATGATGGATGGACCTACAGGGATAGAACAGTGTCCCTTTTCAAAATGACTTTATTGAAGTATGATTTACATGCCATAAAATTCATCCATTTTAAGGGTCCAAGTTAATGATTTTCAGCAAATGCAACCACCCCCCCAAATGTTCTAATTTTAGAACATTTAAATCACCCCCCAAAGAAAGCAGGTGTCCATTTATAGGCACCCTGCATTCTCACCCCCAGCCCCTGGCAACCACTTTCCTTATAGATTTGTCTTCTCTGGGCATTTCATATAGATGGAGTTGTAACTTACATGTGTAACTTTTATGACCGACTTCTCTCACTTAGCATAATGCTTTTCAGATTCCTCCATGCTTTGGATTGGTACTGCATTCCTTTTCATTGCTGAATAGCATTCCATATATGGATATACTGCATTTTGTTCATTCATTTGGCAGCGGATGAACATTTGGGTCGTTTTCACTTTTACACTACTGTGAATAATACACTCAAGTCTTTGTGTGGACATATGTTTCCATTTGGGGGTTATGTTCCTAGTATTTTTTTTAAGATTTTATTTATTTATTTGGCAGAGAGAGAGAGAGAGAGACACAGCGAGAGAGGGAACACAACCAGGGGAGTGGAAGAGGGAGAAGCAGGCTTCCCGCGGAGCAGGGAGTCCGATGCGGGGCTCGATCCCAGGACCCTGGGATCATGACCTGAGCCGAAAGCAGGCGCTTAATTACTGAGCCACTCAAGTGCCCCAGGTTCCTAGTATCATCTCTTTCTGTCTCTTTTTTTTAAAATAGGTTCCATGCCCAGCGTGGAGACCAATGCAGGGCCTGACCTCACGACCCTGAGATAAAGACCTGAGCTGGGATCAAGAGTCAGACCCTTAACTGACTGAGCCACCCAGGCACCCCCATAGTATTATCTCTTTAATGCACATGTAATATTCAAACTTACAAAAGTTTAAATTTTCTTTTTATCCACTTTAAAAGAAAGCATAATGTTCTGAGAATGTAAACACAGATATGTATGTTATTTCTTAACTATGACTGGGGTGATGAGCTTAATGCATGACAATGGATTAACATTCTGTATATTCCCCATATCTTTCCTTTTTAGTGTTTTTGGAGAGTCTGATTAAGCCTGTGATCTGTGTAAAAGAACACAGGTGAAAAATCTGCGTTGAGGGAGAGAGCAAGAAGAAAAGTTTATTTCTAAGATAACAGGGTCGACTAAGCGATAGTTGCTGGATTGGAGGAATCCTGCTATCTCTGTGAGCCCCATTATCTCTCCAACTGGAATAGCGATTGTCACATTGATCCCCCAGGGTCGTGGAGGTGAAGAATCTGCAATCTGGTCTCTCCAGAGAAAAATCCCAGAAAATATTTCTCCTGGGGATGACTGCAGGTGGGAGCTCAGATGTGGTAACTTACAAATCTCATGTGTTGAAACCTCTAAAATTACAAGGGAAAAAGAGTTTCTAAAGCGCTAGGTTTCTAGGTGTAAGATTTGAGTACAGAGAAGAGAAACAAGATTTGGGTTAGTGAGATCATTCAAATGAGAGGACGATCTGGGCTCACCATAATTTATTCTATGTCGTGTTTTTAAACTGAATAGTTTGAACTGAATAGTTCAAAATGTAACCTGCACATACCACTGGCACGAATTTCATGAATTTGGAGACGTAGCTCCTATGTCTCAGTAATGACAGCTCCCACCATTAACGCTAACATGGCGACACCATTCGATGAGCTCTGAAAAGCAGCGGAAAGTGCCTGCATTCTGCCCACGGGGCTCCAGTTCTGGACTCTTGCTGGGTCTGCACTGCGATCCACATACAAACTAGACAAATGGATTTGGAAGAGTGTTTTTTCTCTCCCCCACCATGCACCAGCCTCCAGGCTCCCGGGAGGAAACCAGACTGTTGTCTGGTATGGACCTTGTCCTAGGTCTGTTCAACTGCTCAACTGTCGTAGAACTTTATTCTGTAGGTGCTAGCCATTGATACAAAACAACTTAACATGTTGGAAAGAAAGAGACAAGAGTCACATAATTTTTGGAAAATGACTCTTCACCCCCAAATCTCAAGAGAAGCAATGAAAACTATTCATTCTATGAGTTTAGCAAAAGATTTGGGTACAGAACGATGAGGGACGGCTCAACGTGTTCGAGCTCGAGCCTGTGGCGTGTTCATCACAAGATCCAGGGAGAAAATGTGACAGAAAAGGAGATCCTTCTCTGTAACAACAGAACGTAAAGTGTTCTTAGGACACTAAGAAAGAAACATAACAGAAACACGCAGAATGCCAAAGACGACAGTGACCTAATCTGGAAGTAACTGGACTGGAGAGGAAAATGCCAGGCTCCTGGACAAGATTCAGTACTGTTGGATACTCATCTCCCCTGAGTTAATTTATAAATACTATGTGATTCCAATCAAAATGCTAAGGTTCACCTAAAAGTCTAAACAGATATTATAATTGAGATAGTTTAAAAGAGTACTAAGAGAGATTCTCTACTTGCCAGACAGCCCAAAGCACACGAGGCTACAATAAAGGCAGAGAAGTGAGCAGAAGAAAGAGAGGGAGAAATGAAACAGCGTGGACATACCAGAAACAGTCTGAGTTACAACGAAATCTTCAGTGGATGATGCGTGAAGCATTTGGAATGATCCAGGAAAGGTCTCTGTGCGAAAGCAAGCCCCAGATGGGCTGGAGCTCAGGGCAAGATGGGGACTGAGGACGTCCGCATGAGAGCAGGCAGCATGTCTGTCTCCCTCGGAATAACGTCAGAGATCACAGCCATCAGAGACTGACAGAGCAGCTAATTAAAAAGAAAAGAGAAATCATTCGGTATGTAAAACAATCAATACCATCAACACATTGACAGTCAAACAACAAAACAGACAACGTCGTGCCTCCCACAGCTGACAAAGGACTTTTATTCTTCATGTGGAGGAACGGGAAAACCTATGATAAAGAAAAAATACAGAACAATAAAAATGAGAAATAATAATCGTGTTTTACAAAAGACAGAGAAATGAATGAGCTTTGAAAAATATTCAGATTCACTAGAAATAAGAAAAATAAAACTTAAAATAGTGAGATGAATTTTACCCGCTGGATCGGCTTGGATTCAAAAGACCACCGCTGTTCAGTGCTGGTGGTGGTGCAGAGGTGGGGGAGAGGTCCTTGACCTCTCTCAAGGACGTGCTGTCCTGTTAGCACCGTGTGTGTGAGAACTCATTTTGTTAGGTGTATAAACAATAACACACCCACTAGGTGAGAAGGGGATATTTTGTTCAATAAATAGGTACATGTTATCCCCCACAGAGGTATGCATGCATAGTTACAACAGACCCGAAACAAAAGAATAATGTTTCTACTGTTACCGTAGTAAAATTGCCAGTCCGTTTCAATAAGCTGCTGTGTTTTGGCATTGACTATATTCTGATAATATAAGAAACACTTAGTTTATAAAAAAGTCATTCAATAAGTAGTGGTTAATAAACAAATGAATAATTTAAAATAGGATGCAACTGATTTTTTATTCTTTAAATAATCCTTATGCTTCTGAACTGAGAAAGTACGAGTCAAATGGCAAGTACAAGAATAAATCTCAGCACATACAGAAAATAGGTACAGCTGAATTTCTACTTTTCTGTGTATCCACAGCAGGACATAAAGGGCGGAACAATCCTGTGTTTTGGAAGGCATGCTCATTTTTGCAGGACTTGGGATGTCTAATTCTCCCGAACTGTGCCCAGAGGCAGGGTTCTCGCAGGAATCCAGCACAATTGCATGCTCTCCATCGTGGGGCCATGTGCTGGATCTGTGGAAAAGATGCGTGAGAACCACCTGCAGGGCCATGATTCTGTTCGGGTCTGCACAAAAATGTGCAGCAACAGTGCATCTCGCGGAGAGGTGAGTGTGGCGCCCGCTTCTGTGACCCCTCGGAGAAATCAGGCTGTCTAACACGGACATAAGGATGCCAGAATTCACCCACACAAAGGACTTATTTTAGTTCGGGGGCAAACCTCGTATGGTCCGCTTTCTGCTGAGCTACCTACCACAGGGAACAAACTCACAATTACTTTGAATGAATATGTTTTTTTTTTTTAAAAAAAAAAAAAACCTTACTAAAATATTTTCTGATTTTATAGCATTTGATAAAGTCAGGGAGTTTTTGATGTGTTTTCTTTTAAAGTGAATGGATGCTGTTTTGGCAGCTTTGATATTTCATTGGAAGGGAGTATAATAAACTGTTTTCTTTGTATTGATTGAAGAAATATGGTGCTTATTTTTTTGCTCAGTTTTCTAGTAGTTGTTCGATAGGGTTAGAGGGCGACACCATCTGTTTCCTAACGGGACATTTTGTGTAAGATTTGCAAGTCCTACAGGCACCTTTAAGCATGGATAAATATGCACTCTTGGTTTCAGATGGCTAGTTTTTTACTACCAAAGGATGATTATGTTGTGTGCCTTGAGACATTGGCCATAATATATTTCCTGTCCCTTTATTGCATTTTGGAATCATAAACAATGACTGTTTGGCTCAAAGCCATTTATTCAGCCCAAAAAGACATTATTTGCACAACAAAAATCAATAAAAATGTTACTAGGTCTGGCTGGATACTTTGCTTAACTGTGATATTTGTCTATCACGGATGGCATATACCATCTCTCGCAGGAGACTGGGGCCAAAACACAGCTATTGATCCAGTCAGCGATGATGGATACTGGCATTTGGAAAGGGCTGCTGTAGAGAATCTCGATTAAAAAAATATTTCTAGGTTTTGCCTGGAGCAGAGTCAAGATAACCCGACTGAGGAGATTTTCTCTGTTCTGTTGGGTTTCTCCCTCTTGTGGTGGAGAAGCGCTCCGGACCAAAGTCATTATTGAAAGAATTAAGTCAATCTCTGTTTAGCCAAAGGCTTTGGCATCACATCAAGCCAAGCTGATTTAGACCCCATCCCCTGTCCTTGTCACCACCTCAAAGCCTGGGGAAAGCATTTTATAGACACCGAGGGTGGGGAGGTGCCAGGCGAGGCTCCTGTCGGCCTTTTCTCTCTTTCTACATTATCTGTTTATGTCTAGAGACATAGGACTAGCTCTTCCCCCAAATCATTAACTATGCAGCACCACTTTTGAAATGAACAATTTAGTTAAGACTAAAGGCGTTAACTGAAACCGAGCCGGCTGAGTGACACAGAAAACATGCCAAATAGGCTATAGACAATTTATCGCAGTGAGCTTGAGGAATAAAAAAAAGTGATATATTATCCTCCCGTCTCATAAATTTAAAATATGAAATTGTTTTTCATTTTTCACTTGCTATCTCCCCCCTCCAGCATAAATCTGATCCACGGAGCCATGGTGGAAGGTGGTAGGAGGCGGAAAACATTTTTATTTTATTTTACTCCATTTCATTTTATTTTATGTATTTGTGTATTTATGCCACACCTTTTCCAAAAAAGACTTCGTGGAAAAATGGAGCTATTTGAATAGAGGCCCAGCATTCAGGGCGGCCAAGGGCGGACCCCCTGAGCTGCACTCTGCGTGGCGGACGGCTGCTCAAACGCTGGGCTCTGTGGCGGCCTCCGAGCAGCTTCCAGAGCTGGGCTTGCGCGGCCGGCCGGGATGTCCCCACTGGCCTGAGAGACTGCTCTTTCTTTCAACCGTTCAGACCCCACTGGGCAAGTCCAGGGGCTGCTGTGCGTCCTTGCTCCATTGTTTGTGAAGGGCTGTTCCCCTTCTGCTCTTAAGCCAAAGACGCTGGTCCCGAAGTCCATGCATGTTTTTATTATTAACTACTGATATTTTTAAATCTCCAAAATCTTCTGTGTGGGTTGCAAGTGAGGAGAATCCACAATTAAAGACCAACGCATATTGTCAGTGTTGGCGCTTCTTGGGAAATACAGTTGGTGGTTTAGATCCAATTGGGACCTTTGTAGAGGTGGCTCCCACGACGGCTTCACACACATTACTCTATAGCCATGACTCTGTCTAGTGTGCGTGAGTTTTACGCTGATGATATTTGAGGTTTTTTTAGTCTTTTACATCATGTGTTACTTTCTAGGCACGTATTATGGCTACATTTGTCATAGACAAGTATTGCATCACAGGAATTTAGAGCATATTTTAAGAAGATTAAATGGCTAACAACCACTTAAAACACTGTGTTAACGTTTTCTGTTTGCAAAAAGTATATATATGTATCATATCTATCATATATATTACATATGTATAAATGCAACGTGTGTGTGTGTGTTAATTTCCTGGCCTCAGTAATTGCCAAGCATTTGCCACAATGTATTCTCACAAGTCTGTTTTCCACCTCGCTGGATTCGTTCCTGTTAACGTGCTCAGACGCACAGACCTTTGAGGTTAGCATTTCGGACCACCACTCAGCTACTCCTGGGGCACACGTTAGAAAAACCGGCTCCGAAAGCTCTTGGAGGGGTTACGTCCACCTGGCACTCCCATGCACCCTCCTGCTACTTTCCTAAACATGCGTGCTCACCAGTGATTAAAACCTACTCCCCTTTCATCTTGCAATAGAGGAAAACCCAGCAAGACTTCGAATCTGAAGCAGATGCCCTTTAAACACTACGAGACAGACGAGACAGACACAAACCCGTGGCTTGTTCCCCATGTAACAGCTCGTTCCAATTTAATAGGAGAATAAATACTATGAAGCTCCTTGTAAATGACAGTGGACAAATCAATTCTGCCCCAAATAGATTTCTGTCTTATCCTGCTGGCTCTCCTAAAATTTAAATGGGCTTTAAAAACGTCTATTTTGCAAGTTGAGGAATAGGCTGGCTGACGGTTTTTCTCGCTCACCGTCACCTTATTTGTGCAGAGATTCTTTTTTTTTTTTTTTTTACAATTCATTCCAATCTTGATTTAGCCTGTTTCTTTTAGTTCCTTTTGGTAGTTGGCTTCATATTAATGGCTTCCATGCGAGATCTTAATTTTCATTCCTGGTAAAATGGGTAATAGTCTCTTCCTTATAGAGCAGAGTCCTGAGCTGCATCTTGGACAGGAATGTGCTTGCGTCTGGGAGGGGTTCCAAGAACAATAGATTGTGGATGTTGTTGTTTTTAATCAACTAAGAAACCACCCTAATTAGAGGACTTTAACACATATTTGTTGAATGACTGTTGAAGTGAACGTGTATTTAGCTGAAGTTTAATGCTAAATCTAGTTAAGTTAATTGCAGCTAAATTGTCTTTTCAATGACTAATCCAGCAGAGTGTGAATGGTAAATTATCTTCATTTGAACAACAAAAGACCACCAGCCAGGAATTATTTTTGGGAAAGCAAGGGCCAAGGATAATGTCTGTTTTGCAAGTAAATCCATCCACAATTGAGATGGCTTCTTGATTTTGCAGCAACACCACGCTCTCAGCCCTGACTGCACGTTCTATGCTATGATTAGGGGAAAGCAATATTTTGTGGTACCAAAACCATGGGAGGGGCGGGGGGAGGGGTGAAAAATTCATTTAGCATGTAATTCATTAGCAGATGTAGGACCTTGACGAAATATTGTATTCAGATGATGCTTGAGAAATCTAAACAGCGAGCATAGCACGTGGAAGAGATTGAGTAAATACTTTTCTTCTCCCAGATCGATTCTATTGATTGTCATTAAAGCAGCGAGCTCAAAACAATGAAGTGGTTTCTAATTTCCAGGCTCCAGGTGGAGCGTGCTCTGCCTCTTCCTCTTTCCAGTTAAGAGCATCATTAAATGTAAGAGCAAACAGCACATTGAGAGGCCAAGTGTTTTATTAATTCATCATCAGAATTATCTCTGTGCATTAATATTAATAGCCTCAAATTGGATTTCATTTAAGAGGTGAAATAAATATGCAGATAGTAAAAGCCTGCACAGCCCGAGAGCCTCGTGATGGGCATTCACCTGGAGCTCTGCCACAGGAGGGCTACTGCCATGCCTTCCTCCCTGGACCAGAGCCGCCTGGGGGAAGATCGGGCACTCAGAAACGTCCACGGCAGAGCGTCCACCCTGCCCGACCAGGCACGGGAGCAGAAGTGGGGCCCCCACCAGCCTGGGGCAGGAGGTCAGGGGTACAGGTGGCTGTCCTCAGGTACCTTTGGTTTCCTCATCTCTTATTCAGCACCACAGAAATGATACCATTGCCCATTTCAGAAGCAGCAACATGTCTTTGATCTTGCATAGATCACATGAGGAAAACAATATGTGAGCTCTTTCTAATATTCTGCGTGCGGAAGAGCTGTGGAAAGTATGAGGTGAGTCATTTCTGTACAAACAAAACAAAACAAAACAAAACTTTTCCGAAGATAACTTCATGCCCAGATGAAGGTGGGAGGAAGAGAGATTGGGTCATGCCGAGGTATACCGAGGCGAGAGTTTCCAGGACAGACATAAAAGTCTTCGGTTTTTGTTGCAAAGTCTTTGGTATAATTGAAGTTAAGTAGAACGTGCTTTGGGTGTTTTAAAGTTACGCATGTGGTTTTCTACCCAGGTACATCAGTTTGCCGGGGCCGCCACGACAAAGAACCAGGAGCTGGTTGGCTCAGGGCCACAGAAACGACCGGCTCGCAGTCTGGACGCCCAGCGTCTGGGCCCAGGGGGCAGGAGCGCCGCCCACACGCCCTCCGAGACCCTGGCTAGCGCTTCTCCACGCCTCTCTCAGCTGCTGCTGCTGGTGACAGTCCCTGAGCTCCTCGGTTCAGGCTGCACCGCTCCGGCCCCGGCCGCCCAGTCACAGGGCCTCCCGCGTCTCTGACTTCTTACCAGAACCCCAGCCCCAGTGGATCCCGCCCACGCCAAGGACTTCATCTTGACCGTACGTGCAAAAACCCTCTTTCCAAACAAGGTCACATTCACAGGTACAGGCAGTTAGGACTTTGCCCTCTGTTTTGTGGGCAGGACACGAGTCTACTGATGACACCAGGATACTTTAGATAAAGGAAAAAATATGTTCGTAAATCAGTGTCCCTAGGTCTGCAGGAGTGCGCCATGCACACCTGGAGGAAGGTCCAGGTGCTCAAAGGGAGGAGGGAGGGATGGCTACCGGTGCCCTGGCAAGTGCTGAAGGATGGCGCTCACCGTGGCCCCGGAAGGACTGGAGCACGTGGGAGAAGGCGCGTGAAGGACGCTTAGGCTCCCTCAGCACACAGATCCTAGCCCTGCCTTGCGGGCTGTCTCAGGAGACCCCAGACCTCCCCGGGAGTCACCCACACTGAGAGGGTGGCCTGGGGCGGGGGATGCTGCCTCAGGATGGCTGCAGGGTCCAGAAGATTCTGGGTCTCAGGGGGCAACGTGGAGAAAGGAAGCAGAGAAGTGAAGTGCTTTCAGACAGCCTGGCATCTTTCTCATGATTTTGTGAGAGGTTTGTCTTTTGCTCAATGCAATCAGCACTGCTTAAAATCCTGCACTTCTTTGGGCAGATGTGGTCTCTGCTCAGGTGCTGTGGGGCTTTCGACAATTTGTACCCCAAGAGAATGTGGCTTTACTGTGTAATATTCAACATGGGGGCACTGGTGCTCCCACAACCCAGGGGGGCATAAGATAAGCACCACCCTGCTCTCTTCTAGTCCAAGGACACCGGCCTTGTCTGCTGATTCCTCATTGCAGACCCAGGAATCCCTCGGGGTGTCCGTTGCAGCCTGAGCCCATCAGCTCAAATGCATTTCAGCCTCCTTCTAGCTGTGCCAATCTAGATTGCTGGAATAACTTCCTGTCCTTTAACTGCCTTATAAAAAAAATAAGAGCAAATTCTTATTTACCCACCTCAGAACACTGAGATACTTGCATTTAAAGATTAATTTATTGTATTATAATGCATTTTCCTGATAGAACATTTTAGAATAGACACACATATATTCCAACATAATGGATGATTTCTTTCTTAAATTGTATTTCAAATGAGCAGTTAACGATTTCTGAGGCTGGAAACTGAAACAGAAAGGAAATGAACAGAATCCTATAATTAATTTAACCATATACAAAAGTACACTTTTGGGGAGGAGAAACACAATGGAAATGCTAATATATTTTTATATATAATTTCTTTCCTAAATGATTAAAAATAATATTGTATTAGGAGGAGCAGTTTTTAAGATAAACTATCCCTAATCCAAGTTCCTATACAAACACTTTTGGGACCTGAAACTCAATACTCTTAGGATTCAGTTAAAGAATCCTGACCTCAAGTAGAGATGTCTCTTCAATGTCTGTGTAGTTTTTCAGTTGTTTGAGCTTTGATTAAAGGGCCAAGGAATGGTTATTATGACTTCTTGAAATAAAGCAGTGCATTTGCTCTAAATTACACCCACACTAGGTGGGAAGCTGAGGTGCCAGGGCCCCAAGGACCAGTGCAAGGTTTCCACGGCAACAGGGCAGGGCCTGCCTGTCACCGGGGCCTCAGTGGAGATTTGGGAGGACTTGTGAGCACAGGCAGTCACTTGCCGAGGACAGTCCTCTGAGTGTGGGCACAGACATGAGACTGTGCCCCCGTCCAGGCCTGCCTGGCAGGATCTGTGGCACCTGTCCATCAAGAATGAGTGACCAAATGGGTCTGAGGCTCTGTCCTTTGTGTAATTTGGGGCTGTTACTTAACCCTTGATGATTTTTTGTCAGTGTCATTCCTGCAGTCCTGTGTGTGCATGGGAAGGCATTTGGGCTTTGAAAAATACATACATACATACATACATACACACTCTCCCCACATACATAGAACTACATATATGCATGCATATAGGTGTGTATATGTATGCACACACACGTGTATGTAGTTCGAGCTTTTGTTCTCCCCCAGATAATTTTGTAAACATTCCTCACTATGAATGAGAGATGAAGCCCATGCTGTTTGTGTAGCTTCTCTAAGTGCAGATCCTTAGCCCCTCCTCTGCTGGCCCTCCATGCCAACGAGTCTGTGGATTTATGCAGCACAAATGGGGACAGAGTATTCTCCTTGCTTTCCTTCTTGTCTTGGAGGGGGCGTTGTTTTTGGACACTGATCAGCATTAGTTTTGCTCACTCCGTGAGGCCCCGCGTCCCCCTCTCTGGTGTATCCTGAGGTCCTATGCATTCTTGCATGGCTACTCTCCCACTCGAGGTCAGGCAGAACCCTGGTCTGGTCTTCAATTCTATACGTGGACATTTGCTTCACTTCAAATGTTTGGTCACTTCAAACAATATAGTTGTATACATTTAGATACTGTCTTAGATGTTGGTGATTTTAATTATTTGCAATAGATTCCCAGGAGTCAGACTTCTAGACCAAAATGTATGTTATTTTAATTTTTATAGGAGATTCCAGATTGCTTGTCAAAAGTCAAACAATTCACGACCCCACAAAGAATGTATGGGAGTATCTTTTTTTTTTTTTTCTTAGCATTCCTGGCACAAAGATATATATATATATATATATATATATATATATATATATATATATATATATATTTAAGTTTTCTTTCTTTTTTTAAGCTATGAGTTATTTCATACATTGCTTTTAAATTTCCAAGTTTTGAGATTTCCTTAAAATGCTCATCTGTTTTTTCTTTAATTCTTGAAGGATTTGGCTTACATGTCTCTACTGGGGACTAGCGTTTATTGATATTTTCTTAAGGATGTCTCTAACTCATACAATTTTTGTAATAGTTTCATGTTTGAAATGAATATACACACTCTTCTGGTTGTACTTACAATCATATTCAGGCCAGGCTTGTTATTCAAAGCAAAAGTGTATCCTTACTTGTTTGGGGGATACTTTATCTGAGCAAAGAATGTTCAAATAGTTCTCCTTGTATTTTGATGAACTTCTGCTTTATTTCAAAGTTTTATTGTTAGAGGAACATGTTTTATTTACTTGTAAGTCCTTGTTAGATTTTGTGTTTATAAATATAGCAAGCCGCATAATAACAAACCCATTTGTTCTTGTTAATCACTGTTTGCATGAACCCTATTTTCTCTGATAGCCTCCTGATTACCATTTCCATGCCAGATTGCTTCTTGATTTGCATTGCATTTGCTTGTCACTAGCGGTGGGCAGCCCCTGACAAGCTTACAAATGATCTCCTTTCCTGGCATCCAAGTCCTTGAAGATGGGCTTCATCTAGTGACTTGCTTTTAAGGAGCAGAACCTGGCAAAAGTGATGGATTGCCATTTCCAAGACTAGGTTACAAAGAGTCATGCTTTCCCACTGTGCCTGGCTCTTCTCACTTGCCCCGTCTGATGAAACAAGCTGTTGTGTCATGAAGTACCCCATGTAGCAAAAACCAGCCAGCAAGGAACAGAGACCTGCCGCCCAACGACACACAAGGAACTGTGCCCTGCCGACAACCACTGCATGAGTTTGGATCCTGCCCCAGTTGAGCCTGGGATGAAACCACAGCCCAAGGCCACCTCTTGACTGCAGCAGTGGGAGATTTGAAACCAGAGAGCTCAGCTAAGCCTCACCCAGCCTCCCAGCTCAGGGGCCTGGACATAATAACTCTCTGCTATTTTAAGCTGTTTGGGGTGATATCTTACACAGCAACATATAATGAAGCACGAAAAGAACATAGTTGGGAAGCCTCTCTAATAATAGACTCTTTCTTGAAATAGTTGAGTTTAACCAATTCCATGTGATGCTTATCATTACCCTTGGTATCTTTAGATTCATTTTTGTTGCCTTATTTTATGTTGGCAGCTCTCTTAAAATTTTAACATGTGAAGTTATGTTAGGTGAACACACTTTAAATTGCGTTGTTCTATGAATATCTAAACTCAGTACCTGTCCTTAATATTCCGCACAAAGCATTCGTGCTAGAAATATCTTAAGCAATATCTGTTTGAGTCAGTTATGGTCTCATTATGACTCAAAGAGTCCTTGTACTTAACGACCAGTTTTCCTGATTTCTGAGTTTGTCATCATTGTTTAAACCCTGCATTTTGCTTTCTGAGGCTGGCTGTTTTGTCTTGCCTGAGTACATCCTCAAGGAATATTTTCTCCGTGGCAATCTGAGTTTGCTATTCAATATGTTTGACAATGTCTACAGACACTGCATTTCTTTTGTTTTCAAACATTAAAACCTTATCTTACTTGGCAAATGGTCCTAGGTTTAAAACATATATATATATATGTTTATATATATATATATGTTTATATATATATATATTTTTTTACTTTTATTTGCATTTACTTTATGCAGAACTTACTCCCTGGCCATAAGTTTTCGTTTCTTCCATTTCTTTTGGGGTATCTTTTTCTTTTGTGCAACCTCCTCTTCTGGTTTAGGAGGAATCTGCTCTTTTTCCATCAGGATCATCTCGATGTGGCAGGGAGGGCTCATGCCTGGGTGAATCTGACCATGAGCCCTGTAAGTTCTACACCATATCTTGGAGGCTTTGTTCACCTGAATGTGCTCAGGGACCAGAGAATCTACATCGAAACCCTTAGGGTCAACATTACTCTCCGCATTTTTAAGCATGTGCAGTAAAAGTTCAGCACTGTTTTTGGGCCGCTGACCCACTGTTTGGCCTGGGCACACCTCCCAGCTCACCATCAGAGCGAGGGAGGGGAACATTGCTTCTGCAAAGTGAGGTCTTCCAGATCCTGGATGGCCTTTTGGATGTGCATACCCTTGACGGTCTGGGCGCTTTCACCTCTGTTCCCAACGTGAACATGAAGGTTTGACCTTTGATTTGCATGATTTCATAGCATTTTCTGGGTCAAGTGAATAGCAAACCATTTTCAGAGATCACCTCAGGCCACTTCAAAATATTTTTTATTCTGAACTTCAAAGCTTTAAGTATTATCATGTAGCAAAGCAAGGAGAAGTCTGAAGCCAAATTAACTCTTGTTCATTTTTAAGACATTTTGTTTTTGTTTTGTTTTAAGATTTTACGGTTTTCTTTTTCTCTGTGCAGTTCTAAAATTTCATCAAGGTATGCCTTTAGAAGTAAGTAAACCTTTTAGAATTTATGATACTTAACCTTGTGAGTCTGTGTATATGTGAGTGACAGAGCACAGGGCAGGTGTTTTAAACTGAAATATTTAAATTAAAGAATTTCTGGGGAATTTTCTTCTCTTCCTCCTCCTTCTACCTAATGATATTTTAAGATAAATTCCTCTCCTCTGCTCCCCCTGGAACTCTACTGAACACACACCGTAACTTGTGCATGTAGTCTGCAGGTCTCCTAGATGCTCTGAGTGTTCCTGGCTTTGAGAGCACTAATCTCTTGAATTTGACCCTCGTCCACATCTACTTTCCTATTCTGTTTGTTCAATTCAATTTATTAAGAACTCATTGGTTTTTTCGTTTTGTTTTGTTTTGTTTTTAGATCTCATCTTCTTTGTATGTGATTCCCTCTTTAATCTCTCTTAGGATATCTGTTTTAATTATTTTAAAGACTTTTTCTATTTGTTTTATACTGTTCTCTTGGGTTTTGGTTTTCCTGTTATTTAGATTAAAACTTCTCTTTATTGTGTTAGTTTTTCTAAGTATTTGCAAGTTTTGGGTTGTTTGCTTCTATTTACATCGAGGACAGTTTTCCCCCACGATGCAATTGATGTCCCAGACTGGCATCTTTTCTCTCCTAGTGTCCTGTTTCATGGTATTTATTTTTACTCTCAATTTGGGTTATCTCTGGATTCACTGTCATCTTTGTAGGAAGTTTGTCTTGTATTTTGGACTATGATTTCTCACTCCTTTGTTCTCCATCTAAGAATTTACCAGTGTTCCTTCATGGGGAGAGCATTCTGCTGGCCTTTTGCTTTGTCTAATGATCTACAGGATTTCTTCCTGTGCTGGGTATTTTTATAAAATTTGGCTGAAAGGACATGTACTCAGTGTTCCTTCTTACGTCTCTCTCTCCATGAACAGTCCTATTGTTAAGATGCCATGTGCTATTGGAAAAAAAATCATTAATATTACCAATAGTTACTTCTCTTATTCACAACTTCCTGGAAGATTTGAAATCACATAAAATTTATTTGGGTATGCTCTATTACTCTCTCCAGTTAACTTTTCTAGCTTGGTCAAAAGACTAATTACAACCAATTCCACATTCTTGTTATCAAAAATTTGAATATTATTGATAGTCTTATTTAATCATATATATTATATTAATTAGTATTTAGTATTTATGATTAATTAGGGAACACCTTTATCCATCCATTATCTGCTCTGTATAGAAAATCATTCTGATTTGTGATAAGAATGAGCTGTTACAGTGGTCCATCCACGCCTTTGGCTTCTTCTCCAGATCCAATCACTGCAGGAATACAGGCTCCTTTGGGGTTAGAAGCAAGCTAAACCACCTGGCTCTCCTCTGAGAGTGCACCTGAGCTGGGCAGATGGTGAGTCTAAAGACAGGTGAGAAGCACCTTCCCCTTCAGGTTCCCCCCAAACCAGACACAGCAGTGCAGTGGTCACAGGGTCAGGCAACAGTGAGGGAGTGGACATCGTCCTCCATGGCGTCTTTTTGTGTCCTCAGGGAAATGTGCATAGAGGTCATCAGGTCTCAGCTGTAAAGGAGGCCAGAGCCCCGGCCTCCCTGACTTTAAATCATTAATCTGGGCAGGCCCACCCAATACCACAAAGCAAGAGCTTGCTGGCCCTCCATTAAGCACCTCCAAGGTCGCTTCCCATGGTTGGCCATCCGTGGTCTCCAACGGAGGAATTTGTGTGCATATGGCATGGATTTTGGAGGACCAAGGCCCAGGGGCATCTGCTCTGGAAAACTGAATCTGCTTTGGCCATATGGACATCAGCAACTGGCTTAGAAAATAATAAGGTGTGAACTAATAAAATCTTACACACGTCCCCATCCTAGTTTTTCAGATAAGCGGCAAATATTCCACAAAATACATATGGCAGGAATCAGTGGAATAGGGCCATCTGCCCCGAGCGCCTAGGCCAGCTAGGGGACGCACTTGGCACCCACAAGACTGCCAGCACTGTCATGGAAAAAGGACTAATGAAGGGATAATGAAAATAGAAATTCAAATTTATTATGTAGGCAATGTATAATCTAATGGAGCATCTATACCTAGAAAAATTAAAAAACGATCCTAATCATTGAAACTTTAAAGAACTGAAAGTACATATAGCTGTTGACAAAGCAGGAAAAATAACTCAAATTCTACTTACGAAACGTGAATAAAAGTCATTGGATAATTTCCCATGAATGTTCTATCTGCTTATAGATGAGATTATTTCCCCAAAGTTTCAATGCGATTTACATCATAAGTGCTAAGAAAACTGAGACAATCATTTGCTTTTTGACAAGGTAAGGAAGTATATTTAAAAGTATTCCAGAGTAGATGTAGACCAGCATACACATAATGTGTATTGTGTATGTACGTGGCTCTTGTTAAAGTATGTACTGTATGTGTATTATAAAACAATTTTAAACCATAGATTTTTTGATGAAAATTATAATTCTAATATATTTAGAGTTTTTTTAAGACTTTTTTTTTAAAGAAAAGTTTTAAATTCCCAGCAAAATTGAGCAGAAGGTATAGATATTTCCCATAAGCCTCCTGCTCCTCCCCCATGCACAGCCTCCCCCACCACCAACATCCCCTCCAGAGTGGTACCTTTGTCACCGTTAATGAGCCTGCATGGATACGTCATCACCATCCAAACTCCATAGTTTACCCGAGGATTTAATCTTGCTGTTGTATATTGTATGGGTTTGGACAAATGCATAATGGCATGAATCCACCATTGATAGTATCACACGGAGTATTCCACTGCCCTGAAAACCGTTTGGGATCTGCCTATTCATCCTCCCTCCCTGAACCCCAACAACCACTGATCTTTCTACTGTCTCCACAATTTTGCCCTTTCCAGAATGTCACAGAATTGGAATCTTACAGTATAGGGTAGCCTTGCATCTAGTAATATGTACTTCAGCTTCCTCCATGTCTTTAATGGCTTGGTAGCCCATTTCTTTTTATCCCTGAATGACATTCTACCGTCTGGTTGGACCCCAGGTTATCCATTTACCTAAGGATAGCTTGGTTGCTCCAAGTTTTAGCAATTATGAATAAAGCTGCTATAAACGTCCATGTGCAGGTTTTTCTGTCGACACAAGTTTTTAGCTCCTTTGGGTAAATGTCAAAGAGTGCAATTGTTGGATCATATGGTAAGAGCACGTTTACTTTTCTATGAAACCACCAAACTGTCTTTCAGAGAGGCTGTTGTATTAGTTTTGAAAATAAAATTTCTTTGATGATGCAGAGCTGTAATTTTAAGTTTCATAATTTCCAATACATTTTTCCAAGTCCCAACACTTTTTTCAGCTTGTTAGTTTTTCAACTGTTGGCAAATTTCATCTAGGGGAGGGGACGGGAAAACACCGTCTGGGACCCCCATGCCCAGAGGGCGACACTTGGTCGATAGATTAGAAAGACAATCTTCCTTTCTACAGAGGCAGTTAAAAAATAAAAATAATAAAAATAAACATAAACACAAATACATGCACATATACACACACATACACACACATGCACACATTCACACACACATGCATACACATGCACACGCATATACATACATGCACACACAGACACATGCGCACACACATACACACACGCACATGCATACACACATATACATACATGCACACACACATGCATGCACACACGGACACACACGCGCACGATGGGTGAATGGGAGGAGATCTTCTATAGCACAGAATTACAGATGCTAACATTGGGAAGTCTGCACAGTGAAGAGGGAGCGGGATAGTCTCCTTGGGCTCTGTAATAAGTCAGCACATGCCAGGCAGCTTGAAACAGTTTATTCTCAGCTCTGGAGGCCAGGAGTACAGAGTAAATGTGTCAGGTGTCAGCAGGGCTGCCCTCCCTCCGAAGGCTCCGAGGGTGCCTCCTTCTTTGTGTCTTCTCGTTTCTGGTGGCTTCAGGTGTCCCCCGGCTTGAGGCTGCATCACTTCAATCTGTCCTCCATGGGAGTCTGTGCTCTTATCTGCATTAGGGACACCAGCCATTGCATTGAAAGCCCTCCTAGAGATGGAAGACCTCATCTTAACTTAATTACAACCGCAAAGACCTTCTTTACACATGAGGTCACATCCTGAGGTCCTGGGTGGGCATGAATTTTGGAGGAACACCACTCAACCCACTGTAGGGACCCAAACACAGGGAGACAAAGGAGCAAGAGACAGAGACAGGAAAGGAACGGCAGGGAGGGGGCAGACGTACAGAGACAAGAAGGGCCTTCGTTGACTTGGACATAAAATGATTGTAGTCTAGCCCAGTCCCTCTGAAACTTGCAACAAATACTGAACTTATTCCAGGAATATTACATAAACTCGTGTTTCTAAGCATTTTTAAAAATATGAATCAGCAGAATATCTTATTACGGGTCCCGGAAAATAATAGTTTAATTTTGGAGCTGCAAATACATAATCACTTGGAAATAGTATTTAAGGTACACTTATTTTTACATTTTTCTGACTTCCTTGTACTTTTAAGTCGTTGTATATCAACACTTAGCATGTTTGCAGTAAAAGTGTTAATTCTTAGATTCTCGCCACGTACTCTTCATCAGAACTCTTTCAGATTATTCTGTCCCATTAAATGTTTTCATAATCTGGAGCTCTGACTCTTGTTCCAGTGATTCCCCAAATAGTCCGACGTTATTGACGGGGCCATTTGCGTCTACCGCAGTTGAGTGAATTTGGTGATTGTTGAACGAATCGCTGTGTGAGCCTCAGACCAGAATGACTCCAGAGCAAGTCTGGGCGTCTGGCTTTGCGTCCTGCTGTTCTCGGTCCAGTACTCCTCATGCTTTATCGTCTGCCCTGGCCTTTGTCTCCCTGCCTGTAAACTCAGGCAGATAAACCTCATTTGTCTCGAAATACTGCATCACGACTTCAAAACCAGAAAGCGCTGCGGAGACGTGAGGCTTCCAGGAGAGCTCAGAGTCGATCTGGAGCCTCTTTAGGGGTGTTCCCCATCGTACACGGCTGCTAGGACTTTGTCCCTGGTCCCCAGTGCGGGTCTGTCCTGCTCTCCCTGGAAAGGCACGTGGGGTGAGACCACCCAGTGCTGATGGCCGCGCCTGTCCCTGCATGCCCACCTGCTGCCAGCCGGTCGTCCCGGTGGGGTAATCACCTCCTCCAACAGGTGACAGTGCTTCCTCCACTTCACAGGTGTTTCGGAAAGCTCTGGAGCCGGGGCGGGCAGCGCGGCCAAGGAGACACGGCCGTGCCCTGTGTCTGTGTTCCTGAACCACCTTCCGTAAGCCGACGGAGAGCTGGAGGTCAGGGTCTCCGACGGACCCTGCGCCGCGCAGCTCACCACGGAGGTGCACAGGCTGACCCAGATGAGGCAGCCGGCTGCGGGGACCTTTTATAAACTGATAACGAGAACCAGGACTATTCCATCCCTGTCAGGCATTTTTAAAAAGGAAACTATTATCTGCTACCCCCTAATTTAAAATGCCAATGCTATTTCAAATAAGGTGGAAAAGAGACACAATTATTTACCAAAACTTAAAGAATTCAAGTAACTTATATTTGGAATTTCTGGTTTCTTTACTAAAACCCCCAAAGAGCATCATATTTCAGACTCTAATGCTTTTTGACTCCTCTTTCTAGCAGGACTGCACTTAGCAAATGCATAAGCCAGAAAATGCCCAGTACAGGAGCGTTTTCCCTGAAAGAAAAATTAAGTAAACAATGCAAACTACCCAGATGTACACTTACGCAGAGTTCAGCCCGCACACGCCTTCCTGGGTTTGCACGGGGGTGGTGCCCGTGCGATCGGACTTACATCACTGAGCATGAAGGAAATACGTTGTGCATGGCCCTCCTTTTGCTATATAAAAGATTATCTTAAAATACCAGATTTCTGAATGAGAGAGCAAAGCTTGTCTCCAGATGCTCTAGTTGATAGATCTGAATTGAAACTTGAGGACAAAAATATCTGTCCAAGCATCTACTTAAAACAAGGAACAAGAGATTCTAGTCCAAATACACAGTTTTTAGGAACACACTCTTTTTAGACAGTCAATTTTCTTATCTCTAGGCTTCCCTGAGATTTGCTCAGTTAAAGCCTGAGCTGAAGATTAAAAAAGAAAAAAACAAGTTTCCTCTGACCAGCACTGATCCCTCACCTACAACTGAACTGCTTATTTCCCTGTGGGGGGCTGGGGGGAGTGAGCTCTGCCGTCCGAAACGCCAGGACAACATCGCACACCTTGGCTGGTTCTCCACGAGAGAGGCTGGAGCAGAATTGCAATGTGAAATTATTTACTTTCTGAGTCAGGTTAATTAAAACTCTCAAGTCTGTGCCTATTCGAGCTAAATAATGTAATTAAAAAGACATTTAGTTTTTCACCTGTTCATTATAGCATTTACAGTAACAAATGTTTTCCCTGAAATTACAAACGGGTTTCCATTTTTAATCTTCTGGTTCACGATTTTCTGCTCCCAACTTTCCGAATCAATTCCCTTCAGGTTGGAAGTTGGAAGTGAATCCACACTGGGTTTTTTGGAGGTAGCTGTTGCCCTGTGGAGTGTGGACGTGGACACACAATAAAGGGGCAGAGTGGCAGGTCAGGAAGCAGCTGAGAGCTCCAGGCCCACACCCACCCGGACGGGGCGTCCGGCAGCAACCCCAAGCCTTGCTCTCTTTATGTCCCCATCTCCTCAGCACAAACAAGAGGCTTAACAAGAACACAGATCACGGTTTGTCATCCTCTCGTTAAGGAAGAGCGTGGTTAGGGTCGGTGAGCCGCACGGTGCCCAGGCGTTCCCGTGCGGACTGTCGTCTGGCCCCGCTCACCGCGTGCGGGGGGCCAGGCTATCCCTGTAACCGCGGCTTTGTTGAGAGTCTGAATCTACAACCATCCAAGATCGGCGCTTGCATCTCTCTCTCTATATTAAATTTAAAAACAAGTTCATATGAAGTTCATAGAAAAAGGTAAATTTGTCATTTTGAACTGCAACCTTACGTGAAAAGACAATGGGAGAGCAAGTTAGCTGGGAGCCCTACTGCAGTGTCTTCGAGGGATGGCAATCAATTGCCAGGACGTTTTTATGGAGTTTCTTAACCTCTGGCCTTTGGAGACGGGAGATCAATAAGATATTAAGAAAATCATGAATTAATGTTTCATAGAGTATAGATATCAGTAAGAGCTCTGTGGTTTCGGCGACAGTCCACACCAGGAGGCGGGCGGCTCGGGCGACGGTCTCCACCCGAGGCAGCGCAGGGCTTCACGGGGGCCCCTCGAGCGTCCAGATCTTATAATGTTCCACGGGATGTTGTGAAGCCGTCTCTAGGGGAAAGGAACACAAATGAGCCTGCACATTAAGGGAGATCACTCTCGCGGCTTTCTAACTGCCTCACATTCATGCTATGCTGTGGAGATAGATTTTTCTATGAATGATGGAAATACACACGGTCCAGCCCTCGGTTAACTATTTGAACATATATCTATGAGGCTATCCCTCTGTCGGGCTCTCGTCTCCGGCGCACAGGGCACCCCCGCCCACGCTGGCTCTGGGTTTGTAGGTACAGGTTGTCATGCAGGTCTGGAGACGGGGGTCCCTCCTGTGGACTCTGACCTCGGCTTTAATTGAACACACGCTGCTTAATGCTCCTGGCTGATCACGCTCCTCACTCCCTCGGCTCCATTAATGGAGCTAAGAGAGGCCACGTTCCAGCCGGTCCTTGTCGAGCAGGTGGGTTCTGATTGCTTGGCATGCCCAGTGTCAGGGATGGGCTAGAAAATCACGCAAGACACCAAACACGCAAGACATGTGTTTCCAGGGTAACCGAGACATGGTGACTTCTGGCTCCAAACCTTAGGAGGGCTTCCGACGACACCCAGAGCCGAAGGCCAAACCCCGCCAGGCGCCCCTCCAGGCCCGCCCGCCACGATCTGCCCAGGCCTTCCTCCAAGTAATGTGGTCCCTGAAAGAGCATTTGCACCCCCATGCCTCCTCTTGGGATGTTGCTTAGGACAGGATTCTGTGGGGAGCTTGCGCGTCTGACACTCCCTCCCACCCCAAGAGTGTAGGCTCTGGGGCCAGGGCTCCGTCCGCCCTGGCAGCCACATGTCCCCAGCACCCAGAGCAGTGCCTGGCATCCTGGGCACAGAACCAGGGGATAAGGAGACACCTCTTGGTATCTGCAGGGTGCCTGGCAGGGTTGGTCTTCACGCACAGCCTGCTTGTTCTCCGGACGGCTCCCTGAGCAGGGAGGAACTGTGGGTGCCTCAGGTTTCATTCGAGGACACCGAGGGCTTGGCCACGTCTGGCGGCCCCCACGGGCAGCACTGGTATTTGACTTGGGAGTTTCGGCTCCTGAATCTGTCTCGACCCCCAGCCAGTCCCTGCACAGATGGGCTGAGTGCATGTGTTGGCCTTCCGGTGTGGACAGGTGTCCAAAGTGCATTCCCTCCCGGCGTTCTTATGGTCAGCCTGCAGGTGGACTCCATGACCTCGTGCGGCCGAGCACGCTGGGGCCCGAGCGTGTCTGTGGGCTGCATAGACCGTGGAAAGTCGCCCGGCCCGGCCACACCCTCTTCCCCACATCCTCTCCTAAAGGGCAGCCCAGCCCCGCACGGAGGGACTAGGCCCTCTCCAGGCGGAGCTGGGACCGAAGGTCACCCGGCTGCCTCGCCCAGCTGTCTCCATCTCCGCATGCTCTGAGCTGATGCTGTGACTGGATCCTCCAGGGTGTGAAACCCCGTGGCAGCTAAGGTGGCCCCTTCATGGGGGAGGAGACTGACTGGCGGGGGGAGGAAGGGGAGGGGACAGCCCATGTCACTGTCTGGTAGGCAGGAGAAAGAACCCGCTGATCCCTTGGACGGTCAGGATCCAATGTGGATGTCAGGGAGGAACCCTCGGGACACTCGGGACACTTGCTGTGGCCCCTCGTCCTCGGAGCCCGGCTGGGGTGCTCATGCAGACAGTCGCTGTGAACCAGCGCTGTCCTCAGCGAGAGCGGCTGGCGGCCGGAGGTCAGCAGGGAGGGGGTCTTCCGCTCCAGCCCGTTTCCACCTTGTGAGTTTTGTACCATATGCATGTCACCTACCCAGAACTTGTTTTTTGCTTCATTTAAAATAATCACCACAAAAAAGGCCACTGGACTTCTAAGTATGTGACCCGGGACTTAATATTTAACATTTTCTCCAACCAATTCTGCTCCTCAGCTAGCAGTGGGAGAGAAGGGGGTGCATTCAAGGGTGAAAGTGGGTTCGGGAAGGTCACACCTGACCAGGGCACATCCTGCTCCAAAAAGGGAGCCACCGAGTCCCCAGCACCCCTGGTCTGCAGAAGAAGGGGCGGGATTGTGGCTCCTGCAAGGGGTGTCCTGTCGGCCATGGGAATGCATGCCGTCTGGTTCTGGGATCCGAGATGGGACATCACCACAAAAAAGGTGACCTGCACTTGGTGAAGGCGTGCAGATTCTCTGTGTGTGATTGGCTCAGGGAGAGTTGGGAAATGCGGCTTATAAAACTGAGTGGCAATTGGGAATTTGGGATCTAATTGAGTGCATCAATCAGCCAAGGTGGAGGGCTCTTCTCCATTGGTAAGGAGAACGGTAATTTTTTTCTATGAGAATCTGCAATGGGGCGAACATTTCCTTTCCAACAGCAGAAAGTGGCCGAGTCTGCAAACACAAGTGATCTGTGCATGCTGACTCACAGATCGTCCCCGACCACGGTGACCTCCAGGCACCTGACCAGGGCCAATGTTCGCTGAGTGCTTGGGGAAGGAGGCTTGGTACCCAGCGGGCCCCTAGACAGGGGCCTTTTTTTTTTTTTTTTGAGAAATTTAAAAAATTTATTGTGTAAGAATTCATTGAAAAAAATTGTATAGCAGTATCAATGTCCTAGTTCTGTGTTGTCATTAGGTATTTAAGAAAATATATTTCTTTTTTTAAATTTATTTTATTATGTTATGTTAGTCACCATACAATACATCATTAGTTTTTGATGTATTGATCCACGATGCACTGTTTTTGTATAACACCCAGTGCTCCATGCAGAACATGCCCTCCTTAATACCCATCACCAGGCTAACCCATCCCCCCACCCCCCTCCCCTCTAGAACCCTCAGTTTGTTTCTCAGAGTCCATAGTCTCTCATGGTTCGTCTCCCCCTCCGATTTCCCCCCCTTCATTTTTCCCTTCCTTCTCCTAATGTCCTCCATGTTATTCCTTATGTTCCACAAATAAGTGAAACCATATGATAATTGACTTTCTCTGACTGACTTATTTCACTTAGCATAATCTCCTCCAGTCCCATCCATGTTGATGTAAAAGTTGGGTATTCATCCTTTCTGATGGCTGAGTAATATTCCATTGTATACATGGACAAGGATCTAAGGTACTAGCCCCAATTATCTTTTCCACAAACACCACTGAGTAAGTTTGACACAAGCCCGAGGCCTCATTTGGCTCCATCCACAGCAGGAATCTCCCGAACAGCCTTGCTACCCCCAGAAGTTACTCAGCGTACTCCTATTTGCAATGAAAATCTTCGGACTGTACACCGTGTTGGTGTGAGCACTCTGGCCATGCGTGTCCAGGCGTGCACGTGGTCCTGTTCTGACGCAGTCGTATTGTTGGGATAATAGTCTAGCTAATAGGAAAAGTGTTTATTGCCAGTCGGACACTGTCTTGGAGGTTTGCATGGACTCCCTCACTAAATGCAGAAGGCAAACCTCAAAGCAGAGACTCTGCAAACCCACAGGCAGAGGCAGTTTATTACCTGAACAGGGAGCGTCCCGCCTTTCCTGCCATTTATCATCTGCTCTCTTGGGAGGGCCAGAGAGGGAGGAAGCGTCCTGGGCCGGCCGCTTGGGTGGAGGAGAGGGACAGGATCGGCTCTGACAGTGACTGGCTTAACGGTGCTCCGATCAGACGGGAGCCGTCATCAGGCTGGAGCGGGCAAGGCGGTCTCCAGGCAGGGACAACGCTTGCCTGACGGCAGTCGGGTAACATGCCCTCGGCGGGCGTGGGAAGCCCCACAGGGACAGATGCAGGCCCAGCTTCACGGTAAGTGGCAGCCCTGTGCGGTGTCCGCGTCGTGTCCAGCGGGAAAGGCCGCGTGTGACCCCTGCCCCTGCCGGCCGTGCCCCCAGCCTGGCGCTGACGGCCCCCGCCGAGCGGCTTCTCCTCCAGCAGGTAGATGCCCCTTGGCACCAGCGTCACACGCTGATGATGCACAAAATGGAAAACTGTCTGGAACCTCAGATTTTGAGCTAAATGCCTGTGAATGATGCGTGCCCGGGTGGCACCGGCCTGTGGCACACCTGTGAGCGTGGAACACGGAGGCACAGAGAAGTGACGCGCCCGCGGTGCCCACGCGTGTTTGCAAACGGAAGCTGCGCCACTTTGAGCTTCAAACGTGAGCGGCCGCGGCGCGACCTGACTTGCCTGCAAGCGTTGGGAGGAGGGTGCATGGTGTTAAAAATTCATAAAAAACGCTGTTCTCACTTCAAGAGTCACAGCAACAGAAGGTCTCTGTGCAGCGTCCAAGGGAAGAGCGAGTTCGAGGCCCGAGGGGCGCCCGTCCCTGGAAAACCTGCGTGGGAGACGGCTCCCGCCGAGTCTGGGCTGGGACAGGTTGCGGGGCAGCTGCGCCCACGAAGCCGGCTTGCTGATGGGGGGCCCGCACGAGGCCGGGCTTTGCTGGGGTCAGGGGCAGCCGCCAGCCTGTGGGCCTGGGAGCCGCGCTAGGCGCTGTGGCTGCCGTCACACCCCTCCGGTCCCTGGGGTCCTCGGGGGAGGGGCCCTGGCCATGCCCTCTGCGGGTGACCTGCGGACCGGACCGTAGCCCTGAGGGACACGGGAGGTCGGAGAGCTGCGCGTGGGAGTCAGGGCCCAGCCGGCCAGGCGTCACTGCCCTCCTCCTCGGAACAAGGTGCGAAGGGCAGGTCCTCCCTCCAGACCGCGGCGGGGACTCCAGGTTTCTGGGCACGTGTGGCGCCAAACAAAGGGGGGGAGGGTACGTGTCCCCTGGGTCTTCTCTCAGGAGGTCGGATCCCAGCAGCGGTTGTGTGATGAGAAGGGCAGCGGGACAGAGGTGGCAGGGCCACGGGGCCATGGGGACCCACCTGAGAGGGTAAGCTAGGGGACCAAAGCCGCCACGAGGCAGAGAGGAGCGGAGACGTGGGGCAAGATGGGAATCTTCCTGCATCTCAGGGGTTAGGTTATACGGACCCACGCGTGAGCCACAGAATGTCTCCAAGCCCCCAGAGTCCCGCTGCTGAAGGTCACGGGGTGCTCTGAAGATTGGCCCCCCCAGGCTGGCAGGGACTCCTCCCAGCCTGGGGGGCCAGTGGGGTGGTGTAGCCATTGGCCATAACTGCCTGAGGTCTGGTGCCGGGAGACGGAAAAGCTAAAACGGTCATTATCGGCATCATATTATAGGTTTATTAAGTGAAATTATTATTAGAACCAGTAAGAGCTCAAGAAGTTTTCCATATGCAGAAATCAACAGCACGTCTTTGAACCACCAATGACCACTTGAAAGTACAAATTATTTATAATAGTCACAGAAATTACAAAGTATCTGCAGTTAATTTTACCAGGAACACACAATACCTCTATAAAGAGGCCTTTAAAATCCTAACAGAGGACACAGAATCTGATCTGAGCAAATTGGAGAGATTTGCATGTTCTTAGCTGGGATGGCTTTAAAGATGTCAATTCCCTTCAACTTAATCTATAACATTAATGAAATCCCAATCAGCAGTCTAGTTTGATACATAATAAATTTAAAATTTAATGGAAGGACAAAATTTCATGAAGATCCACATTAACCTAATAAAACATAAAGCAGCAGGCTAGCCATCCCAGATATTAGGAAACACGCAGACTCAGTAATAAACACAGTGCGTATTGAAATAAAACCGGGCGAACGGAACAATGGAACAGAGCGGAGACCTGTGTATCTACGAGGACTGAAAACATGATGACGGTGGCCCTCAGATCACTAGAGAAGGAATTTGTTGCTTAGCAGACGATGTTGGGAAGAGAGACTCACGATATAGAACCAGTTCCTTTGTTTACCCCACAGACAGTGGTGACCCAAGCAGAAGACCTACATCATGAAAAGCACGGCTGTTCAGTTACTAGAAAATGTGGGAGCCATGCGAAGATTTAGGACTGAAGAGGACTCCTGAACTAAATCTCTGCAAGCGGAGTGCATTGGAGGCAGAGAGTGATGCGAGCCCTGCGATGCTCAAGGGGATGCTGCTAGGCAGACGCAGGTGGGGATGCACGGGCCAGGGGGACCAGAGGGAGAGAAACACAGCTGTATTCTCTATTCATATTTCCAGGGGATCTTTAAGTCAAGCGCTCAGAAAGTGGGTCAGCCCAAGTGATGAATTGAGTGGGAATAAAGCTTTGGGAAGAACCCATTATAAGGTCATCAATTTATTAAAGTAAGTGTGCAGTGTCAGACCACGCCACTTTCAAATTCCCATTCACATGGCTAAGAATGGGTCTTCCCTATAATTCACTGGAATCATAATGGACGGAGATTCAATTACTCTTGAACACATGAACCATAGTGTATTAAAATGATAGGTTCTTTTTTATTCATGGGAGTATATATTTTTAATTGTCTTTCAGAAAGTCATTAAGAAGGGACAATTGAGTAACAATTAAGTTTTCTTTTAAAAATGTAATTAAACATACGCTTTTGTGTTTGATTTCAGGTTTCTTTTGCAATTAAGCACAGGGGCTGCGTGGATGATGCCCAGCACTCAGGCTCCCCCTCTCCTCCCCTCGGAGATTTTCTCAATGAGCAGCATGCCCCTATGTGAGGCAGGACTTCACGGCCCCTTGACCTTTCCCAGTGGTTTATGGAAGCGATTCAAAATCATGCATCAGAAAATAAATGAGTTCTGCTCCAAGCAGAGCGGAAGAAGTGAATTCGATGAAGCTAATAAGTAAACCGGAGGCTATGCCATGCAGCTGGTGAGCAAGAGGTAGTTGAGGTGAGGGTCCGCGGCTCGTCCGTCACCTGCCTGTGGCACAGGTTGGGGTCCAGGGGGCGGCGCAGCTACTGGGGTCTGCATTCAGCGGGATGGGCTCCATGCCTGGCTCCAGGGCATACCGGCCACGTGACCCTGAGCAAAGCACGGTGTCCACCCCTGGTTCTCCAGGGTGGAAGTTAGATGAGATCAGTGGTGGCAGCGCTCATACTGGTCACATGATCAGTCTTATTATTGCTGTTTAGGTGCAAATAAAGGTAAAGGCAAGCCATTCAGGATCTGCAGATATGAGATAAACCAATATGAAATCCAACTCAACACTAGTTGGATAGAGCTACTCAAGGAACAGCAACAGGTTTTGTGAGATCTGTTTAACGGACATGCCACTGCAGAGCATGTAAATAAGAGCACATAAATCTGCATTCAGTGCCAGGAGAAGCTAGCTCTTCCTCCTGCAGAGGTGGAGGGGGCTCACTACCTCTAATCAGCTTCTGGAGGCGTCCTGAGGGGACTTTGCAGACTCTGTTCGCAGGCCTGTCTCCTTCACTGCACTTTGAGCTGAGGTGGGTGCTAAATAAATCTCCAGCATCCACCCATAGTTCAGCAGACACACCGTGTGTGGCTTCTGTGTGCTCTCCACGTGTGGGCAGATGAGTGAGCAGGAATAGCCCGCTCGATCAACCCCGAATGTCAGCTGTCAGCTGTCTATCTCTAATCAGCAGGACTTCTTCAGTGGGACACCAGCACAGTCCAAATTAGCTTGGGTTTGTTCCCAGGGTAAGGGGCAAGTGTAGCTTTGACCTGTGGCCATTTCTGTGTCTGATCCATGAGCACCTCGGCACTCGGTCCTGTGTCTCTCTCTTCCCAAGAGTGATGCCACCTTTCAGCCTCTGCAGCTTGTGTTACTGACAGTTCTGTGTTCTTGACGCTGACCCAGAGCAGGATGGTCCTTGGCCATTCATCAGTGCTAGAAATGGGGCTTCCCCCAAACTGCAGACTTTTGGTCATCGGCCGTCAGTTATTGTTGGAGATAAGCTGCCTAACGTTGATACTAGATACTTGTAAATTGTAGGAATAAAATTTCTACTCCTATCATAAATATTCAGAGGTGCTGGTTGCAGTTATTGTTGGCAACTCATGGAAGTGTGCTTCAAGTTTAAAAAGCGCCTTCTGTGCTCTGCACCCCAAACGTCCAACACATGATCCTGTGTTCCAACTATGTGCTTAGCTGTCTATGTGAACAGGTGGCCCACCCTGCCTGCTTGGGTGCTCCGGTGGAGACCGCTAGTCTAGGCCCTTGATACCCATGGTGGTGCCGTGGAGAATGGGGGAGAACCAGTTGGCTCCAGGGCCCGCCCCTGGCACGCTGGCTCTGCTAGGCTGTGCTATTGCTCTCAATGGCTTGCTGCCCACTCCCGTCAAGAAGATTGTGTTCCCCTGCCCCCCAGGGCAGGTGCGGGCACCTGAATCGCTTTGGCCAATGAAATGTCAGTGGGAAGGACACCTGCCATTTCTGGGCAGCTGCTTTCACAGCAAATGCATGGAGTCCTTTTCCTCTACCTCAAGGACGGCAGGGGCTGCACCTTCAGCCTGGACCCCAGGAGGAAGGAGGATTTGGAGCAGAGCAGCGGTCGAGACAGAAAGAACCCGTGTGACACCCTCCCCGCTCCCTGAGCTGTTAGTTCACCTGTTACTGCAGCACAGTGTCAGGGAGGTTGAGGGCTGCCTTCCTATGAACAAAAGCGGCAAGAGAATTTTCATCCTTAGCCGTTTGCTCCCTTCTTAGAAGTCATTCCTGTGCATCTGCCTTGCAGGTGAAGCTTTCTATGCTATCATTTTGAAAATAATCACTGATAATTATCTGAGCACTTCTTATATGCTTCGCAGACCAATTTGTTTAAGATAAGCCCGATGAGAATGGTACTGTTATTATGACCGACACACACGTGAGTAATGACCAGTACTCACCTGAGCTTGTCTAACTAGAGCTGGGATTTGAACCCAAGCACTGGAGCTCTGGAATTCAGACTCAAAACTCTGCACACTTTCCTCAGTGGTGCTGGTATCGTCCTCGAAAAAACTGCACATAATTATCGCAAACACTGGGAGTGGGGTTGAACATGGTCTAATTAACTCCACCCTGGAGGGAGCTTGGGAAGAGGTATATAAACACTCTCTGCCAAGAAGGAGAAAGGAAAGAATCTGGTTGCACATAAAAGGATTATCTCGAAGCTGGATGCTGCTTCTGGACTCTGACATGTTGCTTCTCCTCCTGCACAGCCAAGCCTGCAAGCATAGACTGACGCTTCATTTCCACGTTGTCTCTTCTGTTCCCCTCTTTGGGAGGACATCTGGAAGGGAACCTCATCCAG
Source organism: Halichoerus grypus (assembly GCF_964656455.1). NCBI lineage: Eukaryota > Metazoa > Chordata > Mammalia > Carnivora > Phocidae > Halichoerus > Halichoerus grypus. Next base: position 2,042,070 of record NC_135713.1, read on the forward strand.
AACATCTGTCTGTTCACCAACACCTGCCTGAGCGCAGCGGCTTAGAGCAGAATAACATCAGATAGTTGGCAGTGCTGACACCCAGGAGCCTCACGGAATGTATGGCCCAGGTTTTTGTTTTCTTTATTTTAAGAAAAAAAATAATATAAAATTTTCCCAGTGATGAAATTGCTTATTTTGTATTTTATTTTTTATTGTTTTAGCAAAAAAGATGGCCAATAGAAATATGATAATTTAAGTGGTTGATGGAATTCTTAACTTTGTAAGTTTTTATTCAGAGCATAAGCCATTTTTGCAACGAATACCACTGAAATTTTTATGTATGCTATCTTTGTGTTCATTAAATATACTTTCATCAGCATAGAAATACACTCAACACATTAATCCCAGCTAGTAGCTAATTTATTATTTCTGTTTGTATTTTAGCTTGTAGCAATGAAATAGATTCTATAAAGCATTACTGTATTTTTGTCTTTAAAATTTATTTTAAATGATAAATATAAAAACTCAATGTCATTAGGTATACAAATGTTCTTCTTGGCAAAAAGTTGATTTTATTTCTAGTGTAGGAAAATCTAATTTCTGTGACAGATTGAATGCGGGGCTGTAGGAAGACCAGATAAGCTGAGAACACTTGTTCTAGAAGTGGTAATTCTATTTTATTATCATTTCCCGCTCACAGTTACGGAGTCTGGAAAAGTTGAGCAGAAACCACATCACCAAAGCCTCCTTATCTCCCAGAGTGCTGACATGAAGTCCCACTGTTGGCTGTGAGTCACTTTGCCACAGGAAGGTGGCTGTCCTGGGACTATGGGTACCTGTGGTCTGGTCCTTCCACCAGAGCAATTTAATTACAAGTCAATTACCATGAAGGTAAGCAAAGCAGCCAAGAAAACTCAGATGCAGCGTGCCCACAGTGACCTCCACAGGAGCTGAGAGCCAGCCTTCTCCAGAGAAAAGCTCTGTCATGGTATGTGTGGGAAACCTTCTCTCTAGAAGTCCAGCCTTCAGCCCCTCATCTGGTTTCTTGTCTGGAGCAATCTTGGCTTTGTAAGAACTGATCATCTGAAATGGAGTTAATGGGGTAGGTCAGAAGATAGTTTACCTGGGCTCTGCCCGATGAAAACTGAAGCCATGGTTCAGTGCTCCAGGATCAGGAGAATGTGAACCAGTTTTGGAGAAGCAGTTTGCAAGAAACCAAAGCATGAGAGGCTCAGTGATCTAGTTCTTTAAGTATCTACACTGCTGTGTGGATTACGGCCAACAATGGCAACAACCTGGTTGCAGAAGTCTGCTTATCTCCCACACTCTCTTGTTCTCACTCACCACTCCCCCACCTCTGGGAGCAGCCGGTTAGGAAGGACACTGTGCAGCTTACAGAGGTGGAGACTCTTGCACAGACATGCTGCTGAACTTGTCAGAGGCACCCACCATAGGTCGAAGCAGGAACCACTGATCCTCTGGTGGGGCATCCCTCCTCCTCTGCCCCCCAGTGTGTGTGTGTGTGTGTGTGTGTGTGTGTGTGTATGTGTGTGAGCTTGAGCAAGTGTGTGTGAGCCAGGGTGAGTATACATGCAAGTGTTACAATCAAATTTGCAGTTTTGAAATAGTAAGAATAGAAAGTTTGTGTCCCTGAACTTGGCTGGAATGGATTCTATTGAGGGTTAAGAACTGGTGTTGAAGGCAGTATGAGCAAAACTTGAAGTATGGTCCTCCTGACTCAACACCATTCCCTTCCATCAAAACCCATGAGAAGAAAAATAAAGGAAAAATAATTTTTTAAAAAGAGAAATGTCATCTTCAATTAAACAGAGGAATTTCCACAACTAACAAAAACAAACCAGGACGACAATGTGCCAAGTCCTGTAAAATTGTGCCAAATCCTCAAAAATGACACATATGTAACAACCATGCCAAAGATGTTTTTTAAGTGCAATGAGATCTAGGGCCGTGGTTGGACCACAGAAGAGCAAACCCAATTCAATACTAAGTAATGTCAGGGGAGAAAAAGCTGAAGGGAAAATTATGCTGACCAGCATTTCCATCATCTCCAACTTGGCTCCCTGCAGAGGAACTGACTCTGGGGTTGGGTGGTAGGAGTGAGGCCAGACAAGGAGGCAGCAAAGGCTGCTGGCATCGTGGAGAGCCTGGATGGGGAACTTCTGCAAATTACATGGTGTGCATTCCCCAGATAAAATAATTATCAGATTCCTCAAGATGTGTTTGAGACCCCCTGTTAAGTCCTGTTCAAAGGTAAACATTTTTCCAAGTAATTTCCATGTGTCCCTCCCTAGGCTCTTCTTAACAGAGATCTGGCACCAAAAAAATGAATAAGAATCACAAAGGAACCAAAAAGGGACCTGGCCTAAAATTTTAGAAAATAAAAGAAGAAAAGTAATATAAGCAAAAAAGTAAAAGAACAAAAAACATGAAAAAGGTATCCAAAGAGTTCAGACAACTGGTTCACCATAATCTCAAAGATATTGCAGACAATATCAGCTATCAGAAAATAAACTTAAAAAATAAACACAAATGTTCAAAAGGGAGACTGTACAATCATAGAAGAACAGAATAGTGCATTTTCAGAGTTCTGGAAACACATTTAAGATGGGAAAAAAAGGCATTTACAGAAATTAAAGTTATGTTATAAACAAACCAAGAAAAAAAACTAGAATAAATACAACTAAAAACCAAAGGATATGGTAGAAGTCTTCAGGAAAACATATCATATTCAATGTAGTGGATGTCTGTCATTAATTCTGGCCACCCAGCATATGAATTTCTTTCTATGTTTGGTGAATATCTCATTTTTGCCAGATTGCTTGCCCAGATTCCCTTGCACATAAGACAATGGTGTGTCACTTGGGTTCTGCCAATAAACACCTATAGAAGACTGGATAAAACAGAAGAAAGGATTAGTGAATCCAAAGACAGGTTAGTAGAATGTGTCCAAACTGAAAGAGAATGAGAGAGAAACAGAGAAGGGGAGACAAAGAGAGAATAGAAATATACACATAGGCTATGGTGAAACCATCTTACATGAGTACCGGTGGAATCTAGAAGAAAAAAGAAAAATAATGGGCAGAAGAAATACTGGAAGAGGTAATTACTGAGCATTTTCCAAAATTTGTAAAAGACATCAACCCGCTGATTCTAGAAGCTCATTGAACTCAAAGCAACAAAACCAAAGCAATTCAACAAGACAGACACACACCTAGGCATATCACAGTCAAGCGCCTTAAAAAAAATTAAAAGATAATAAAGAAAGAAAATATCTGAAAGGAAGCAAAGACAAGAGAAACCAGAGCAGTTGCATACAAAGAAGCAAAAATTAGACTTACAGATGATTTTTGAACAGAAACTATGGAAGCCAGAAGGCAATAGATATTTAAAGAGTCCCCGGGGGAAATCTACCAGTCTAGAATTTACTACCAGTAAACTTGCACTATAATAATTATTACAGAATGTTCTTCAGGCTATATAGTAATGATCTACATGGAAGCATATACCTTCAGGAAGGAACAAAGAGCACCTGAAAATGTATATATATATATCAGTAAACATATAGAACAATGTTGCCTATGTAAAGCAAAACCAAATAGCTGTAATTGAAGTGTTTGTAATATATGTACCTGTAAAGTACGTTACAAAAATTGCATAAAATGTAGGAGAGAGTAAATCATCATAAACTGTTGTAAGACTTTTTCCCAAAATTTAGATAATAGCAATCCTATTTATTTAAAGTAAAGTAAAATAAGTCAAAGATGCATATAGTATCTTTGGGGTAGCTACAAAAAGAATGTTCAAAATCCCTAACCAAAGAACTAATAAAAAAATACATAATCAATGGAAAAAATTTAAGCCAAAAGAGACAAAGAGGAATAAAAGATTAGAAATAAACAGAACATACTGAAAACAAATATCCAGATGGTTGACTTAAATCCAAATATGTAAGTAATTAAGCTAAATGTAAATGGATTAAATGTTCCACTTAAATTGCAAAGATGGTCATGATGGGTAAAAATACAGGATTAAACTAAATGCTCTTTGCCAGAGGTGCACTAAATATAAAGGTAAAGAATGTATCATTATAGAGTCTATGAACATGAAAAAGACAGTAAACAATTGTGTCAATCTATTTGAAATGAACATTTCTTGGAATTGATACATTTCTGGAAAAATACATGACATCCTAACTGACAGAAGAATAAACCTTATATCTGTCAACTAAATTGAATCTACAATTAAAAATCTGCTCACTAACAAACTTCAGACACAAGGAGCTTCACTGGTGAATTCTTCCAGATATTTAAGGAAGTGATAAGATTGATCTTACCCAAACCCTTTCAGAAAATAGAGAAAATAAAAATAATTCTAAACTCCCTTTTTGAAATTGGCATAATCCTGAGATAGAAATTTGGCAAAAACATTATGGACAAAGAAAATTACAAAGCGATGTCTTTTATAAACAAACAGCCTGAGCACAATACTAATGAACAGAACCATTATTATGTCTGGTATATGATGCATCCCGAACAAGATTATTGGAGGAGAGTACATTGACTTCAAACCCTGGAAATTAACCAGTGTGACTCACCATGGTAACAGAATAGAAGAGGAAACCACCTGATTAGATTTACTGAAAGCAAATGGCTTATGGAATTCCATATCTGCTCATAAGAAAAACCATCAGCAAAGTAGAAATAGAAGGTGTCTTAATATGATAATAATGAACAATTTAAAAGGAAGCGATAGGTAACACTGCACTTGATGAAATATTGAACACTTCCTCCCTGAGGTTGAGAAGAGCCTGAGAATGTCTGCTCACACCATGTCTGTTCAACAGTCTGCTAGAAATCCAAACAAATAAGATAAGAAAAAGAAACAGACGTTGTAAAAATAGAAAAGATTACTTGCCTTTGCTGTGATTATATTTTTAGAAAAGCCAAGAGAATCTACAAACCAGTAAAATTACTATGAATTTAATAAGGTCACAGAATTCAAAGTCAGTATAAAAATCAATAGTGTTTTATGTACAAATAACAAACAATTGGAAAATAAATTTTTATAAAATGTTGGGTGTCAGCAAACTTTTTCTTTTGTAAAGTACCAGATAGGAAATATTCTAGGCTTTGCATGCCACATGTAATCACTATTTTATATCATTTCTTTCTCTCTCTTTTATTTTCTCAATGACCTTTTGAAAACATAAGAACTATTCTTAGCTCAGAGGCTGCACAAAAACAGACTGATGGCTCAGCCTGGGCAGTGGGCCTCCGTTTGCTGGCCCCTGATCACAGAATATTAGATAAACAGGAGTAAATCTGAGGGAAGCTATGCATGACTTCACCTGTAACTAGAAAACATAGCTGAGAGAAAGTAAAGAAAACACAAATAATGAAAAATAGACCATAATTCAACAGGGATTATCTTTTCAAATAATTGTCCTGTGAGAATGTCATTTCTGTGTGAAAGAAAGTGAAGAACTTTTTTTTAAAATTTTATTATTTATTTATTTGTCAGAGAGAGAGAGGGCACAATCAGGGGGAGTGGCAGAGGGAGAGGGAGAAGCAGATTCCCCGATAAGCAGGAAGCCTGATGCAGGACTCGATCCCAGGACTCTGGGATCATGACCTGAGCCGAAGGCAGACACTTAACTGACTGAGCCACCCAGGCGTCCCAAAAGTGAAGAATTCCTGTTCATCATTAAGAGAATGAAAAAAACAAGCCATAGACTGGAGGAGATATTTGCAGTAAATGCATCTGACAAAGAATGCACGCCCAGGATATACAAGAGCTCCACCAAATCAGTAAGAAAAAATTAACATCTAAAAAAGGTTAAATAAGCTTTCACTAAAAATTATATCAAAATGCCAATAAGCAAGTGTTTTCAACATCACTCATCATCAGGAACATGCAAATTAAATCCATCATCAGATACCATCACAAACCCACTATAAGGGAAAGCTGAGAAAGACAGGCAGGATGCAGAGACGATGGGAATTCTCCTCTGTTGGTTTTGGTGTGTAAGTTTGTACAACCATTTTTAGATCTGTTTGGCGATACTTGCTGTAACTAAATTTACTTCTATACTATGACCCAGCAATTCCATCCCTGAGTTTAAGTCCAAGGGAAATTAGCCTATCTGTGCTTGAAAAAAGAAAAAAAAAACATTCATAGAAAATGTATTCATAATGACCAAAAAGATAAAACAGGAAAATGGATAAAACTTGCAGAGTCATAGACTATAACACTACACAACAATAAAAATGAGTCAAGTGTCGATTTGTCCAACTACATGCATCACTCCCACAAAGTGTATGCTGAACAATAATAAAAGCCAGACACATGAAGTGCCTGTCATATGGTCCTATGTATAGGGAGTTTGATAAGAGGCAAAATTAGTTTGTTGAGATAAAAGTCAGATAGAGGCTACTTTTGGGCAGAGAAGGAATAAATTGTACTGAGCGTGTTCTATCTGTTACGGATCTGGTGGTGGTCACAGGGTATGGGCGACGATGCTAAGTCATCAGCTCGTTCAGGACACACTTCCGGCTAGCACACTTCACAACATTGCTTATGTGTGTTATTCTTCGAATTAAAACATGAATGAGAGGAAAGAAAATGAAAACAAAGGATATGCTATTTTACAAAATTTGGCTATAAAAACAAGAGAGTTGCTGTGGAGGAAAACACGAGCTTATTTGATTTCGCTGTTGCTGTTAAGACGAAGCACGATTGTGTTTGTCGGCTGAGGTGATGGGGTGCACAAGGTTGGAGACAAGAAAGCACACCCCACATGCTGACGCTTGCCCATGGATGAGCAGGGGGAGCAGAACGCAGAGAGAACATCCAGCATCCAGGGCAAGGAAGGGGTTTCATGGGCAAATGGAGGGGGAAAGGAAGACAGGAAGATACATATTTGGTTAAGGAGTGGGAAGTTGAAAGAATCCACTCCTGACAGCTGAGTTTTCTCCAGTCTGGTCATAGCAGGCATCTGACAGGGGCCAGGGTGGCGCCTGGAGACCGCAGTGTGGTCCTTACTGTGTAAGCTTCTCCAGCAAGTCAGGGAGAAGAGAACACACATCACGGACTCGATCGGCACCCAGAGATTTTCATGATGGGGGAAGAACAGGGGTGTAAGTGGGTTACAGGCACTGGAGTACAGATTGGATAGAGTCGGTCCAGAGGGAAGGGTCTCAATATGAACTCCTGAGAGTGACCGTCACAGTGTGGACTTAGGGCACAGCCCAGCACGTCTGGGTTGGTATGAGGGAGCATTTCAGGAAGGACAGCTGCCCAGCTGACCCAGAGGGAAATAATAAACACCTGTTATTTCAGCCAATAAAGTTTTGAATCATTTGTTGTACAACAATTAACATGTACACTTTATAAAAAATAAGAATGCTTTGATTCTTAGAATGTTGGAAAACAATCTCTGCAATAATACTGTTTTTTTAATAGGTAAGTTTTGGAAGACGTTATCTATTGGACTTGGGACTAAAATGGATCAGAATATTTCATGCCAGGGGCACCTGGGTGGTTCCATCAGTTAAACGTCTGACTCTTGATTTTGGCTCAGGTCGAGATCTCAGGATCTCAGCGTCATGGGATCGAGCCCCGTGTCGGGCTCTGTGTTCAGCAGGGAGTCTGTTTGGGGTTCTCTCTCCTTCTCCCTCTGCCCCTCCCCCGCTCACACCTGAGTGCTCACTCACTCTCAGATAAATAAATAAATCTTTAAAAAAAAGAATATTTCATCCCAAAATACGCCGTTTTGGTACAACATTATTTTCAGCTGGAGGCAATTGAGAATCAACAGATATAGAAGAATCTTCTTCCCTCTCTGTTTCTGCCTAAAATCAGGGCATACATTTCCTAGTGCAGGTGTTTTCCTATACCACACCAGGAAGGAGAGAGCGATGCCTTCCCCTGGAGACAGAGGGTCAGCATGGAGAGGAGACTGCAGAAACACATTTTACTAAAATAACCAGAACCTTCTATTAGTTCCCCATATACTTCTTGGTCTCATGTCCACAGTTTATCATCTCTTGAAGTCCAGCCTCTCTTCCCTTTGTTAAAATAGTGTATAAGCCTGAGTCTAACTACTTCTTTAAATTTCACTTTTCTGTGAACTTCTATGCATATAAAATACTAATACATTTGTATTGCATTTTTCCTATTAATCTGTCTTTTGTCAGTTAAATTCGCAGGCCCCTAATTGCAGAACCTAAGAGGGTTGAGGAAAATAAAATGTTCCACCCTGACAGTTAAATGGATCTCTTTCCCCTTCCTCCTGTACATTTCAGGATGAGTTGACTTTTTATAATAAGACTGAGTTACTTTGCTGTTTGAAAAAAAAAAAGTTAAAATGTGAAGAAACACCGTTAATCCAGCAAATACACAATATTACATAATGCCGAGGGTATGGAATGGTACGTGTGATTCTCTTGCTGATACCCAGTTCTCGGTTACTATTTGCATATTCTCCAATTATACAGAATGGCCATAGAAAGATGCGTGGGTAAATGCGATAGGTTTCTCCAAAGACGATCAGCCTGGCTGCATGAAAGGAGTCCACAGACCAACTCGGCAACCAGGAACGGGTTTTTGACGAAGCGGTCTAATTCTCATTAAAACATGCAGTGTGGCAGACAGGCTTTGAAGATTCTTCTCTCTTTAAATTTGCTTCAGTACCAGACAGAAAATAAGATAAAATGCCTTCTTTGCTTCCGAGCATTGATGTCTAAGCTGTGTTTCAAATTTAAAGTTTTCTTTTTAACTTCGCAGTGAAAATCAAAAAAATCAGTAAGTGGTGTTAGAGACAGCGGGAAATGTGTAAGAATCACAGAGCATCTTGCTGCAGTTTATATTATTTCATTATCTAAATCAGTGAGTAATGATTTCTTATATATCAAAGCTGATAATTATTTTTCAGGGATATGAACCATGGAAGGGAAGCAGGAGTTTGAGGATGATGTCAGTAAAAGGGCCAGGGTTTCTGCAGGAAAGTGGAGGAATTTGCCCCAAGAGCAATTATGTAAATAAAATGTGCCTGGGGCTAGAATAATGTGACTGTCACCCACTGACAGAAATGGCCCTGGGCTCAGGCCTATAAGTATTCACATAGGCAGGTAGATCCAGTGGGGACAAAAAAAAAAAAAAAAAATTGAAAAGTTAAAAAAAAAAACCAAACCTTGTTTTTCACTTATTTTCCTCCCGATTACAGATTATTGGAAGGTAGATTCTTTCTGTATCTATGCTTATTTGCTAAAGAGATTGTTCTGGAAGGAAGGGTTTCATCAATCCCCCTGCCCTTCCTTACCGCCAGGCCCCTAACTAGCTCCACCCTTCGGTGGGATTCCAAGGGCAGGTTCCTCCCATATTAAAAACAACCCCCCAAACACCCACAAACGCTGGCGCTTGCCCTCTCCACGCCTCTGGGTCTCTGTGAAGCATCAGACATTCTGAAGGCCACCTCCACAAGAGAAACCTTTGGATTGTACGATGCATCACATTTTAAAAAATTAATATGGCGCTGACATCCTTTTATTTTAGCAAGCAAAGATGTTATTTTAAAAGGGCATTTACTACCAACAGTTTTTTAAAAAGAAAGCATATCGTAACTCCAAAACCTATAGGAAGGAGATGATTCTGGGCAATACTTAGCTTTCTGAAAAATTCATGAAGATGCCATTATCGATATTTTTCTCATGATTTTCCTGACCTGGCAGAAATGCTGCAGTGGACGCCCTGCCCCAAGGCGGGGAGGTGGCGGGCCCTCCCCGTCACCATCCTGCTTCCTGCCCTGCTGTCCGGACCCCCACCCCCTCCCCGGGGCCTGTACCCGGTCTGGGAGAGCCCCCTTCCCTCCTGGCCCGCCTCCCAGACCTGGCCTCGCCCATGCCCCTCCCGCTCTGGTGTGCACCTGGCCCTGAGCTCTCACGCGGCACGGTGGTCGCAGCCTGTGCGTGGTAGCACGGGCGATGGGCATCCGCACGTGTCCCGTGTACATTGTGCCACTTGAATGCTCTTCCGGTAGTACTGCTCTTTACCCTCCCTGCCCCCCAAGAAGGAGGTGCTTGTACTGGCCCATTTTACAGAGGAGGAAGCTGAGGCCACGGGAGACGCAGGAGGCAGCGGGGGTCAGCACCCTGCTGTGGATGGTGCGCGACGCCGGGGACTCGTCCTGCACTGCTGCGCTGGTCTGTCCCCGGGGGCGGGGGCCGACTGGGGAACGGCTACCATAGCAGCTGAAGCTGAGAGGCACGGGCGGGTCTCCTCAACCCCCCTGCGCAGGCCTGGCCCCACGTTCCGGCCGGCGGGTTCCCAGGTTGTTTATGGTGTTGACAGAGGGCAGCCGCGTCTTGCGAGCTGGTACGTGTGTGTCACCCATTTGTGGACCTCAGGCCCAGCACACTGCAAGTGCTCGGCGCTCACCAGCTACCCCTGCCCGCACTGACGGGGCAGGCACACCGTGTCCCGTGCGACCTACAGAACCCCCAAACAGGGGGCCAGACATAAACATGGAGCACGGGTGAGACTGGCTGATACAGAAATATTTAAATGGTCGAAATTGGTCCAGATAAGCTTCTCAGCAGGTCAGGAGGATGCACTCACTTTTGCCCTCTGCTAAAAAGGTACCTTTTCGTCCCTGCTTCCAAGAGCTTCCTTCCCACCTGAGGCTCGTGCACCTCCCGAGACTCTCCTGGCTCTTGAGCCCTGCCTTGCTGGACCCTGCCCCCGTTCTCCTGCCTAGAGACTCAAGACAGGGCCACTCTCAGCCCCCTCTGAGGCCTTCCCGGGTGCACAGTGGGGTTGTGCAGGCCGAAGACACACATGGGGCCAAGTCCTAGAAAGAAGGTGGGCTTTTCGAGTCCCCTGGAGCAGGTTCTCTTTTGGACAACCCCACATCAGGGATGTAGGTACGAGAGAAGACTCCCGAGGGCAGTCCACCTTCCCAGGACACATCCTGTGTATCCTTGGGGACAAGGGCACTCATTACATTGAGGACACAGGTGGAATTTCAGTTTATCTGCCATATACATTCTTCAGTCTTCCTTCGCTCTTCTGGACCCAAGGGCATGGAGAAGAAAGCCAGTGGCCCCTGCTTTCTGGAATCTTCCAGTCTAGAGCAGGAGGTTGGGAATCCTGGTGCAGGATGATGGAGCACAATGATGCAGCACAGTGAGGGACGTCTGGGAAAGGCTAAGGGGTTGGCCTTGGGGGCCCTTGGGCCCCACGCGGAGGGATGCAGGGGTGTGCCCAAGGCGGGAGCCGGAGCTGGAGGGACGTAGCAGCAAGCCTGGGATGGCAGAGCCGGGGGACCCCTGCCTGCTGCCCCCTGTAGCCTGGGTCTGGGCCGAAGGAAGACCCAGCCCACCGGCTTCCTTCCCTTGCGGCTCTTACCGCGACCACCCACGGGTCGGTCTGTCCAGGGAGGACGTGGATGCTGATTAAGACCAACAGGAAGAAAGTGAGGAGAGGAAACACTAATCAGGGAGTCTCTTTCAAGAAACTGTAATTTCTTGATTTCTGAGTGCAGGTAGAGCAAACTGATCCTGTCCCCGTCTCCCTGCGGGGTTCCCCCGAGCCAGCCAGTGACAGGTGAGAATCGCAGGAGGCCGGGAGACCTGACTTCTGTGCCGGCGGCGCCCGGGCGTGGGTCAGGCACTTTAGACAGACCCTGGCGGCTGTTACCGCATTCGTTCCGGAGAAGGTCTCCCTCGTTCTGCGGAAAGTGGACTTCAGGTCAGCCCCTGTTGGCGCACAGTAATGCAGCTCCGTGGGGTCTTGTATCTGCGTGATCCTGGGTTGTCACGGTGTGTGCCCTGTGCGTGTGTGTGCATATGTGTGTACGGTGCACATATGAGTGCGTGTGGGTACGTGGGGCTGTGTAGAAGGGTAACGGTATGTGTCGTATGCATGTGCATGCATGCCTGTGTGTGCGTGACGTGCACGGGAGGGTGTGTGTGCTGTGTACGTGGTGTGTGTGTGCTGGGTGTTCGTTGTATGTAATGTGGTGTGTGTGATATGTATGTCGTATCGGCGTGTGCATGCGTGTTTGTGTTGTGTATATGTGTGTGTGGGTCAGCGGCTGGGTGTGAATGTGTGTGTGCTGGGTGTTCGTTGTATGTAAGCGTGTATGTGAGTGCGTATATGTGAGCGTGTGCATGCGTGTGTGACTTCCTTCTTGTTCTCCGTCTCTCATCACTGCTGAAATACTGGAGAGGGGACCCGCTGGACGCCACCAAGAGCAAGAGCAGACTTGAAACCAGGCGTAACAAGACAATGGAAATCAAAGCATGCTTACGGTTATTGCAGCTAAAGAAAAGAATACTATTTTTAGGGAAGAAAACCATGATTTCGTGGATAGGAACATGAGCTGCGCAATGAGACTTGTTGGCCTTGAACCCAGCGCCAGGCCTTCAGGCTCCGCCACAGGGAGGAGCTCCCCGCTCACCCGGCCTCAGTCTCCACTTCTGCAGAAGGTTGTGCCGGGAGTCCATGGAGGGCATGCCGAGGAGCCATCGAGCCAGACCGCGAGGATGGAAGCCCGTGTGGACGGAAGCCCAGCCAGGGTGCAGGCACCTGCGAGGGGACACGGGAGAGAGGACGGGCCTCCTTCCCTCCCCGCCGCGCCTCCCCTGGAATGGGATCTAAGCGGCGGCCGTAGAGCTCCTCAGTGTGGGACGCTGGGTCCTGGGGCAGCCCGTCCCCCAGCCATACTTTGTTGTTGAGTGAAATTCCTATTTCCTGTTCACTTCATCCGGGTTCACAGAAAGGGCTAATTTTCTCATGACGCTCAACACCGAAGCGTGATCGTGTCACCTGCTTCATGGAAATCTTGTTTCTTATTCCTTATTTTCTTTCTTTTTAAAAGTTTTTATTATATATATTTTTATATTTTTATTATTATTAATTATATATTATTATAGTAAATGAAATGTTTTATTTAATAATTTTAATAATCTAATATATTAAAATATATATTATATTTTTATTAATTATATATGATTATATAATAATAATATATTGATTATTATATATAATTATATAATTATATGTAATAATTATTAATATATATTTATTTGTGTTTGTATTTATTTATTTTGGAGAATCTTGGAGACTTTGTACTGTGTTGTTTGTATCCCTCCAAACCCTTGGATGCTGATGAAGAAATGTGTCCTGAAGCATCACTTTATTCTGCACGGAAGCCGAACTGTCCTGGGGGGTGGGGGTACCCATAAATTCAAGGGTATCAGGCCGTTGAAGCTGCGTGATGGATGATGGGACCCAACATCCCATTGAAGGTGCACGTGGGGCTGGATGGCAGGCGGGCATGATGTTAGAGGAGCTGGACAGTGTCCGGTGAGCGCCGCCTTCTTGTGAGGAAAGTTCTGTGCAGGCTTCCGAACCCCATCAGCCAGGCCCTGAGCATCACACCGCATGGAAAGGGGGCCCTCTGGGGTCGAGGGAACGGGGAGAAGGAGGAGGCTGGCCATATGTAGGACTCTCTGGGGCAGGTGCTCCTGCCTGAGCCCCTGTCCCAAGGAGCTGAACCCCAGCAGCCCAGGGAATGACGGGTTCGTGGTGTCCAGTCCACCTTGTCCCATCACGGCACTGGGTTCAGTGCCCCAAGCCTGTGTGAAATCTATAGAAATGGCTGGGGGTGACCCCATAAATTCAAGGGTTTCAAAATTAAAATATCTCAGCAAAGAGCGGAGAGCTAGGATGCACAGCCAGTGACGCATCACAGAACGTGAAATTTGGGACGTCCTTCCAGATCTCAGCTTCCTGAAGCTGCTTTATTTTCAGTTTTGTTCCTGAATCCAAATGTAGGACATTTCACTCTACCCTTCTTCTGCCCCAGGATGGGCTGCGAGGCCACAGGGATAAGAGATGGGAAGGTAAATGTGGGTGGCATGTCGTGACACGTAGGCCTGCTGGTTTGGATCTGTGAGTGATGACCGCGAGGCCACGGCGGTGTCTGGTGAAGCCGTGATTCAGGGAGTGCGCTCGGACGGCAGGCTGCAGCCTGTTGGCGCGGGGAGCAGACCGCGAGGGCAGGGCGACAGCCAGCGGCAGGGGTCGTGCAACAGGGTTAGGATGAGCAGGCACATCCGGTGTCGTCCTTGGGAACCAAAACGCCTTGAACTGAGTCTCAAGACCACGGCTTTGAAGGAACACGTCAACCTGGCTTTTTAGGCAGCAAAATAAAGATGTGCTCCCATCCCCAGACCCGTGCACCTCATGATGGGAGCAAGAGGGAGGTTTCTGAGATGGGGGTTTACAACATCCATTGTTGCGTTACTATTTCTTGTGGCAAATAGGTCCTTTGTGAGACGGGGTTAGGTCTGACTTGGGGACGCCTGGATGGTTCAGTTGCTTAAGGATCTACCTTTGGCTCAGGTCACGATCCCGGCGTCCCAGGATCGAGCCCCACGTCGGGCTCCCTGCTCAGCGGGGAGTCTGCTTCTCCCTCTCCCACTGTCCCCGCTCCTGCTCTTTTGCTCTCTCTTGCTCTCTCTTGGACGTGCTCTCTCTCAAATAAATAAAATCCTAAAAAACATAGGTCAGTCGTGCTGATAATTGGGAACATGCATTCACCGGCTGGGGCTGCCACAGCAAACTACCACGGCTTAAACAGTGGACATGCGTTGTCTCACGGTCCCGGAGGCTGGGGGTCCAAGATCCACGTGGGCAGTGCTGGTGCGTGCTGAGGCCTCTCTCCCGGGCATGTAGACAACCACCTTCCCCCCAAATCCTCACGTGGGTGTGCTGTGCGTGTCTGTGTCCTGATCTCTTCTTCTTATAAGGACCCCAGTCCTATGCGATTAGTGCCCACTCATGTGACCTCCTTTTAATTTTATCACCTATTTAAAGACTTTATGTTCAAATACAACCACATTTCAGGGGACTGGGGCTTGGGGCGTCAATGTGGGGGACTCAGTGCAGCCTCTAACAGAACCTAGGCTACTTGTGACCATGAGCTCACGTCTTCTTGAGGCGCAGGGACTGGGGGCGCATGCCTGCTCCTAAGGGGCACTCTGTAAATGTTTGCATGAATTCATCAAAGTGATAGTATTTGACCAGCAACTGATGTGATTTTCTTGCCTGTTCAAGTTATTTTATTTTATTTTTGTAATGCTGTAGTCCCAATAGCTTCATCTTCTCACACTGTTCTTATCTGTCCCCTTTTTGAGTTTTCTCCACGTTAAACCCTAAGAGCAAAAGTTCGATAAAACGTTTCTGATATTTACCGAAGGTAGAAGCCCGACTGGTGTGTTTCTGATTCTTTGAACCCTCTCGTCTCCAGTCCCCTTACCTCGTTTAGCAAATATTTTTCTTAGTTTTAATCAAGAGGAGCATTTGCACACAGATTTTCTCTCTGTGGCTGTGTTAACTTCTCTCTCTCCAGCTTCGTTCTAAGTGCAGTGGCACTAACTCATAAAATTAATTCCCTTTCCGTGGGATTGTCAGAAATGAGGATTGTTCTGACCCCTATTTGAACTCATGAGCTGGAATGAAGTTGTTCACTGAGCTGGAGAAGACAAAGCTGGGTTCCAAGAGATTAATCAGCTCCATCAGCCCTCGGAAGAGGCCTGGAAACGGCCCCGTCACACTGACCCTGAACAGCTCCGACCCGCGCGCAAATGAAAGCCATCACTCCTGGCCAGGAAGATACTAAATTATAGGCTTTTAAATTTAATTTTCAGTTTACTTGTGTTTTCGATTAGTGTGCCATGTCTCATAAAGAAGGTAGTACCTTTAAGTAGTAAGCACCTCCACCGGTCTCCCCGGCTGCCCCGGGAATGCAAAGGCACGCCCCAACTGCGATGTGTGACCAAACCACACAGGAGGGGATTTTTTTCCCTCTGACACCTTAAGCTGCAATAGCAAATTATTTTCTTCATACCAAAATCAATAACTGGCTTGGAAATAAAAGGTCTCCCTGGGCCTGGGGCCACAGGATTTCCTGACAGGCTCCTAAAACTATCTTCTGGTCGCCGGGAGGCCTGAGGACGGCCATCGACCTTCCACTCACAACTGAGTCGTGCAGCATCTCGCGGGCTAGGAAAACGTACAGGCTGGATGACAAATTGTCAGCTGGAGAAGTACTGTCCTCATCCGCTGGACCTCGTAGGACGTCTGCTGTGCACACACAGGATGGAGAGTTTCTTCTGTTCTCCGCGGCGAACACTGGAACGGTCACTTCTGGGAGAGCGCTGAGGGTCGGTGACAGACGTCTTGGCCGCACCTTTGGTTATTCTGGGCATAGGTTCACACTTACCCAGCCACCGTCCTGGAGAAAAGCCCCAGAGAGGGCCGGAGTATGCCCACACAGAGAGATCCCGAGACGCGTGTGCCCGCCCGAGAGCCCCTGCACCTGCGGCCCCGCCCGCGGGCTCTCCCTCCCGCCGCGGCTCGGCAGCCCTCCGCGGCGGCTGACACTGTCCTCCCTCCAGCCACCGGACCCTGGCGGACGGCCTCCCGCGCAGAGGCCACAGCTAACGCGCGGGTGTGCCGGTGCGGGCTTCCGCCGGCTCCAGCTCACATGTCCCTCAGCTTACAACCAGGATGGAGAGTAAACAGGCAAAAGAAACGTAGAGAGAAGAAGAAAGTCAGTTTAGAAAGATGTTAACAGGTGCCTTCGCGTCGTCTGTAAAAATCGACCTTGATCTCGGTGGTCTTGCCTCCCTTTCCATGCCTCGCTTTAAATTGTAGGTTCTTAGAAAGCTGAGCTCAGTGAACACAAAGGAAGACTGGATTCATGCTCCCCCGCCCCCACTCAGCTTTCCTTAGCCCTGACCGAAAGGTCTGTGCATCGAGAGAATGTTCCAGACCAGTGTCAGCACCCGGTACTAGGAGGAGCCAGGTGGCGATGGATCACATTCGGGTGCACAACCTGGAGGACTCCCACCCGCGGCGTGCTCTATGTGGTGAGAGTGTAGACAGGATTGCAGCGGCCCGTGGGGCCCTGAGGAGCTGGCCTGCGGTGGCCGCTTCCTCGGGCACGTGGAAGGGGCTCGGGAGGGTTCTCCACAGGAGGCTCATACGCCGAGGTCCTGCCTGGGAGCAGGGACAGACCCGTCAACCCAGGACAACTGATGACCTTCCAAAGGACAGTTTCTCCTCCACGAATGTTCCTGGGAGTGAGAGAAGCATTTGTCCAACAGAAGGGTGGGAACTCCATTTCTACTTTGGACAGGTGTTATGGACTGAATTGCATCCCACCCCCCGAATTCCCACGTTGGAGCCCGGCCCCCGGCACCTCGGAATGGGCCCCTGTGGAGATGGGGCCTTTCGGGAGATCTTGAGGAGAAAGGAGCTCATTCGGGTGGGCACTCATCCAATGGGAAGAGGGGAACAGGACACAGACAGGCACACGGGGGTGGCAGGTGAGGACACAGAGAAGGCAGACGCCCACACGCCAAGGAGAGAGGTGCCGGGAGAAGCCCACCCCGTGGACACCTTGGTGCCGGACTTCTAGCCTCCGGAATGAAGAGAGCGTCAGTGCCCCAGTCTGTGGTGGCCTGTCACGGCTGCTCTGGCCGACCTCTACAACAGACCACACACGCTCATTCCCATCGCGGCCTCTGCGTCCTGCGCTCCTGGCAAGGAGCTGGCTGGTGTGGGTCTCCGTGTGCGGTCAGCGATGGCACTGAGCCAGAATGTGGAAGTCCCTCCCCCAATAACGAAGGTGAGAAAACCCGACGCCCCTCGGCACATGGGCTGCAGGGGTCCACTCTGAACGTCAGAATCAAAAACGAGGAATTTTAATCGGCTGGAATGTGAGCTCGTGCACATGTTTAGCTGGTGACGTTGGAGGTTTGCCTCAGACCTGTTTTCTGCCAGGCACCCAGGCTTTCCTTCTCTCTCTGTCCTACCTCCACTGTCCAGCCTGAAGCCCCGGCCCCCTCTGCTCTTTCCAGTCGTGCAAGTGTCCAAGGTCATATTTGTCTGTTTTGACAAAAGAAGCACCAGTGTTGGCTTCCACGTGGCTTCTGTTTCTCTGCGAGCTGCATCCGGAGAGTCAGATTGTCAGCATGAAGCAGCCGTGCTGCAGAGTAGGCCAGGCTCCCGGGGATGGGAAGCAGGGGGCTCCAGGCTCGGGGCGGGGAGCAAGGGCTCTCCCTGGGCTCTCTCCACAGCTCGGTGCCCAAAACCGCAAAGCACAGATCCAGCATGACGTTTTGTGACTTCAGTGCTGGGGATCGCCTCTCTGCTTGGAACCAAACTGGACCGCGCGCCTTCTTGTGGCTGGCCTTGCCGACCCCTCCTGGCAGGTGCTCAGGTGCCGGGTCCCTCCCCCGCTCGCAGCCACGCAGGCTGCCTGGCCGGGGGAAGCCCTTCTCGCACCTGAAATGGGCTTCGGCCCGCTCTTGCTGGCCTGCAGGCTCAGCATAGGATGGTGTGCTGTGTCTCCTGACAAGCTGGTTCTGTGGATCCAAAGTCAAGCTAAGGCCAAGTTCGAAAGCCCAAGGGCTCTGTCTTGTGATACGGTTTCTGAGACTACCCGCGCCTCCTCGGGACGCGGTCCGGGCTGTTAGAAATGCACCAGCGATGCAACTGACCATCAGCGATGGCTGTTTCCTCGTTACCCAATTCAGGCTTTTCTAGTTTCACAAAGAGAAAGAATAACATGTGAAATCGGCAAATGAAGCTATTTCTTTGTGTTCGTGTCACATTGCTGATTCCTTTTTCATATTTTGCTTTCTCGTTCATTTGTACAAGAACACGCTAGGAGCAACTTGGCCTTGCACTGTGGTGTAGAACAAAATGCTTTAGAAATACTGAATTTAATGGGTACAACATGTGATTTTGTGAAAAACGTGAAGCAAGACGTATTTCATAATATAAATTCGTTCTCACTCTACTTGGACTCAGAGCTGAGAGTCATCAAATGAATTGATCAGCCACGTGGAGGACACTCCTGGGAAAGTTTCCAAGTGAAATGGTGCGGACGCTTGTAATCAGAACGGGGCTTCTGTGCGGGCACGCCGTCCTGAGGACTCTTGGCCGGCAGGCTGTGAAGGAGGAAGGAAGGCCGGGGGGGGGCGGGGGGGGGGCCCTGCCCTGATGAGGGACAGCACAGTCTCCAGGTAAGAGATGCCCCAGCCAGCCGCCCGTGCCAGCGAGCGTGGGGCGGTGCTTCCTCTCTGGGACCGCCACAAAGGCTCGTTTCCTCTCCTTTCTCTCATTTCCTCTAAAATATATAGGAAGGAAAGCAAATTTAAAGGCAGAGCAACCACGCAGAGCTGTCTTTAATCCGTGGCTGAGGTGGGACGGGCCCCTTGGACGTCCGTCCTGGAGGCTGCCAGAGCGGGCCTGTGGCAGGACCGGTTGGCTCCGTCCGTATTCTGAGTGACCTTCTCCAGGAGACATGAGTTTGGGATTTCGCTGGATGAGCTGCCACTGGAGACATCCAGTGGTATCTGAGATAGGCCACCATGCTGTCCATCAGAAGAACAGTGCTCTCTGAGCATGGGCCATGCCGCTTTGGGGGCAGAAGGGGCCATGTCGGCTTGGCTGGTTTCCCGCGCTCAGAGCTCCCCATGATTAGTTTAATGCTCGGCTGTTGCCATCCTGAAATTCTAACCCTTTTGCATTTTGCACGGGGCCCTCCCACTTCTGAGCGTGGGGAATGGGTTCCACCGAGGAAAATAAATAAAAGCCAAGCAGACCCGTGACCTGGTCCGAGGAGCGCGTGGGGTCCTTCCCAGCCCCCGTGCCCGGAGTGGGGCATCACTGGCTGCCGACCCAGTGTTGTGGAAGCCCCATCCGCTTTTGAATTTGGAGAGGGCTCTGTGGAGGAGGTGCAGGCGGCTCTGGGCCTCTGAGGGAGACGGCAGCGGAGTTCATCCGGGCACCGGGGGGGAGGGCATCAGCCGGCTCAAGCACCCCAGCGAACACCACAGACTTGGGGCTTAAACTCAGACAGTTATTTCTCATGGATCTGGAGGCTGGAAGTCCGAGATTAGGGCAGCATGGTAGGGCTCCGGGGTTCCTCCTGGCTACACCCTCACATAGCCCTTCCTTGGTGTGTGCTCACAGAGAGAGAGATCTCCGGTCGCTTCTTCTTCATATCAGGACCTTACTCCCATCCTGGGTCTGGGGAATTCACCCTTCTGACCTCCTTTGCACTGGTCAGAAGGGGGTTAGGGCTTCAGCACATAAATTTGGGGCAGCACAGGCATTCAGTCCACAGAAGAAGCTCTTCCCAAGCGGAAGAGCACAGCCTGTCCAGCGCGAGCCATGAGAGAGGCAGCTCCGGGACACGGTGCCCCGCTCCCCGGACCCGGACCCAGGACAGGCAGAGGCTGCTGATGAAATCGGGACCTGCCCTGCGGCAGTGGGGTGCCCTGGAGTGTGCTGGTGGAGATGGGGCCTCGATCTCCTCTCTGTGTCAGACTGCCAGGGACACAAGCTTTCCTTCTGTGTTCGCCTCAGTTCTCAAAACAAAATATGAATGTGTTACCTGTTGATAACGTGCATTACGTATGAATATCTTCACTGAGCTTGATAAAGGCTAAGTGGTCCAAGAGGCATAAAAGTCAGGCATGCCTCTGAAATTTGGTAGCTTCAGCTTTAAATTAAGCATTTTACTTTATAATGGATGACAGTGGCTCTTGAAGGAATTACTGTTGGCTGAGCTGCTGTCTTGAGTCACGCACGAGCAGGGGGCTCACTCATGGTCTTGCGGCTTTTCTTTCCAGCTGATGATAATCCCCAGCTCTTGGTTTTCAGTTCAGATAACTTGCAACCGGTAAGCACATGATGCTGGGGACATCCTCTTGCATCAGTACCCCCAGTAACACTGAGTGACAAGTTCTGGGGCGGGCTCTTTGCCAGAGGCAGGAGGTTGCTGTTAACGTCGTGTCTAGGGAAGATAGGTTTGGGAAAGAGTAAATCATTACAGCAAGAACTCCAGAGAATATGCAGACACAGTGCACTGGGTTGTCCAGGCAAACAGGTGTGACCAAGGAGCTCCCGACGGGCACGAGAGACGGGGAGCCGAGCTTGTGTAGGCAACACGTGTCTGAAAGACATGGCGAATGTGTTTTTTTTTTCTTCCAAAATTGGAAGAGTTGATTCTGCCGTCGTATATTTTTCTCTACTCTTCTTACTTGCTGCAAAGATCTCCTAAGTTTTTTGTTTATTAGACTTTTATCAGACTGGTAAGTCCATAGAGAAGCCCCTTGAGTTTGAACGGCAGCCATGGCACCTCCGAATTGGGCGCGCTCGTGACATCTGTCTGCTGTGGGCTGGCTCAGCTCCCGTACTCTGGTGGGACAAAGACGTCAAAACAGTCTGCTTCTCTGGGAAGCGGAGAACATACCCTAGTTACTTTTATGCTCCCCAGAGCCCTGGTGGGTGCATGGAAGAACAGATGCTTGGATGAATATGTTCCAGGTATTTATCGCTGCACGACGTGCCACGTCGGAGCTCAGGGCACAGGGCAGTCATGGTGCAACGCTCTCAGAGTCTCGGGTCAGGAACCGGGAAAGGGCGGCGGCAGCTCTAGGCTGCTCCATGCTGCCCGGGGCCTTACTGGGGCAGCCGGGCGATGGGGCTGGAATCCCCTTTGCTCACTCACTGGGGTGCCCCAGGGGGCCGCTCCTCCAGCCCCTGCCACCCAAGAGTGCGTTATCTGTAGGGAACGTGAAACTTTATAAAAGTTGAGTAAAAGTTGACTTCTCTTTCATGATCATCATGCACCAAATCTAAACAATATCAGTAATAAAACCATCCTCCCTGAAGACATCCTCTGATGAGCTCTAAGTTGCTTCAGCAGTTGCTGGTGGAAGTTCATAAACACAGGCGTCAGCTTTGGACCTTGTTCAGCTCTGCTGGAGTCACCACGTGGGGCCCATTCCCGACTTTGCCTCCTGAACTGTGTCACCTGGGAGCACCTGGTGGAGGCTGACGCACGGGGCTGCAGCCAAAGGAGGGTCCCATCCCTTCCTGTGCCGTTAGGAGCAGTAGATGCCCTCCAGGGTCTGAAGGTTACCGATCGTATCAGCCCATCCGTTCCCTGTGTACTGTTTTATATGGCTGCCACTCACCACTTCCCTCTCCCCTAGACTGTCCACTCCCGACTCCGCCATGTTCCCTGATCCTGATAGAACTTTGAACTCCACGCAGTACACTGTATTCCACGTGAGGACCTCTTAAAATTCAATATATCGGGGTTGTGTTGTATTTCAAAACTGGAAGTTTAAGCCTAAAAGGTGATGCATTTACTGGGGCGCCCGGCTGGCTCAGTCGGTGGAGCATGCGACTCTTGATCTCAGAGTCCTGAGTTTGAGCCCCACGTTGGGTGTAGAGATTAGTTAAAATTTTTTTTTTTTTTAAAGGTTTTATTTATTTGACAGAGAGAAAGACAGCCAGAGAGGGAACACAAGCAGGGGGAGTGGGAGAGGGAGAAGCAGGCTTCCCGCGGAGCAGGGAGCCCGATGCGGGGCTCGATCCCAGGACCCTGGGATCACGACCTGAGCCGAAGGCAGACGCTTAACAACTGAGCCACCCAGGTGCCCCTTAAAATTTTTAAAAATAAAAAAATTAAGTGTTTGCTTAATCATGTTTGACTTGTCAAATCCTCAGGAAGAATATTATTGCAAATGTCCTACCTAATTACAAAGTATTTACAGGTGATCAGCTACTGTTTGGAGGCCTTTTCTTGTCATTAAAGGAAAGAGGACCCTCCAGCTAAGAGGCAAGATGTTTTCTGTTCCCAGAGCACCACATTACTTCACCTTGTTTCCTGCGTTATTTATGAGAAAAACCACATTGGGGAGTGAAGCAATGCAGTGCTGTTTGCTCGGGCCACACAGCGCTTCTATCACATACATAATTCATCCTTTTTGTCCACGTCCTGCCGAGTACTTGCCTTTCCAGGTGGGCCGGCTGTGGTCGCACACTTCTGGTCTGCAGTGCGTCCCGTGCGGCCTTGCTCGGACACTGCCAGAGCCGTTGGTGCCGAGCGAGTCCGTGGTGCCCACCCATCGACCCGCTGCCCCCCGCGAGCCTCGATGCGATTTCAGAGCCTCCACGCCTCACGCGGCTCGCGGCGGTTCCGTATCCCACTCCAAGTCCAAGTTCCACAATTCAAAGTAACCATCCCCTCTGGGATGCCAAGGAGGACGTCGGCCGTATGTCTGAGGGCTTCAATGGAGAGAAAAGAAACAGTGGTAAACAGACCCAAGGCCTGGAGCTGGTAGAGCTTTCAAGAAGCAAACGCCAACGTCACGTGAAGGCAAGGTTTCTTTTCAGCCTCGACTTACGCTCCACACAGATTGTGAGCCAAGAGGAAATCGGACAGAGGCACGTGCCGGAAAGTATCACAGACACTAGTGCTCACAGTCCCGGACGAGATTCAAGGGCCCCTTCCTCAAAAAGCCTTTTCCTGCAAAACAGGGAAGTGGCGCATCTTCCGTGTGCTCTCCGTAGCTCGTGGTGCCGGCGAGAGTTCTCCAAATGATGCTCGTCGGCCTTGTAGGCCCGATGTGAATTGCAAACGAGAAATATTAATTAAACAGTAATTGTGTCTTTGCGAGTGAGCAGCTCATGCTTTTAAGGGTCATGGGCTCTATGCAGTGTTTGGAAACCTCTTCTGAACTTAAAACAGGTCAGGATAATTCATTCAGGTAAAGATGTTTTAAACTCAGGACTGGTTTGTATCCTCATGCACTGTTAGTGGGAGGCTAGTAAAGATCTTCCTTTAGGGATGGGAATGAAGCAACAATTTTTTTAAAAAAATTAATTTTAGTTTCTCATCTGTGTTTCAGAACAGGTGGGATTATTAGCTAAAAAGGACATCTTTTCAGTGATTGAAACTATGAATTATAGGTTGATTGTATAAAAGTAGAGCTTGATTGAAATTAGAATACCAAAATGCTAGGTATTTGGGGCTGTTCTTAATGACTGAGTGCATTCAAAATAATTTAATTTTCAGACCATTTTGAAAATGTAAGATGTATCAAGATAAAAATAAATTTGTGCATATGAAAACTTCATGAACTTGCTGTAGAAAATTTAAATAAGCAACAAGTTGTTGAAACACTGGTGAGGAAAGTAGTCCTGCACTTTGCCTTCTAGGAAAGAAAAGTGACAAACTCAACATTAACCGTGTTTCCCTGCTGATGGTGGCATTCAGGACCAGCACCTGGAGGAGAGAGCCCAGGGCCATCGGTAGGTGACGGGGGTCCCTGGGTCCTGGCCATAGTGTTATGCAGGGGGTGAGTCGAAAGCCCTCCACCATGCAGCTTGGGGGAGCGACCCCACGGGGTCCCAGGGTCGACCTTTGTTGGTGGTGGAGATCTCAGGCCCTTGGGTCTAATCTCCTTGGACTTGGTGGAGGATGCCGTGGGGAAGCACGTCTCTGCTGCTGCTTGTTCTCACGCATGGGAACGGAGCCCCTCTGACTGCTAGACCCCCAGCCCTTAGCCTCAGAGGGTGCAGCCCCGGGCAAGGGACCTTCGTGACCCCAGTCTCCAGTGAGCAGACCCTTCTGCTGGCCGACCTCCTGCTAGAGCTGTAGAATGTGCTGCGGGGCCTCTAGGGGAGGTCTGTGACCCCAGGCTCCAAAGCTTCCTGCCCGCGCATCCTGCGGTTGCCAGGCCCGCCCCTGCACAGGTGATCCCTGGAGCCTCAGGCCCCTGCCCACGGAAGAGTCTCCGCGGCTCCAGCGCCCTGCCAGTTCACCCGACGGCAACGCGAGGCTGCGGAGACTCAGGGAAACAAAACTCAGACGGTGCAATTCCCATGCACGGCTGCTCTAGCAGTAGGGTGGTAGGAAGCGTGATGCAAGGCTACGGTCGACAAACAAACAATTTACCCCAAGTACCTGGCACCATGAAAGTCAGAGTAGCGCGTGAAGGAAAGTGAATTTCCCAACACTCTGTCACGTTATTTCATTGATCATCTCTCTGAAAGAGAAAACAAAGGTAATTCGGACCCTTAATTCCCCGTCTAGAGCCCCATTATTACTAGAAGCTACAAGGTTTGTCTTCCCATTTATTTCAAAATTTCATAGAATCTGGAGTGAAAAAGACCCCAAACTGTACCCCACCTAATGTTTCCCAAAGTGGAATTCAAGTGATTCTAGGCCCCCATGATGGTCCATTTGCGTGTCCTGCTTGTGTCATGTACTTGACACACCCACATAATATATAAACAGTATTTTCATATACTTTACATGTATGCATACTTAGAACCATAATATACACACCGCTACACGTGTAGATCAATCTCTGCAGATAGACATATAGATAGATATACATATATGCATGCTTTATTTTTATGTACTTTTTATTTTTTTAAGATTTTATTTATTTATTTATTTTCTTTTTCCCCTCAGGTTGGTTTGTATATTTGTTTGTTCGTTTTAAATTTAATTAATTGACATATAATGTATTATTGGTTTCAGAGGTAGAGGTCTGTGATTCATCAGTTGCATATAACACCCAATGCTCATTACATCACGTGCCCTCCTTCATGCCCATCACCCAGCCACCCCATCCCCCCACCCATCTCCCCTCCAGCAGCCCTCAGTTTGTTTCCTATGATTAAGGGTCTCTTATGGTTTGCCTCCCTCTTTGATTTCATCTTGTTTTATTTTTTACTCTCTTCCCGCTATAATCCTCCATTTTGTTTCTTAAATTCCACATATGAGTGAGATCACATGATAATTGTTTTTCTCTGATTGACTTATTTTGCTCAGCATAATACCCTCTAGTTTCAACCATGTCATTGCAAATGGCAAGGTATCATTTTTTTGATGGCTGAGTAGTATTCCATTGTATACATACACCACATCTTCTTTGTCCATTCATCTGTCAATGGACATCTCAGTCCTTTCCATAGTTTGGCTACTGTGGACATTGCTGCTATAAACACTAGGGTGCAGGTGCCCCTTTGGATCACTACATCTGTGTCTTTGGGGTAAATACCCAGTAGTGCAATTGCTGGGTTGTAGGGTAGCTCTATTTTTAACGTCTTAAGGAACCTCCATACTGTTTTCCAGAGTGGCTGCACCAGCTTGCATTCCCACCAACAGTGTAAGAGGGTTCCCCTTTCTCCAGATCCTCACCGACATCTGTCATTTCCTGACTTGTTAATTTTTGCCGTTCTGACTGGTGTGAGGTGGTATCTCATTGTGGTTTTGGTTTGGATTTCCCTGATGCCAAGTGATATGGAGCAATTTTCCATGTGTCTGTTGTCCATCTGTATGTCTTCTTTGGAGAAATGTCTGTTCATGTCTTCTGCCCATTTCTTGACTGGATTATTTGTTTATTTTATATAGAGAGAGATAGAGAACGCACAAGCAGAAGCTGGAGGCGCAGAGGGAGAGGGA
Source organism: Halichoerus grypus (assembly GCF_964656455.1). Lineage (NCBI taxonomy): Eukaryota > Metazoa > Chordata > Mammalia > Carnivora > Phocidae > Halichoerus > Halichoerus grypus. Next base: position 2,068,426 of record NC_135713.1, read on the forward strand.
GAAGCAGACTCCGTGCTGAGAACCGAGCCCCATGCAGGGCTCGAGCTCACAACCCTGAGATCATGACCTGAGCAGAAATCAAAAGTCCGATGCTTAGCAGACTGAGCCACCCAGGTGCCCCTGCATGCTTTATTTTTTAATCGGCAGTTTAGCCCAAATAGTAAAAAGTAAGGAAAAGAAAAGAAAAGAAGAGGCTGCTGGTGAACAGTCTGCCTGTCCACTCTGCTCCATCCACCCAGCACACTGTCTTCTGTTGTTTTCCGGGGACGTTTTGCGTACATGCACACAGCTCCCCGCTTTGATTTCCGCAAACAGCTTCCGGTGCCCTGTGTTCTGCGCCTGGCTTCCTTCTTGCCGGAGGGTCTCTTCCTCGGGGTGCACACAGACACTCTCCTGTTCATTTACACAGCTGTGCAGTGTTCCTGCATGTTCACTCATTAAATGTGATTTTTTAAACTCAGTCATTCTTGATGGATAATCTAATATTTTTTACATGTAGAAGATTTTTTAAAATTTTTATGTAATTACATTTTTCACTATTCCTTTTTTGGCTTTTGGCTTAGAGTGGTAATTAGAAAGGATTGTTCTCTCGTGTTTTCTTCTGCTACTTTCGTAATGAGTCATATATCTTTAATCCACTTGGATTTTGACCGGTTTTTCGCTTCAGAAGACTACCCATAAGGCCTGCTGCCTGACTTCTTCGTGGATTTCGATGCCCCCTTTTGCGTGTGCTAACTTCCCGGACCTACTGGATGTTTCTGGGCTTCCCATAGGCTCGCATCATCTGTGGTGCTTTATAATTTATGTTATGACCTGGTAGATCATTGCTCTCACGTCTTAGAATTTTCATAAATACTACTTTTTATTCCATATGTTTCCTGACAGGCGTGCTCCATTCTCTGAGAATTAACGATTTTTTTTCTGTGCATTTAGGGAAACTTGCTGTCCTTCCCTCTTCCCATTGTCCCCAGTTATAAACTGTGTCCCCAGAGGGCACACCTCACTCGGGGGAGCCCTGGGACACGCTGGGCGGCGCAGGTCTGTGCGAGCGGGCCCGGGTCCGAGGCTGGCAGGCACGCAGCTCGCGCCGTCGAGGACGGTCTGCAGGAGCCCGAGGCGTGGGCCTGTGCAGGGCAGACGGCACCCCCCGCCTCTGCCCCCCGCGGGGCTGTGCGCTCCATTTCCAGGCCTCCTGGCTTTGCACACCCTCCCGGTGTGAGGGCGCGTGTGTGCACGTGCACACACACACGAGTCACTGCACGTGCTGTACACGCGTGACGTGCACACCACACACGCTGCCCACAGTCTGCAGGAAATACATCACACGCACCACACACGTGAGGAAATGAATTTTGAAAACCCAAAGTGTGTCGTCCTCCTGTTTGCTGGGTTTGATGGCCTCTGATAGTTTCTCTTCTGTTCCAGTCTACTCCTTTCTGTTTGTTCTTTTATATCAAAAAAGCGGACCCCAGCCCTCCGGATGGCTGAGATGCTCTGTGCGGGGTGGACAGTGCTGCCGACTGGTGGGCGCTGTGCCCACTCGGGGACCGCTCCCATCACGGTCACCGCCCCGGGTCCCCACCCCCACCCCCCGACCTTAGGCTCTCTTGCTGGGTCCACTGAATCCTGGCTTGATTCTAGAGGCTGAGCAGGTCCTCACACGTCAGCATGCAGAGGAAGCAGACATATTTTTGTAAAAACCTCCTCTTCCAGGGGGCGCCTGGGTGGCTCAGTCGTTAAGCATCTGCCTTCAGCTCAGGTCATGATCCCAGGGTCCTGGGATCGAGCCCTACATCGGGCTCCCTGCTCAGCGGGAAGCCTGCTTCTCCCTCTCCCACTCCCCGTGCTTGTGTTCCCTCTCTCGCTGTCTCTCTTTGTCAAATAAATAAATAAAATCTAAAAAAAAAAAACAAAAAAAAACCCTCCTCTTCTGAATCTGGGCCCTTGAAAGCTCGCTGCAAGTACAGGCCGACTCTTGACCCCCCTGAGCTGGCGATGCCCCCTTCTTCCTAAATTCCACCCTCCAAAGGTCACACGGTGCACCTGCAATGAACACTGGGGTGGCTCCCCTGGCCGGACAGAGGTGACTGGGCGTGGGAACAGCAGTGAGCCCCCGCAGGGAGTAGCTGCAGGCCCCGTCTACACTCGCAGGCCCCGTCTACACTCGCAGGCCCAGGCGCGGCGCAGGGGACTCAGCTGCACCCAAGGAGGTGAAGGCTTCCAGGGACAAACAACAGGAGGGCAGAGTCAGCGGGCCTCATGGTCTGCAGAAGGTTTACTGTTCAAGGACCACCCTTTCTGCTTAATTTGATCTGTTCTAAGGGGCTGAGCCTTCCTGTTCTTTCAGCCGGTAGGAGAAAGGGCCTTTCCAAGGTGGTTTAAATTTCAGAGCCCGGAACGGTGGCTGCTTTCAGCGTCTCTGGGAGGGGACAGCCGGCTTTCCCTCGCCCGGTGTGATACAGGGGACGCGGTCCTCGGATGTTTACGCTCAGATGTATACAGTAAGCCTTCACTTTAGAGGCAAATTAATAGTCGGGCACCGTGAGAGCCCGGCTCTATCTGAATATTGATGATCTCCTTCTCCAGGTCTCCCCGGGCCGGGGTGTGAGGTGTTGATCAGTGCTTCTTGCTGATAAGCCACATATTTCCAGAGCGGGAAGGATTCCGCGGTGTGTGAAGCGGAGAACCATAATCTGCCCCAGCAGGCCAGGTCCGCGCCGCCGCACGGACAGTGGCCCGGGTGCTAAGCTCTCTGTCAGAGCCGCCCACTGAAAGGGCCCCTCCGTTGAATGAGGCGTCTTCTGCATCTGAAAACCGCGGCTGGGAGGGGCGCGCCTGTGATTAGGGCGGCATTTGCAAGCAGAGGCCTTAACTGCTCACTTTTGTGATGCTAAATTGCCGAGTGTTTCCCAACGCAGTGTCATCTTCGGTAAACAGTTTCATTCTTACTTATTTCGTAAAAAAGGGAATGAATGGCCTGCCTACCGTGGACAGGACCGGAGTACATTTGTACGGCTATCTGGGTTATGGGAAATTTAAATCCAACTGTTTGATGAAATGTAGAAATATGTTTAAGTACAGGATTAGACTTCTAACATACGAAGCAGTCAGGAGATCAAAAGGCTCAAAAGTCATGCTGAAAAAGGGTGGAGGGCTGGGGGGGTGGTTTAGAGCCAAGTGATTAAGAGTGTTTTCAATGTGTTACATCCAATCTGACTTCAACATAAAAATAAACACAGCCAACGAAGAGCAGAGCGGGTGGCGGTCCTCCCGCCACCCCGGACCTGGGCCGGGCGCCTCGGCTCTGCTTCCGGCTCCCAGAACGCCCAGGAAAGGGGGCATTTGGCCCGAGAGTCAGTGGGGCCTGGACAAGGACTGAAAGCCCCCAGGGGGCTTCCTGGGGACCAGTGGCTGATGGACACCCACAGAATGTGATTTCTTAAATCTGTGCTTTATTCTTCCCCATGTAAACACCAGCGACAAACCAGACCAAACCTGCTATCATCCCAGCAAGCTTCGAAAGGTCAGGTTTGGATTTTTGGAATGAGGCTCAGCGGCAGCACAAAACTGGCCTCCGGATGTCCACGCCGAGGACGCCTGGGAAGACCTGTGTGATCCTCGGAGATTGCCTGGCAGGTGCTCCCGTCTTGGGAACCTGGACCTGCCCTTCAGTTTTTGGCTTTTAAAAAGATTCTTTTAACATTTTCCACACGTCGGTGAGCGTGTCCATGTTTGAAAATATTCGCATGTGCAGTAATTGAGGAACTAACATAAAATGATTCAAAGTAAGTCAGCAATCCAGCCAGGATTAAGAAATGTCTCATTTCTATTCCTCTATTAATCTGCCAGACTTCAAATTTTATTCGTTGGCTCATACATGGTTTCTGTCTCTGTCTCTCTCTATACTTAACATTTTATGCAAGTGAAAATTTTAAAAATTGGACTTTTAATACCAAGGAGGCTCATTTATCACTGTTTTGAATCTTATTTTTATGACTATTTTCTATAAATATAATCTTATGAGTCACCCTTTACATAAATAAGTATAGGGCCAATTGTTACGTTCTCTATTATAGACATTTCCATGTCTTCTAACTCTTGCTCAGCTTTGCAAAATGTCTTGTTACAGTAACTGTCTCGGCAACCTCCCCCAGTTTAATTAATTTAAATGCTTATAAGTCTATAGTTTTTTCTCCATTTTAGAGATTTTTAAATATGTTTTGAAGACGCAAAATATGAACTTGTCAGTCAATTTAAGAAGATTGCCACAGCAGCAAGAAGCGTTTCTGTGCACAGGGAGAGGGCTTAAGAAGGCCACGGGATGCACCATTCACCGGCGCGTTTCTCATGGCCACAGCCTTCACGTGGACTGAACCGGTCCACGAAGACCTTGAGGGCGGAGGCAGAACTACCTGCACAGCTTCTGAGTCAGCCTGTGTTTACATCATGGCTTCTCTATTTCCCAGTCCTACAACATTGGGAAATTTACTCTCTGAGACTTGATTGCTTCATCTGTGAAATGGGGACAGATGGTGGTGACCCCATGCACCTGCCACTGAGACAGAGAGTGTGACGGTGTGGTTTGGAGCCAGAACATGGCCACACTCAGTCCCTGTGAACCCTCAGGGTCATACTTTTCCCTGGCGAATGTCCCTGACAGAGACTGGCAGAGAATACATTTCTAAAACCACGGATAATCCGTGAAGTTTTTAAAGCCTTCAGAAAGGGAATTTTTTAATATTATTTTGAATAGTTTTGAGGGATGTAGAGTCACTAAAACTATTTTTTTTTTATTGTAGTCATTTAATCAATCTGTAATGGGTCTAATGCTGAAGCCAACGATCCTGATCTGGGCGTGGGGAATCTGTGGTGGGGCCCCGTGAGCACTGCCGAGGCAGGAGGCGGCGGGAAGGGGCAGCAGGGGTGCCCCGGGACACTTCTGGGCTCCCAACTGTCACAGTCACCTGCAGCAGGACCCAGAGCACAGCGTCTGCCCTGCCTTCTCATGTCCCAGGCCGTGTCCTCGAGAGGCGGACTGGAAGATGGACCCCAAAGGCAATGTGAAATAAGTGTTGGCCAGAAGATTTGGCTTTGACTTTGAATAATTCCCTGGGTGATGCTGTTCCGTGGGTAAGCCCGAGATGCAGGCTGCGGAAAGCAGCGAAGAGGAGGGGTTTGTAGACTCCTTTTCCGATTCTCCAGAAATTCCTGTTGGATTCCAAACACTCACCTTTTAAGTTTCATACCATTTCCTGGCAAAATTAAGGGCCCATCCCGGGGTGTAGCTTTGAGCCTTGTCACTTCGCAGGGGACGAGCATAAGGACGTACTAATATCTGCAGAACCCAGAGTAATCCAGCTCACTCCCGCCTGAGACACACTCCTGCAGAGACCATCAGAGCAGCAAAGATGCCTTTATTATAATATCATTGAATGTCTTGTTTATAAAAATAAAATTTGACAATAGATTTATATTTTCCACATATGCCAAATTCTAGTTACATGGACCCAAATATTTTGTTTTTCTGAGTTACATATTTGTTTTACTTTCCCCAAGAACCGTGGCTGTGCCTCCCGGTCTTATCACGTCTGTTTGTGCGGTGATGGTTCTGGTCCACCTTTCCTGCTGGGCACTTTGAACCGCCTCCCTGTTAGGATGGTGCTCGGACCCCCAGAGCGCGGCGCCGCGGCGGGTGCGGGTGTGGCACCTTCCCCGGACAGAGGCCGTGCTGCTCAAGCTTCAGTCCTTCTTCCAGCCCCTCCCGTCTTTGCTGAGAAGTCTGACTCCTTACCCATCTTGTCCGTCCACCCATCATCATCGCTGGTAAAGGAGCACACGGGGATGGGGGGGCCTTTGGCTTCCGGGGGCCCTGAGGCTGTGTCACTAAGATTCCCTCAACAGTCATAAAGTGAAACAGAGCAGGGGGCAGAGGGGGCCCGCCCAGTGCCGTCTGGTATCCGTGCTGCTGGACGTCCATAGCGGTCCCTGCCCCCGGCCCTGGCCAGCTGCTGGCCCTAACGGGTGCCCCTGCAGCTCTAGGGGACCCAGGCTTAGAAGTGGGAAAAGCACCCCAAAAGCCAGTGTGAGCCTGGGGGTACTGAGCCCCTGACACCTGGCTGAGCATCCAGCCCACTAGCTCACCTGTACTAACCCCTACCCCCGCTCCAAGGACACCTGCGCCTCCCCCGGGATCCAGGCTCCCCCACCTCAGTCTTGGGGGTGAAGATGAGCAGTGACAGCCAACCTCCACCTCGAGAGGACAGCGCACAAGAGCAAGAAAAAAGAAAACGAATGCCAGAAAAACAGAAAAGCAAGAGGGAGCTTTTCTAACTGGAAATAGAAGATACGTGTCTGCGGCCGCGGCTGGGCCGCTCCCGTGGGGCGAGGGTCTGGGGCGGTTTGCTGGTGCTCCTGACGTGCCCGAGGCCCAGGGCAGGGGCCTCACGGTGCCCGTTTCTCTCTTCCCTCTACAGTGCTTGAACTTAAAACATGGACAGTAAATTAATTAATTCATTAACTAATAGCTATGTGAAAACTTAGCTGAAAAAATACAGAAACTCTGTAAACAAGATGCTCAAATCTTTTAGAAAACTCTTTTTTTTTTTAAATCTTGAATTACGTTTCACGGTTCTGGTAGGAGAAATTAACTTACACTACATTTAATGTAACTTCAACCCAAACTCCAACAGTCTTTTTAACTTCACAAAATGATTCTCAAGTTCACCTATAGGAATATTTTTGAAAACAAGAGTGATGGGGGAAAATTTGCAGTAACAGACCAAGAAATGTAATATAAAGTTAAAATAATCCAAACAGCATATAATAGCACCGGAATTGGCAGATACGTCAATAGAACAGAAGGAAAAATATCAGAAATAGTATAAAGTGTTTAGGATGTGATAAACTTGAAATTACAGATGTGTGGGGGAAAAGGATTATTAAAAACATTGTACTGGGACACCTGGGTGGCTCAGTCTGTTAAGCATCCGACTCTTGGTTTCGGCTCAGGTCATGTCTCAGGGTCGTGAGATCAAGGCCCGTGTCAGGCTCTGCACTGGGTGGGGAGTCTGCTTGGGATTCTCTCCCTCTGCCCCTCCTCATCCCCTCTAAAATATATAAATAAATCTTTTAAAAAATATTGTATTTGAAAGACTTTACTGTTTGAAAAAAAAAAAAACGAATATTGATGAATGCTACACTATGGATTTAAAAATAAACATTTAAATTAAAACTTTAAATCCAAAAAGAGAAAACAATGATATTCTGAAAGGAAATACACATGAATATTTATTTCATTTTGGGGTAAATATTTATTATTAAACATGACATCAAAAGCAGAAAGAATTTAGAAATTTAATTGATATTACTATCTAAAAATTGTTAAAAGTCCATAGAAAAGGGACGCCTGGGTGGCTCAGTCAGTTAGGTGTCTGCCTTCGGCTCAGGTCATGATCCCAGGGTCCTGGGATCGAGTCCCACATCGGGCTCCCTGCTCAGTGAGGAGCCTGCTTCTCCCTCTGCTTGTTGCTCCCCTTGTTTGTGCTATCTCTCTCTCTCCCTAATAAATAAATAAAATCTTAAAAAAAAAAAGTCCATAGAAAAAGAACACTATCATCAATGATAAAATGTAGACAGTAAGCTGGAAAAGCAGTAAGTATGGGAGACAAAACTTCTTACCTTCACATATAAAGTGTTAACATAAAGAGACCACGGTGGTTTTTTAAAACATACTAGGCAAAGGATATAAGCAGGTAATGTGCAGAAGAGAAAAAATATGAATGTCAGAAATTGAGAAAAAACACTGCAGGCTCACTAGTCATTAAATACATACTGTTGTTGCTGTAATAATTGCCACAATTGGCCTAAAACAACACAAGCGTGAAATCTTGCAGCGCTGACGGATGTTTTCCTCTCTGGAGGGGCGGGGGGGAGGGGGGGCTCCTGTGGTCTCCGCTCTCGGCCCCGTCCGTCCCCGTCCATCCCCATCCGTCCCCGTCCGTCCCCGTCTGCAGGGCCAGCGAGGCTAGCTACGCCCTCCTGCCGCGGCCGGAGCTCTGTCCCTGGGTTCTCGCTCAGATTTTCATCCTTGTCCTTGTCTCCTCTGACCACTACCTGGAAAGGCTCTTCCCTTGTAAGGTGACTATGATTACACTGCACCCAGCAGGTAATCCGGGGTAATCAGTCTGTCGGTCTCGAGCTGCTAAAGGAACTTTTCCCATATAAGGTGGCGTTCACAGAGTCTAGAAATTAGGATGTGGACATCCTGCGGGTGGGGGGCATTATTCTATCTACCACAGGCATGTAAGAGATTTGAATATATGTTTATTATATATAAGTGCATATATGTTTTAATGTGTATTATAAGATATAATGTTATACAACGTGTTTGTATTATGTATTAATATTTATTATATATAAGAAAGGGATGTTTAATTAAGAAATTAATGCACTCTTTGACATCTGTTGAGATTATAGGATTTTTTCCATGAATTAAATAAATTGATTTTTCTAATGTTAAACAAACCTTTGATTCCTGGGATAAACAACTTGAAATGATGTACGATTTTAGTATATCTTGTGTTTGGTTTAATAATGCTCCATGATTCTCTCATCTAGGTATATAAGTGAGCTGGGCCTATAGCTTTCATCTTCTGTATTATTTCTGTTAGGTTTTGGTTTCAGGGTTATGCTATCCTCATAAAGGAATAAGAGAGGATTTTTTTTGTCTTTTTCTTCTTTTACCTTACTTTCTTTTATTTTTAACTCTGAGTGTGTTTGTGTAACATTGAAATTATTTTTTTCTTGACTGTTTCACAGAATTTGCTGTTCAAACCATCCATGCCTGAATTTTTCTTTATAGAATTTTTCTTCTATATAAATTTTCATTCTTTCATGGTTCTGAGACAAATCAGATAGTTTATTTTTGTGCCTCTTAAAAGATTTTTAACATCATTCATTCACTTATATATAGTTTATTATTTCTCCCAGTACATGTAATTCTGATTTCCAAACAAATTCTTTAACCACTCTATGTTTCAGTAAAATGGAGTTAATAGCAGCACCTACTTCATAAATTATCATTAAAATTACATAATCTAATATACGCACAAGTCTTAGAACACTGCTTGCACATCGAAAGTGCTATGAAAGGATTGGTGTCAAAATTGCTCACCCAGCTTTCCATATTTCCATAGCAATTTCTTCTCTGAGCCACGAGTTACTTAGAAGTGAGTTTGGTTCCAGTCCAAGAAGACCATGAACTCACCTCCTCCATGGACACACCGAGTCTACACTTATTTATACAGCACTTCTTCCTGAGAACTGAGGGCTGACTGAATACAAGTGTTCTTCTTAGTTTTCCAGGCATATGCTTTCTCTACCTGTTTATATATTCACCATGGATTTTTAACTTAACTTCATGATGGTAAGAAAATGTATGAGTAATATAATCCTTTGAAATTCGTCAAGATTTGCATGATGGGCCGGTATATGGTCGAATCACATCAATGTTGGGTTCTGAGTTACGCGTTTGCTTGACGTTACCTGTGTGTTTGAAAATAATTTGTATTTTGTTATTTTTGGAGGGAGTATTTTAGATCAGGCTTATTAAATATGCTGTTCTAATATTCTGATTTTTATTGATTTCTAAAATCTGCTTATTTGATCAGTTTTAAGATCTATGTTTAAAGCTTTTATGATTGTGGATTTCTCTTTGAAATCAAAACAATTTTTTAAATTTTTATTTAAATTCCAGTTAGTTAACATACAGTATAGTATTAGTTTCACACGTACAATATAGTGATTCAACACTTCCGTACAACACCTGTTGCTCATCACAACAGGTGCACTCCTGAATCCCCATCACCTGTTTCCCCATCCCCCACCCCCTCCCCTCTGGTGACCATCAGCGTATTTTCTGTAGTTAAGAGTCTGTTTCCTGGTTTGTCTCTCTCTCTCTCTCTCTTCCCCCCACCCCCGCTTTGCTCCTTTGTTTTGTTTCTTAAATTCCATATATCACTGAAATCATATGGTACTTGTCTTTCTCTGAGGGACCAGTTTCCTTAGCATAATACTCTCTAGATCCATCCACATCATGGCAAATAGCAAGATTTCATTCCTTTTATTGGCTGAGTAATATTCCTTTGTAGATATATACCATATCTTCTTTAGCCATTCATCTGTGATGGACACTTGGGTTTTTTCCATAGTTTGGCTATTGTAGATAATGCTGCTATAAACATCAGGGTGCATGTATCCCTCTGAATTAGTATTTTTGTATTATTTGGGTAATGCAAATTATTTGGGTAATGCGAATCAATTTTTGATTTACGTGCCTTAACTCTATTATTGAGTTTGTGCAAATTTAGATTTGTTCTATCATTTTGTCTGAAGTGACTCTTTTATCAATATGCAATTGACCCTACCGGTCTATATTCCTTCAACCTTAATGTAACTGGAACAGTTTTTGGTTAATGTTTTCCTGCTCTATCTTTTTTCATCTTTTTGTTTTCTATCTTTTCTTTCCTTTCTTTTTTTTTTTTTTAATAGTCTCTTAGCAAGGCTTATGGGTTTTATTTTTCCTTAATCCAGTTTGATAATATTAGAATTTTAATTAAAGCTGTTAGTCCATTTGTAGTAATTATATTTGATGATCTATTTAGATTTATTTCTATTATCTTATTTAAATAAATTTATTCATTTTTTGATGTGTTTCTTCTGTGGCGGGGCCAACATGTTGGGCACTACACAGAAGGCCCGAGAGTCCTCCCACAGGTGACCAGGGAAGCACTAAGGACGCGGCCTTGAGGGGCTGACGGCCCGGCCGCCCTTCCGTCCTCCTGCCAGAGGGCCTGCACTGCTTCCACATGGGTCTTCCTTGCTGCAGGTCCTCGAGCCTGAGCACACACTTCCCTCCCTCAGACTCCTGCCTGTGCCCCCAGCCTTGCCCGGGATGCCAAGGAGTGATCTGCAGACCCCCAGATACACCCGGACCCTGAGGGACCATCCGCAAACCCCCAGCCTCCTCCAGGATCCTGAGGGACAATCCGCAGACCCCCAGCCTCACCCAGAACGCCGAAGGACAATCCGTAGACCCCAGCCTCACCTGGGACCCCGAGGGACAATCTGCAGACCCCAGCCTCATCCAGGACCCAGATGGGGCAGTCTGCAGACCCCCAGCCTCACCCGGGACCTGGAGGGGCGATCTGCAGACCCTCAGCCACACCTGGGACCATGAGGGACAATCTACAGACCCCAGCTTCACCCAGGACCCAGATGGGGCAGTCTGCAGACCCCCAGCCTCACCCGGGACCCGGAGGGGCGATCTGCAGACCCCAAGCCTCACCGGGGACCCCGAGGGCGGTCTGCAGATCCCCAGCCTCACCAGGTGAATGAGAACCAGCAGATCCCTGTCTCTGCCATCAGACAGCTTCACACTCACCCTGTCTTCCCGCCGTGGTCTGGTCTGTTTCTTATCAGAGACAGATTCGACCTGGAACGTGCATTCCTGTCCTCGGCTTCAGGGGCCCTCCGGCAGGCTGGCATCCTCTCTCTCTTCCTCTCTCTTTCCCTTCCCTCCTGCCCTTGGCCCCACACACTGTAACACCGTGTTTACTCCTTTTTGGAAAGGACTTTCCTAAACTACAATTTTTCTCCAGGGAAAATGTGCCCACTTTTGTCTGCACACAATGCTGGTCAACGGGTGATCTTTGCTAGTTCACTGCCTCCTCTTGGTCTATTCTCTGTCCCTCCCTTCATCTTAGGATTTTCATTATTCACTAGAGTGACTCCTGCAGGCTGTCCTCCAGGCTGTCAGAGGCCTGAGCAGAGTTCTGCCCTTACCTTACTTCTCTGGACCATTTGATTAACACGTCTTCAGTACCAGTTACGTGACAGACGTTGTTCAAGACAGTAGGTGCATCAGTGAAAAAAATAGATGAAATTCACCCTTTTCATCATTTTTTTTTTTCGTTTCAGTGGAGGGGGAAGGAGTCAATAGACAATGGCCACAGTAGATAAGCAAATTATAAGCAGCATTATAGAAGGTGATAGGGCCACAGGAACAGGCAGACAGGTGCAAGCTGGGTGGGGCAGGAGTGGGGTTGGTGGTGGCAGCCAGGCTAGGTCTCGTAAGGAAATGGCTCCGGCACAGAGGAAGGAAGTAAGGATGTGAACCAGGTGGACACCGAGGGAATGACCGATCCAAGGTTCTCAGCAAGGCCATGCCTGGCACATGGGCCCACACATGAGGCCAGTGTGGTGGGAGCACCAGCTCTGCAGGGCCTCCTGGCCACTCCTCCCTTGCTTTCTGCCTCTGCTTCCCCACTGCGTGTACTCTCTCCATGACCATCCAGGACCATGCTATGACCCTAGCCACTCCCTTCCTTAAGGTTAAAATTTAAAAATGTTAATGTCTTCCCAATCTATCTTTCACATTCCCAGCCGAACAATCTCTCTGACAACTCTGATCATAGACCTTCTCCCACCTCCTCATCCTTCCCCACCGTACAGGTACATGCATGCACACACACGCGCACACACCTTCAGTGTTCTCCCACAACTCTCTGGAACAAGGTTGGAGTGCCTTCCTCCACACATGGGGCCATTGTGAGTTACTTGACATCTGTATCTCGCAGCACCTGGCATCCTTCCGCCAGCCCAACAGAACCTCCTGTGCTTTCCCTGGCTCAGCGCAGTCTCTAGCTCCTGGACATCAGCCCTTTTGGGTCTCTCCTTCCCAGTTTCCCTCTCCCTTAGACTCCCCAAATACATCATATGGTGCCCCATGTGCCATGGCAGATGGTCAGATGCCCCTTCTCAGTCCGTTTACCAGAAGCAAAGAGCCCCCCCACTAAAACATCAGCTCAATGACTTGTTTCTCTCCCCTACCTATGTTAAATTCCTCGAGGACACAGATTCACCACTGTATTGCTCGAGCTTCCAGAAATACCAGGCACCTGTAGGTCCTGGCCCACAGCTATTCATGTCCTGTAATGCCGATGGAAGGGCGCCCCTTCCTATGACCGGAAGACCCCAGCCCATCCTTCAAGACCTAGGTCAAGTCTTTTCTTGTTATTTCCAAAATCCACTCAGTGGAAATAACTGCCTTTATTACCAACATCAGTTATTGCACTAAGCCTTCTCTTGATCCTTCTCTTAATGTCAGTGAAATCCTTTTATATATCTGCCTTCAAATCTCCAGTACTTAAAACTATGCCTGACACATAAGAGGTACTCAACAAATACTTATTGAATGAATGGATAAACCAACTAGTCAAAATATGCAAAAGCAAGGAGCACAATACCATACCTCCTCACCAGAGAAGGACTCCAGGGAGGAATACAGATGAAAAGTGCTGGGGTGTGTGATCCATTGCACATTCTTCTCAGTTGTCCCCACCAAGATGTACCTATTTCTCCACCCCTTGAATCTGGGTTTGGCCTTATGACAGATGGGGACCATGGGGCATTAGCAAATGTGACTCAAGCAGAGCCTTCAAACATGCTTGTGCATTGGGTCTCCTCTCTTCCCACTGCACTAGGAACTGCACCCTGGGCCTGGGCTAGCCTGCTGGAAAGTCCGCTGTGGCGGAACCCAGGAGCCCAGCTGACAGCCATGCAGGGGAGTCCATTCTAGATGTCCAGCCCCAGCTGCACACACTCCAGGTGGGACAAGTGGGAAAATCACCCACTGGTACCCAGTTCAAGTTGCCCACCCACAGAATTGTAAACTAGCTACTAGTGATTTGTTTATTTATTTTTTTTACATTCAATTAGCCAACATATAGTACATCATTAGTTTTTTGATGTAGCGTTCAATGATTCATTAGCTGGGTATAACACCCAGTGCTCATCACAACAATGCCCTCCTTAATACCTCTCACCAGGCTACCCCATCCCCACACCCCTCCCCTCTGAAACCCTCAGTTTGTTTCCCGGAGTCCAGAGTCTCTCATGTTTGTTTCCCCCTCTGTTTTCCCCCCCTTCAGTTTTCTTTCCCTTCCTCTATGGTCCTCCGTGCTATTCCTTATGTTCCACATATGAGTGAAACCATATGATAATTGTCCTTCTCTGTTTGATTTATTTCACTTAGCATAATACCCTCCAGTTCCACCCATGTCAATGTAAATGGTGGGTATTCATCATTTTTGATGGCTGAATAATATTCCATTGTAGGTATATACCGTATCTTCCTTGTCCATTCGTCTGTTGAAGGGCATCTTGTCTCCTTGCACAGTTTGGCTATTGTGGACTTTGCTGCTATGAGCATTGGAGTGCATGGGGCCCTTCTTTTCACTACATCTGTATCTTTGGGGTAAATACCCAGTAGTGCAATTGCTGGGTCATAGAGTAGCTCTACTTTTAATGTCTTGAGGAACCTCTATACTGAGGTGGCTGTACCAGCTTGCATTCCCACCAACAGTGTAAGAGGGTTCCCCTTTCTCCACATCCTCGGCATTTGTTGTTTCCTGCCTTGTTAATTTTTGCCATTCTAACTGGTGTAAGGTGGTATCTCATTGTGGTTTGGATTTGCATTTCCCTGATGGCTAGTGATGTTGAACATTTTCTCATGTGTCTGTTTGCCATTTGAATGTCTTCTTTGGAGAAGTGTCTGTTCATGTCCTCTGCCCATTTCTTGACTGGATTATTTGTTTTTTGGGTGTTGAGTTTGAGAAGTTCTTTACAGATCTTGGGTTTTTTTAAGCTATTAAGATTTGAGGCCACTTGTTCACTTGTTACACAGTAAAAATCAACTGACATTGGTTGTAAATTATGAAGAAACTCTTTGCATGATAGACTTACAAGTACAAATTTAATTTTGACAGCAATGCAAAATTAGCACAGGCTGTTCTTCTCAGCAAATTTGTGTTATCCTATTGACAGTCTTTTTAATTAGTATTGCTATTTTTCTGTAATACTCACACTCTCTACCACAAGTTAATTCTGTCTACCTGAGATTTATTTTTTTAAGATTTTATTTATTTATTTGAGAGAGAGAGAGAGAGAGAGCACAAGCAGAGGGAGCAGCAGAGGGAGAAGGAGAAGCAGGCTCACCACTGGGCAGGGAGCCCCACACGGGGCTCAGTCACAGGACCCCAGGATCATGACCTGAGCTGAAGGCAGACACTTAACCAACTGAGCCACCAAAGCACCCCAATTGTGTAACTTTAAAAGAAATGGACTCATGGAAACAATTAACCAACTCCTTCAATGGACTGTGTAGGACAAGTGGTTTACACTAAATGACGATATTTGTATTTGCCCCATTATTTCTATTCAAATGAAGAAATTCCATATTTGGCAACTGCAGGTTTATTTGTGAAGGCCTCAGAAGGAAAGCACAGTGAACCTGAGACCTGAGCCAAGCCCCTTGAGAAATAATGGCTATTTGGGCCCTCATGTACTGTGTGACATATGGAGCAGAGTTTGGACAGTGTTAGAAGTGACACTAAAGGCTGAGTAGTAGTCCATTGTATATATACACCGCCTCCTCTTTGTCCATTCATCTGTCGATGGACATCTGGGCTCTTTCCATAGTTTGGCTATTGCTGACATTGCTGCTATAAACATTGGGATGCAGGTGCCCCTTCAGATCACTATGTTTTTATCTTTTGGGTAAATACCTAGTAGCACAATTGCTGGATCCTAAGGTAGCTCTATTTTTAACTTTTTGAGGAACTTCCATACTGTTATTCAGAGTGGCTGCACCAGCTTGCATTCTCACCAACAGTGAAAGAGGGGTCCTCTTTCTCCAACATCTGTCATTTCCTGACTTGTTAATTTTAGCCATTCTGACTGGTGTGAGGAATATTACTCAACCATCAAAAAATGAAATCTTGCCATTTGCAACAACATGGTTGGAACTAGAAGTTATTATACCAAGCGAAATAAGTCAATCAGAGAAAAACAATTATATGATCTCACTCATATGTGGAAATTAAGGAACAAAACAGAGGATCATAGGGGAAGGGAGGGAAAAATAAAATAAGATGAAATCCGGGAAGGAGGCAAACCATGAGCGACTCTTAACTCCAGGGAACAAACTGAGGGTTGCTGGAGGGGAGGAGGGGGGGTGGGATAACTGGGGGATGGGCATGAAAGAGGGTACATGATGTGAAGAGCACTGGATGTTATATGCAATTGATGAATCACTGAACTCTACCTCTGAAACTAATAATACACTGTATGTTAATTAATTAAATTTAAATTAAAAAAAAAGAAGTAACAATGAAAACGTCTATCACAGGTGAAGCCTGGTGAGGCATGAAAAGAAGGGCATTTGGTAAGGAGAGCAAGCCCAGAGCTCAGTCTGAGAGTGGTGGCACACGAGCGTGTGTGAGGGGAAGCAGGGCAGCGAGCAGACTTTGGATCTCCACACTGGTGGCATGTGGGTGGGATGGAGAAACTGTTCCTTAGAGTGGAGAAGTTCTCAACTGTTAGGCTGAGAATCATATTTGAGCACTTTTGTGTCAAAGGGACATTACATCCATGCACTTATTTAATGAGTGTAAAAAGTCACTTTGACCTCCTTATTTTGGTTCTTGGCAAGTTCAGAACTGCTCTGTGTTTCCCCATGTTTGAAGATTATTGACACAAGATTGACACAAACTTCCATGATCTCAGTTTGTTCTCCTGAGGCGTCTGAACCAAGCAGTGCTGGCTTTCTGAATTCTGCCCAGAGGCCTCATGGTGGGCATGAGAAAATGATGAAAGCCGAAGATGGCATTGGCAGAGCCAGGGCATTGAGAGCAGACAGACCTGGGTTGGAATTAGTAGTATTGTGACCTAAGTCTAGGTATATAGCTTCCCTGACCCATTGTTTACTCAGCTGCAAGTGGGGACAAGAATACCTACTTCATAGGATGAAATGAGGTAACATGGAATGTGCCTGATTCAATTCTTAGTACAGAGTAAATCCCATTGCATGATGATAATGCATGTCTTTCCTAACAGCTCTTTATTCCATCTTCCATACACATCACCTAAAAAAGAAGTAATTCAAACTCCAAGACAATCAGCTGCAAGTTCATGAAGTGTCTTTCATTAATTTATTCTAGACTAGATTTGCTGCATCTGGCAGGTTCCATCCTTCGGGAGTGGGGAAGGAGGGATGGCATGTAAGGAGTGTGTAAGGAGCCTACACACTCTGCCATGGGACCATGCTACTAGTCCTCCTGCTCTTTGAGAATAACTTGCACTGCCTGGTGCATAAATTGAAAGCAATTTGAAGCACATTTTTGTGTAAGAGGAAGGACAAATATATGCATAGGTAGAATTACAAATAAACTAAATTTTCAGTGAAAATAAGTCCAAAGGACAATGTACAATTGAGACATTGCCAAAAGTTTTTTTCCCCCTAAAGTCAAAATTTCACAGTAATTTCCCCTCTCAACCAAACTGGGAACGTGGAATATCTCACAGTGTAAAAACAGATTTTTAACATACTTGGGAAACTAAATATATATATGAATCCTCCAACCTTCTCGACCTTATCACAGAAGTTGTGACTGCCTCATTCCTCTGGCTTCATGGACAAACAGTGATCGGAAGCATTATTTCCTCTCCTCATAGAACTATACCTGGAGGCTTTCTTTTTTTCACCCAAAACCATATGGTAACTGGAAGCCACCTCAACATGCTGACTGGGGATACCAGAGCAATGATGAGGACTGGAGTGTCAGAACAGACTAGAGACAGGTGGAGGGTGTGAAGTCAAAGAGGTTAGTGTGGCTCTGTGTTAGCAGGTCAAAGTGTTTGCTCCTCGTGTCACCTCAGGGCCTAGCTCAGGGCTCAGAATATTTAAGAATCTCAACAAAACCTGTCCTTGGTATCTAGGCCCTGGAGATGTGAGCTATAAATTCACTATGTTACAGGCACTTGGGAGTCCTAGGCCCTTGTGTAACTGGAATTCCAGCACCTAATATTGACCATCACCCAGTATTGATGGGAAGCTCTGATTAAACAAAAAAAGTGTTACCAGGATGAGAGGTTAATTTTCCGCAACCTCTTTGGAAAACTGGAGTATCAAAGTTAAACTTAAAACCTGGCCATTTCCTTCCTAGTCATACAAAGTATAAAGATGTATACAAAGAGAAAATCTGGAAAACAACATGAGAAAAACAATTTGTCACATACAAGGGAACAATAGTATGATTAATGGCTGATTTCTCATCAGAGGCAAGGAGACCAGAAAACAGAAAGATTATATGTGCAAAGTGCTTAAAGAAAAATAAATTTAAAAAATACCAGAGGAATTAATTATTCAGTAAAAGTATCCATCAAAAATGAAGGCAAATATTTTCAGATAAACAAAGACTAGGTGTTGCCATCAGATTTTTATTACAAGAAGTACTAAAGCAAATTCTGGACTTATTCTTTTCTTTAAAAGACATAGGTTATATAAAGAAATTATTAAAGCACTGTATTATTGTGTTTATTATATAAATTCACATGCATATGGTTATATATAAAAGTTGATATATAGTGATATATTTATATATAGTGTTATATATTTAGTATGTGACCATATAGATTACATTATTATATTGTTGTTATATATGCTGTCATACATATCATTTGACAAAGGAAAGGAAAATAAATGGAGCTATATTAGGAAAAAGTTTCTAAATTTTACCATAATTAAATTAGTATTAGTCTTAAGTAGATGTGATAAGTTAAGATAATATTGTAATCTATACAGCAAACAAAATAATAAATTTTTAAAATACTTTCACTAAATTCTACTCCTGAAATTAATAATATAGTATATGTTAACTAAATTGAATTTAAATTAAAAAAATTAAAAAAACAATAAATCTATAGAATTAAAATAGTACACTAAAACATTTATTTTTCACAAAAGAGTAAAGAAAGAACAAATAAAAAAATATTATCACGAAGAGAGACATTTCATAATGAAAGGGTCAATTAATCAAAACAGTCTCAGTAACTGAGAAGTTGATTAAACTGAACAAAAATGAAAAAGGGAGTTAGAAGACTTGAACAATACGACTAGCCAACTTGACCTCACTGACATTTCTAGAACACTCCAGCAATAGAAGAATACACATTCTTTTAAAATACACATGACACATTCTCCAGGATGGATCATATGCTGGGCCATGAAACAAACCTCAATACATTTTAAAGGATGTCAATCATACAAAATATGTTACCTGATCACAGCAAGATTAGAGTTCAGTGATGGAGAGAAATTAAAGAAACCACCAAATATGTGAAAATTAAGCAATGTGCTTTTCAATAACCTATGGGTTAAAGAAGAAATAAAATAGCAATTAGGAAATATTTTGAAATAAATAAAAACAGAGCACAACATTGAAACTGATGAAATGCACCTGAAGTAGTTTTTAGAGGGAAATCTAGAGAGCTAAGTATCTACATTAGAGGAGAGATGTCTGAAATTAATAACCTAAACTTCTTTATGAAACTTTAACAAATAGAGAAAATTAAATCCAAATCAAGTAGGAGGAAGGAAAATAAAAATGTAAATTATAAAAATCAGAGTAAAAGGCAATAAAAAAACAGAAAAACTATGGAGAAAAATCTGTGAATCTAAAAGAAAGTTCTTCGAAAAGACTGACAAAACTCTTAATTTTCATGTGGGAAAACTATAAAATAAAAAGAGAATATACAAATCAAGATTAAAGAAGGGACATTGCTGGTGACTGTACAGAAATTAAAAAGATTATAAAGGAATATTAAGATAACTTTATGTCAAGATATTAGACAATGTAGATAAATACACAAATTCCTAGAAATACACAGATACCAAAACTGACTAAAGAAGAAATAGAAAATCTGAGTAGACTATAATTACTGAAGAAATTAAATCAGTAATTAAAAACCTTTCCACAAAGAAAATTTCAGGTACAGATGGCTTCATAGATTAATTCTATCAATATATAAAAAAAGATCTAAAACTAATGATGTAATGTATGGGGATTAACATAACAATAAAAATTAAAAAAAAAAAAGAAATAATACTAATCTTACACAAACTATCCCAGATATTACAGGAGAAATTAACACTTGTTAATTCATTCAATGAAGCCAGTAACACAGTGATACCAAAGCCAGATAAAGATATAAAAAGAAAAAAAAAAATACTACAAATCAATATACCTCATGAACATGGACCAAAAATACTTAACAAGGTCTTACTAAATCAAATCTATCAGCTTTTAAAATATCCAGAAACTTATACCAGGATTGCTAGATTGGTTTAACATCCAAAAACAATGTTAATTACCATATTAAAAGGTCAATGAACAAAAGCCACAGGAATGTCTCAATGGGCGATGGGCGAGAAACAACTGACAAAATCTAACATCCATTCACAATTTTTTTAAAGTGCTCAATAGAGTAGGAATTTGTTTGTTTGTTTTTTCCATCTGACAAAGGACTCTATAAAAATTCCACAGCTATCATCATATTTAATAGTGAAGGCCTGAATGTTTTCCCCTAAGACCATGAACAAGGCAAGGATGTTCACTTTCACCACTTCTATTCATTACTGAATGGAAGACTTAATATTATTTTTTAAAAGAAATTATAAATATACAGATTGGAAAAAAAGAAACAAACCTTTTTATTCACAAATGACATGATCCAGTATGTGGAAGATCCCAAGGAACACATAAACACATGCAAACACAGAACCCAAACTAATAAATGAGTTTTAAAAGATCTCAAGATATAAGATCAATATTTTAAAAATTAATTTTTATCTGTATTTTAGCAACATAAAAACTGAAAATTCAAGTTAAGATACAATTCCTATTACCAAAGAATGAAAAAAAGTAAAGTACTAGGAAATACTTTAATGGAAGATGTGAAGGCTGGTACACTGAAAACTAGAAAATAGTGAGAGACAACAAGGAAAATGTGCATTGAGATATGTCATGTTCACACACTGGAATACCAAACAGGAAGGTGTCAATTCTCTCCAGACTGATCTGAAAATTCAGTACAGTCCCTCTCAAAATCCCAGTAGGTCATTTTTTATGTAAAAATTGATAATCTCGTCATAAAATTTATGTGGAAACTCAGTGACTGGCTAAAAAATTAGAAAATAAAGAAAAATGTGGAGGACTTAGATTATCTGATTTCAAAACTGACTAAAAAGCTATAGTAATCAGGCAATGCTGCATTGGACTAAGGATAGGATATATAGATGAGCGGAATAGAGTTGAGAAGCCTTGAAATAAATCGTTTCATTATGGTTAATAGATTTTCAACACACAAGCCAAGATAACTCAATGAGTAGAGTATAAACTTGTCAATAAATGGTCCTGGGACAATTGGATATCAATATGCAAAAGCGAGCAAGCAAGCAAAAAACAACCACAACAACAATAAAGGAAAACAAACGAACTTAAGACTTAAGTCTTACCTACATACACAGAATTAAGTCAAAAGTGGATCGTAGACCTAAATGTAGGAGTTTAAACTATAAAATGCCTAGAAGAAAACATAAGAAGTAATCCTTGTGAACTTCATTTAGGGAAAGAGTTTTTATTATGGCAGTAAAAGCATAATACCTACAAGAAAAAAATGGATAAGTTGGACTTCAATAAAGTTTAAAAAAAACTTTTTTGATTTCAAATGATGACATTAAATAGCTGAAAAGACAAGCTACAGACAGGAAATGTGGAAATAATATATATATCCAATAAATGACTTTTATTCAGACTATATAAGGAACGTTTGAAACTCAATAACAAGAAAATTTCTCAATAAAAAAAAGACAAAGGATGTGAAAATGAAATTTATATTAAAAAAAGATTAACAACTAAGTAATAAACACACGAAATGATGCTCACCATCATGAGTCATTAGGAAAATTCAAATTAAAACCACAATAAGAAACCTCTACTGTCTCATTGAAATGGACACAGTCAAAGAAAGTAGCAGTATCAAATATTGCAAAAGGTGGGGAAACCGGAAACTTCAGGCATTTCTTTTGGAAAAGCAAAATGTACCACTACTTTTTTTAAAGCTTGTAAATTTTTCAAAAGTTAATGCAAACTTAAATTATAATCCAGCAATACCCACATGTGCAGGGCATTAATTTTTAGTTCTTCTTTTCTTACATGTGCACTTCAGGCTCTGAATTTCTAAATACAGAACCCAAACTTACTGAAATTTAGTTAAAAATATTTTTAGGTTCCATTTTAATTTACATATTTTTTTGACTCATGGGATATTTAGAAATGTATTGTTCAACTTCTAAACATTTAAAGATTTTATATTTATCTTCTTAAATTAATCCATAGCTTAATTTCACCATGCTCAGAGTACATGCTGTTAATGATTTCAGCTCTCTAAAATGGTGAATATTTTGTGTGTATTAGAAAAGAATGTGTATCCTGTTGTCCTTGGGTTTAGTACATGCAGTCTACCAATTTTGTAAATCATCTAAATATTCTAACCATCTAAATCTATACTGATTTTTCAATCTTCTAGTTCTACCTAATAATATATATACCTATATACCTAATAATATAGCCTCACATTTTCTGAATGGCAAAGTATACAAAGAAACAACAAGTAGACAATCATAGTTGGGTATTTAACATGACTGTCTTAGTAACTACTAGAACAAGTTAAGTAATATGTCATACTGTTGCATTAACCATTTGTCATTACCATTACCATTTGTCATTATGAAATATCTTAATTTCTGGTTGTATCTCTAGTCTTACAACCTATTTTGCATGATGTTAGAATAGATAAGCCAGCTTTCTTTGGCTTAGTTGTTGCGTGGTATATATTTTTCCAACCTTTTGTTTTCAGATATATGTACCTTTATATTTAGGATGTGTCTTTTATAATAGCATTTGGTTAGTTTCTTTTAAGTCTAGTCTGATCTTTTTTTTATTGCAGTATTGTAGCTTGTGAGGCTCTGAGCTGAGGATTCAGCTCGCCTGTGCCTGGGGTCCTAAGCACAGAAGCTGTGGGGTAATAAATGCATGCTGTTTTAGGTGAAAAGTTTGTAGTAATTCATTATGCAACAATAGAAAACCAGTATACACCACCAATTGGCCAATGTCTAGAGGGATAAAGATGCAGGGAATTTAGGACCCACTTCAGTACATTCCTCTTCTTTCCAAGATATTGGCCTCTTGGGTCCTGGCTTAAGTTGGTTATTTGCCTATACCTTTAAACAGATTTTCTTTTCTTTTTTTTTTAGCTTTGTGTTCTTTTGCCTTTCCTCCCTTCCTTCCTTCCTTCCTTCCTTCTTTACTTTATTTTTGTTCCTTTCCCTTACTTATTTAAAAAAAAATATCCAGCTTTTATACTGATTCTTGAGGGGTAAACTAATATAAGTTACTCCTTATTAGGCAAGTGGATCGGAAAGTTAAGAGAACAACTATCAGGTTAATTAAACTTGGCAATGTTGCTAGATATAAGATTAATATACAAAATTTCATTCTTATTTTAGAAATATATTAAATTATATTCATATACATATATCAGTAAAATACTTTTAAAATTATTAAATATATAAAAATAAATCTAACAAAATATGTGCACTGCAACTTACAGAGCATTAATGAAAACCTACATAAACAATGAGTGTGCCGTGTTTGTGATTAGAAAATTCACTATTATAAAATTCACATATAAACTCAAAGGGCTTAAAATAAAAATTCCAATCTCAAAGAATGACAGGGAAGGAGGAATCATTTGCCCAGATATCAAGACTCATTTCAAAGTGACAATAATTAAGGCCATATGTATTATCAAAACATGGATAAGAGAAACAGAACAGAGACCTAGAATGAGGACTGAGCACTTGATTTATGACACAGGAGAAGCTGAAGAGCACTGGTGGGCAATAGTGGTCTTTTAATAAATGGTGTCAGAATAAGACATCAGAATTTAACCCATACTTCACAACCTAAACAAAATCTATTTCAGATGAATTTTTGATCTAAAATAAGAGGCAAAACAATTAAACTTCTATAAGAAACTATAAGAGAATATCTTCAAGACCCCAAGGTAAGAAAAGATTTCTTAAGTAGGATGTAAAATACAGAAAGCAAAAAGGGGGGAAAACTGATAAATTTGCTTTATTAAAATTAAGAATTTCTGTTTACCAGAATCACTATTAAGGATCTAAAAAAGAAGCTACAGAGTAGGCAGAGATGTTTCTAACATATATGATGGACAAACACATCCAAAATAAAGAAAGAACTTCTACAAATGTATTTTTTAAACTAGACAACTCAATAGGAGAAAGAAAATGACAAAAAACCTTGAACAGGCCATTCACAACAAGGATATCAAAATGCTCAAAAAAAAAAAAAAAAGAAATGAAAGAAAGAAAAATTACACAGTCTCACAGGTCATCAGGAAACACAAATTAAATCATAATGAAATATAATTACCTAGGTGCCTTAATGGGTAACATCTAAAGGAAAAAGTCACTAGACAATACTAAATAGTGAGAAGATGTGAAGACATGGGTACTTCCCTGCATTGCTGTTGGTGTGTAAATGGATACAATTGTTTCATATATTTGTACAATGGTAGAGAACAAGCAGTCACACGGAGACAACTGTAGCTGGACAAAACAAAATGATTGACTCTCCCTAATGTAAGCAGAACAAAAGAAACTAGAATCATCCCATTCATACAAGGTTTGGAGAAGTTTCAAACATAAATCTCAGTACTAGAAATGAAGATGGTATGCACCTCTGTTGGGGAAGGTGGACATCATGATTTGGAGGAGAATGAATGGGCTCCTGGGGTCTGGAAATATTCTATTTGCTAACCTAGAAGGTCATGGGGCTGCATCCTTAGGTTTTGTGCACGTTAGTGATGTGTGTATTCAACTAAGTCCACAACAAAAAAGGTTTAAAGAAAATTGCTGTTTTACTAAACAGAGACCTATTTTTTTGCTGAAGGTTACTGTGCAATGCTCAAATGTGCAAATTCAGGGAGACAGAAATAAAAACAAGAACAGATAAATGGAGAGAGTCTCCTCACCATTAGAAATGGTTTCTTCTTGAACGCCAGTGGACCCTCTCACTCTGCAGCGGCCAGGGTCCTACCAGTGCTCGGGGCAGTGTGGCAAATGTATATGGTCCTGGTCATGACCTTGGGGAAATTTTTTTTTAATGGGAATAGTCAATGCCTAGTTAGAGCTGATCTCAGTTCCAAGGCCCAGTGACACTGTCATTATTCACTCTGTGGGCAGGAACTGCCTGTCCCCAGTGTCCACTGCCCCTTCACGCAGGCCAACTTCATGCCCTCTCATCTCGCTCTGTACCCGACATTGAGCAAAGCACCTCCCGGGCATCATTCATTTAATCCGGGCAGAAGCTCCCCATAGGAAACACCTACAGGACACATGCATAAATCACTGTGGTTGCCGTTGGTTTTGGGGCTGTGGTGGTGGTTGTATTCAGTAGGGCCAGCCGAGGTGGGGGGGTGAGAAGCCACACTGAAAGCAAATCCTTACACCATCCTGTCCCCTAAAATACATGTGGATATGCAGCACAGGCCTGCTGTGAGGGTGAGGAGCCTGGTTCCTCCCAGGTCTGACAGACACTCAGTGAGCGGGACTGGGGTCTTTCTTGTTAGAAACAACGGGATTCACCACCACAGAAGCTTTATTAAATCAGATAGTTAAGTAATAAATTAACACCAGACGTCAAACCCTACATATAACAGGGTAGTTACCTCTAGGAGCTTCAATGATTAAAAAAGAGAGAGTGTAGGCCCAGGGGTTTTCTTTGAAGGAGAGAAGTGACTGGCGTAAAGGCCGTTCAACTTTCAACTCAGCAGCAAAAAAGAGGTGTATGCACTGAAGACCTCAAGCATTTTTCCAAAGGATGAGAAAGGAGAGGAGAACTCAATGATCTTCATATGTAGGGCGTCATTCCTTATACTCAGGACACAATCATCTCTACAGCTGTCTTGAAATTGGCAGGTGTGCAAAACGAGAACCATTTAAAAATTTGAAATTATTTAATGATTTCATCCCTTGCACTGACTGCTATCTCTATGTATTTAAAACATTTTAATCTTAAGGGCTATAGACAGCATTGCCAAGATGACAGATGTCTCAGAGTGGAACACCGGGGGAAGGTCCTGGTAAGGTCATTGTCCAAGGTCACCACTAGGCTTACACCCTGGGGGGCCTCAGGGGTGGGGTCCCAGGCCCCGGCAGAGTCCTGGAGTGGGGGCTGTCAGCCCTGGACTCCAGGGCGACTGTGTGGACAAGGCGTGATGAATCAGGGGCACCAACAGTTTCCTTCCATCATTCCTGTGAAGCTCTGAAGTTGTGTTAGCACCTGGGGATGTATTTTTAAGTGAATGCCCTTCCTGGAGACTCGGGGTGATCCATTATGGCAGCTCACTGTGACACCTCTAAGGAGCACGCCGCATCCTCCATCCAAATTACAGTCACCTTTTGTCTTTGGATACATGTTTTAATTTCAACAGACCTACAGACATCGACATTTAAAATATTTATCAACTTAGACCATGCCAAGTAATCTGTTATTTATGAAGAAACTGCCCACTTACCCTGTGTCTGTTAAGCTATTTGATATAAAAGGTAGGTCATCTTCTTTCCATTTCTGCAAATAATAACTCTGAGGAAGAGCAGAGATACGTGGTCAGGAAGTGAATGCCCCTCCTGGTGACTCGGGGTGATCTATTACGGCAGCTCGCTGTGACATCTCTAAGGAGCACGCCGCATCCTCCATCCAAATCACTTTCAAATCAATCACGGTCATCGGGCTCCTTGCTGAGGTGGATGGCTGCAGGACAGATGTTTTGGTGTCTGGGATGAAATGTTAGGTGTTGCAAGAACTTTGCCTAGGAAAGCTTTCTGTGCAAGCCTGACAAATTGTGTCAAGAGCAGGAGACGGAATATTCTTTGTTAAAATGCTGCATTTTGATCAATTAATCCCTGAGTTTTGACGCCAGAGACAATGCTAACCAAACATTTTCTGATTGCATCTCTTTTCAAGGCCTCGTTTACACCCAAAACGTTTCTGCAATATTGCCAATGTGTGTGTATATTTACCGCCCAAAGTCAGCTGGACATCTGTGAATGTGAATCCAACACCGGGAAGCTAGTGTAGTGCAGATAACTTCAGAAAGTTAGATGCTTCTTGACACAAAAACACCCGCGTGGATCTCATGTTTGGAATGAGGTTCGGCGTGGGCAACCCCGAAAGCTCTGCTAAGGCCGCAGTGTTTTCCTGTCTGGGGCGGTTAGTAAGTGCACGACGCACATTCGCACACTTTGGGATTTCGGGTCTTTTTACACGCACTATATTATCAGTTACTTTTATTATTTCTGCATAATGTTGTATTTACTTTAACGATTTAACCTGGATGGCATTTGCTCCTAGATGGCCTAGCTATACCGTGATCCATTTAATTGTAACGTATCACTTTGTAAACTACGTTTTTGTTACTTGTTTATAATTGAAAATAAGGACACAAAACCATCCTGCATCACACAGGGAGAGCGTGTGATGTTGTAGCCAAGGACTTGAGACCACTAGACAAAACCAGACTGTGGAGCCCTGCCTTTGAAATATGATTTAAAACAGAATTTATAATGTCGCAGAATTACATAAAACTGTGTGAAATTGTGCAGATAATCATTTAAATCTCCCTACATGAAAAGATAATTGCTCCAGAAATTAACTGTACCTGGGGTTCATTCATTTGGTCATGGCTAGTTTCTTGTGTAGCGATGATTTGATATTAGAGCTAATTAAGATCAGGTCAGAGTTGCTGAAGGTCAGACATTAATGTGTGGGATCATTGAAATGATAATTATAAACAGATTAGGAAGCCACGGTCTTTCATGAGGGGTTATTGGATAATTGCTAGGAGGGGAACGGCTTACTGTAATAATGCATTATCGACTACTTACAGCATTTTAAGGGTGAGAGTGTATTACTTCCTCAAGGACTAAAGAATAATGTTGTCAAAACTCAGCTCAGTAAATAAAGTAGAAGAGTGTTGGCGACATCCCTCTTCCTCCTGGAAGTGTGTTTATTTTGGGGGAATGCCCTGGTTTGCCCCGAGTATAAGGATGGCAGGTCTCAGGAGGGGTAAAGAAGGAAAATAATATGGCCAATCCCGACCATCAGACAAGGCGAGCAGTGGGACGTGGAAGGCTGTTCTTTCCTCTTCAGTTCATTTATTCAGGCTCTCCCGAATATTGGAAATCTATAGCAGTGCACGGTGCAGCGGAACGTGGTTGGGTCCATTTACATGGCCTGCGGCACAGGACTGCGTTTGGCTCAGGTGTTTGCTTCTCTGAACATCTCGACAGTTTAATGAGGTGAGATTTCAGTGAGGCAATGGACACCGGGCCCTATAGAACCTGGGGCTGCCGTGGGGCAGGGGTCCCGAAGCTCAAAGCCCGTGGTTGGCGTTCGCCTGCGACGCCTTTGCCTCAGGTCACTTCACAGAGGAAAACTTCCCAGAGACGAAAATGGCTCGGGAGGGAGAAATAGGCTTATTTTCACAGGCTCTCAGATCTGAGTGCGCTTGAGTCCACAGACCTGTCCCCTCGGTGCAATTTGGTAAAACAGCTATACTTCCTTTCAAGCCTTCATCCTCTATGAGCGTGCGGCACGGAGGTTTGACAGGCCCGAGTCCTGCTGGGGGTCAGGATGGCCGGGGGGCCCGCAACAAGGGTGTGCTGATTCCGATGCCACTTTGTTGAAGCAAGGGGTCCACTGGGTAACCTCCGGGTCACTATGTGTCACAGGGACGTGTCACGGGGACGTGTCAGGGAATGTGTCATGGAGATGTGTCAGGGGACGTGTCACGCAACGTGTCACGGGGATGTGTCAGGGGGACGTGTCACAGGGATGTGTCAGGGGATGTGTCACGGGGACGGGGACGTGTCAGGGGGACGTGTCACAGTGACGTGTCACGGGACGTGTCACGGGGACGTGTCATGGGGACGTGTCACGGGGACGTCTCTGGGGGACGTGTCAGGGGGACGTGTCACGGGGACGTCTCTGGGGGACGTGTCAGGGGGACGTGTCACGGGGACATCTCTGGGGGATGTGTCATGGGACGTGTCACGGGGACGTGTCACAGGGACGTGTCAGGGGGATGTGTCAGTGGACGTGTCAGGGGGACGTATCAGGGGGATGTGTCACGGGGACGTCTCTGGGGGACGTGTCACGGGGACATGTCACGGGGACGTCTCTGGGGGATGTGTCATGGGGACGTGTCACAGGAACGTGTCAGGGGACGGGTCAGGGGGATGTGTTAGGGGACGTGTCAGGGGGACAGGTCATGGGGATGTCTCTGGGGGACGTGTCACGGGGACGTGTCAGGGGGATGTGTCATGGGGACGTGTCACGGGGACGTGTCACGGGGACATCTCTGGGGGATGTGTCACGGGACGTGTCACGGGGACGTGTCACGGGGACGTGTCACGGGGACATCTCTGGGGGATGTGTCACGGGACGTGTCACGGGGACGTGTCACAGGGACGTGTCACAGGGATGTGTCAGGGGGCCTCAGAAGCAGCTGGCACGCCGGGACAGGTGGGGACAAAGCCGCAGACAGTCATGGGCCTCAGCAGAAGCTGTGCCCTGGGAGCGCGTCCTGTGCGCAGAGCCTGGGGCTCCGAGCCGGCCGCGGCATGTCTGGTCCGGGCAGCTTCCTGCGTGGCTCCTGGTCACCTCCTCACAGATCCCTCCTCACAGAACAACTTTCACAGATGCTTTTCGGTCTGACTCTCCCAGACTTCGGACGCGGGAGCGCTCAGTTTTCAGTAATCCACGGAGAGGGCCGGGCGTGACGCACAGGTGGAACAGAAGCGGGACTGAGGCGTGGCGGCCGTCCCTGCGTGGGCAGGGGCACCATCTGCCAGCGCGTCCTCCTGGGGCTCCACGGCAGGCGCAGTTCGCCCCACACCTCCAGGAGGGACCGCATCTCTCGAGAAGGTCCCACACAGGTGGTTTGAACAGCCCTCCCGTTCGTGATCTGGGTGCTATCCCAGCAGAAGACACTCTTCTGCCTAGGAAAGAAGCATAATCAGAAACACACGTTGCTTGAAGCTTTGGTGTCCTGGGCGTCCCAAGAGAGGCAACCGAGAGGACCCCGAACGCCGGATCCCAGCAGGGCAGGCTGGCACTTGGCACCGTTGTCACTGCTCCTGGAAAAGAACCGTGCTCCCTGGGCAGAGTGTGCGGAAGATGAACATCTGAGGTCCACACGTGCTGTTTGACGTCTGCTCTCAGAAGAGCAGGGCAGAATCTCACGGCCGCCCAGTGGTCCAGGAGTGTGAGCAGGGCCAGCCCTCGGGGGGGCTCAGGACTCACTTCCTCCCCCGAAGCGCGTGAGTCCTGGGGCTCTGAGATGGTGGCTCATGAGTCCAAGGGAAGCCATCATGGTGAGTCTGCTTTGGACAGTTGCCCAGGTCAGAGGGGACTCTGTTCCATGACTGAGAGCCCGCAGCATTTAGCACCAACCTCCCCGCCTGTCAAGAGGGAGGCAGCCGGGATGCCGAGGTCTGGGCCCCCCTCGCCTCTGCCTCTCGTGAACGACACGCGCAGGGCCTCCCAGAAAAAGCAAAGGGTCCCGTTTGAGGTGGAGGAGGAAGGCTGAGGAATGGGAGCTGAATATGTCCTGCGACCTGGACCTCTGCCAGAGCTCCTGGCTTGCTCGGCCCCAGCGTGTGGAGGTGACCCGCGGCCGCAGCAGGAGGGCACCTTGTCCCGGGCCCAGGCCTCGGGGAGGCAGAGGAAGGCCTCTCTTCTGACACTGGACGGCTGAAGGAGAGTTGCAGGGTCTGCGGGGAAAACGCGCACACAGGAGGCAAAGTGAGAACAGCAGGAGACATGAAGCTAATCGTTAGCAGTCTTGGGCCCGGGGCCAGTTCGGAGGACCCTCAGCGCCTGCATTGCCCGCTGAAGGGGACAGAGAGTCAGGCCGCAATCTGGCTGTGGCCGCGCTCCAAGGAAAACTCTTGCGGTAGGAATTTCTGAACGGCCAAGAAGATTCCTGATTCCTTTTTTAAATGTTTATATTGGAGCTCATGTCTTTCTTGCTAGAATCTCATTCACCCAAAACTCAAATGGCTTATTTTGTTACAGATGCACATTGGAATTTGGCAAAACACAGCCAAATATAAAGTGGTGTTTGTCGTCCACCTTAAACTCATGTAAATCTGATCATCCTACCAGTGACTTCTAATAACCACGTTGTTCCAAAGAGACAGTGAGGCTTCAGAAATGAGGTGAGTCCCTGTATGAATGAGACATTTGGTAAGTGACTTTTGGATTTCCTTGTGTTTGTGGTTGCCCAGACAGAGGCCACGCTCTTCTTAACTCGTGACATTTTGGTCTGGTTCCGTTAAACCCGGAATAAAACAAAACCCAGCCTTTTATCAAGGCAGGAACTCTAGCATATCCTGAGATATTCTGGGACACACAGAATCCATGCCCAAATAAGTCTGGGATGCGCAACATGCAATATTTCTTAGAGACTCAGAGCACAGACCAATCTTCTGAGGTTGAAAATTCCTGTAGTAAATAAGTATAACCACTTTGTATGGTGCCTGTTTCTCAAACTTCTTTAACAACAGAACACCCCTAATGTGACACAGTAAGACCATTCCACAAAAACGTGTGTTTCCAGAAAGCACCCTGGGTAATACCTTTTATTTTCAGATGCACTGAGTGGGAAGAACTGGGCTCATGTCCGTTATTCATAAGTTGGGCTCGTGTCTGAGTGTAGGGATTCTTACATGCAACGGTCTCTATAATTTTGTAATTCTTCACTCAAAGTTTTCACAGCAGGGAATCGATCCCTGTCTTCTGCCAAGTGTTTTCATGAGAGTTATTTGTGGTAGTTCTTAGGAATCTACTTTCAGCTTTCGTTTAGAGACGTTTAAACCATATGACTATAAGCTTCCTTTACCTTTCTACAAGAATCACCTATTAACTATGGTATGAAAGGCTTAACCCAGCCAAGGTTGAATTGGAACGAAGCTTTGATGTGGGCAAGGCAGCCAGCTCCGTGGAGATCAGTCCATTCTGTTGTAAATTGAGAAGCTCAAGAGTCCAGGAGGAGCATGGCCTAAAATCTGAGGCTCACAAGAGACGCAGAAAGACATTCATAGGTTGTGTTATTTGAAGATCAAGGACGATTTGGATTTGGTTCAGAAATGTTCCGCATTTCCAAAGCAACCTTACCAGACGGAATCAAAATGTTTCATTATGATTTTAAAAAACAAAAGTTTTAGGTGGTGGCATGCCCAGGACGTCTAAAATTCATTCTGCATACTAAAGAGCTTACAACTGTCAACCCTAAATAGAAATTTAAGAAATCCACCAATAGGAATTCAAAAATTTCATCATGTTGACTTTTTGGAATAAATAGACCCTGTCAAATCTCTGTCTCTCTTCCTTTTTTTAGAAGTAGCTGTAGTGTTTTGTAACGTGGAGCTAATTCTGAGTAGTATATACTGCATGGTCTACTAGACACTGTTTCGTATAACCTTGTTTAGCAAAAGACTCGGGTTCAGTGCCCCATCCCAGTCTGATGGGGGACCCTCGCCCTGCTCAGCCCCCACAGAGGTGCCCAGAGTCAGGATGACCCCTCAGCCTTGTTGTCCACATTTTATCTACCAAAGATAAACAAGAAACAGGAGACCTGGACTTTTCTCCCTGTTGTCGTTTACTAGCTATGCACATTTGTGCAGAAACTTCCTTCTGAGCCTCACTTGCTCATCTCAAATGTCGGGGCAGGACTCTGCTCCTGTTCCTCAAGGGTGGGGTAAACTCAAGTGATCTCATGAAACTACCATCTGACTCAGTGAACTCCAATATGATTGAATATGTTTGATGAAATGACTTAGACCAAAAATGTAAATATTTGATAACTGGCTCGTAGAGTGTTTTTCATCCCTCAAAGAAGAACGCATGTATTCAAAGGTTTAGCTTTTCCAGCAGAGCGTTCCAGGCTAACTCTGAGATCCGAGGAAGTGTTCTCTGCTTCCACTGAGCTCCTCCCTGTCTTGCTTAGTCAATGATAACAGAAAAGGAAGAAAATGTGTATCTTCAACTGCTGATAATTCTGGCTTCCTGTTCATTCTCAGAGGTATGGAGGGAACATTAAGGATGCTTTCCTATTGTGAACTTCGGTCCATAGTTTCTAACGTCTTTATGCTCGACTGATCCATTTGGGGGCAGAATCTTCTCAAAGCTACACCTAGTCACTCGTAGGGCCCTTCTTCACTCTACATGGCTGCCCGTCTGCAAACCGCATCTACTTCTTCTGAATGTCACACAGGTCTTCAGAAGGCCCAGATCAGGGGTTGGCAGAATCTGAGCCACACGCGCAAGGCTGCCACCCTCCCCTGAGTGATCCTTGTCTCTGGTGAGGATGTGTTAGAATTCGGGAAAGACCCAAAGTGCTTGAAAATTTCCCAGTAGGCAAAATTGCTGCATGTCACAGCCAGGCTACACGTGACAGTGTTTTCCGACTTAGAGCAGAAGGCTGGGACGCCACATCCTGCCTTGGAGGTGTAGACTCTACATGCGGTTGCAGAGCTGTTATAGTCCTGTTGGTTGAAAGCCCAAGGCATTTGTGTGTGTTAAAGCATCTTTACTGTGCACCTGTGTTGAAAGTTCCTCACCCATTTAAATGCAATCTGAGGTTGATTGAAGCTAGACCCTGAGAGGAAGCTTACTAAAATAAATGGGTTCTTTATCTTATAAAAATATGACCTTTTTGTTTGATTTGTTTATTGTTTTTATTTTGGTTTTCTTTTAGGAACTTGGTATTTGGAGATCTTTTCAGTCTCTGAATCATTTGACTGTGGTCAAAACTGTGCTACGAGCCCAGAATAGTGCAAGCAACAACACTGGTTTTAAGACTAATAAAATAATGACATTTCTTGTTTAATGTCCTATGTTATGAATGATTCTATTAAATTTCCATATGGCATTATTACAGCGTAAACACAGGTCATCAAAGAGACTCACACCTGGGCCAGCAAGACAA
Source organism: Halichoerus grypus (assembly GCF_964656455.1). Lineage (NCBI taxonomy): Eukaryota > Metazoa > Chordata > Mammalia > Carnivora > Phocidae > Halichoerus > Halichoerus grypus. Next base: position 2,102,461 of record NC_135713.1, read on the forward strand.
CCCTGGTGGCCCACTGTAAGGCGTTCTGGCTGGCCCGTCCAGGGTCTACATAAGAGGACAGAGTGCCCGCAGGGGGTGTGTGGGCTCAGGGATGGAGGGACAATATATTATTCAGGGCCCGGCACATAGTAGGTGTTCAATAAATACTTGCTTGAATGATTGGGGGGAACTCACCAGGCATTTAGTTATTTCAGTGTACCTGAACCTCTCAGATGTCTTTGCTAAGTCTATTTGACAAAAACATATAAGGAAACCCATTGTGTTCTTCAATGTCCAATGAGGATTTTCTTTTTGCAAAATGTTTGGTCAGTGATCAATCTGACTGAAATATGTTGGCCCTATTCCCTCTCCTTGGATACTCTACTGTGACCCTTCCAGTTGTCCACCCCCAAGGCCCCTCTTCCCTCCTGGCTCCCCGCTTTCTCTGTCCCCTGCCCCCACTCTGCTTTCATATGCCTGTCTGAATCCCCATCCATCGTGGCCCAGGCAGTGTCCACGGTCGGCCAGAGGCGTGACTGCGAATCAATGTGGGTGAACGGTATCTCCCTGTCAGACTCTGGAACAGCTGGGAGCCATGCCTGCCCCCACCCGTCAACTGAGGCCCCACCCAGGGTGGAAATGCGCCTGCCCTCTCTGCTGAGAGGCTCTGGGGACTCCCCCACCCGCCTGTGTCCATCAGATGTGCTGATGGGCATGAATGGGGTGGAGGGGGGAGTCCCTTGCCTGCTTGCACCTGTCAGCAGAGCTGATGGGCAGGGAAAGGTGGGGGAGGCCCCCTCCCATGCTGTCAACCAGCTGACAGACAAGTGTAAGTGGGCAAGGCCCCTGGCCTCTCCTAGTCAGATGGGGGAGTTGCTTGACTGGGGAGCGGATGGGGGTTCCGCTTGCCTGGCAGACTGAGGGGCTGTAAGTGTTGGAGGCAGAAGGGTCTACATAGACTACGCTGAAAGGCAGGGCTGGTGCGTGTCTGTGCGCGTGTATGCGCGAACCTTCTTTTTAATGTGAAAATGTGGCCCCAGAGGCACGCCGTGGTGCTCTCACTGAGTCACAGCATTTGTCTTACAGCGATTGGGGCAATGGCAACCTTTTGTCCACGGAGTACGCTACAGAGGGGACTTTCCCATAAATATGCTTTCAGAAATGAAGGAGGGATGCAAGGACCATATTTGTTAAGTTTGAGCTTCAAATTTGTAAGAAAAATACTTGAATATATTTTTCATATTTATAACCTAAACTAGTAAACTTGTCTCTTTTCTCTTGGTAGGAAAAGAATGTGGATTCTAAATCCTTCAGCGAGTGGTTTCAATTTTTTTTCTTTCTTAAGTTAGAACCCCTTCACCGCAGTGACATTTAATGAAAGATCTGGATGCAGGTCTCAGGCATGAAAATTTGTTTTTGATGAGAAATGTTATGTACTGTTCACTTTATTGGCATTTTTACCACGTTGGTATGCTGAAGCTTCCATGGGACTCAAGCTTTAGCCACATTTTCGTGGAAGTTGAGGCCTTTCCGGAAGTGAGTCCGTGGAGAAGGTGGTAATAGAGCCACACCCCTTGGAAAGAAAGTAGCGTTGAGCATTTTGTGACTTGGTATCTGGCCGGCTCCACACAACCTGCAAAAACATGGGAAATGTTTTAGTGATTCATGAGGTAAACAGAACGCTTTGTTTCATAGAAACTCAAAAAAATCTGCGATTTGGAGGAAGGAATTTGGGATTTACTCCAGTCCCATTTTCTTTCCGTGTAATAAACAATGAAATGCCTAGTTTTGCATAGCTGGAGAGTTAGGTGTCAACAAATCAAGAACAAGCTGTCAACAAAGTCTTTCTTAAGGCAGAACTCTGTGTTGTTCTGAAGATTAATTTGGAGGAAGGGTGTTTTTTATAAAAAAAAAGTTTGATCACTTTCAAAATTTCCTGATTATGGTCTCTTGAAATAGTCCAGTAAAAACTGGATCATATAATCTCAGAAATTTGTGTGGGAAGATCTTACAGATAGTCAACCATTTGAAGCCAAGGTCAACCCATTACTCAAGGGTATATACCTTCTCTCACCAAAGAGTAATGCTAGGAAGAGTGGACACAAGCAGTTGAACATGAAGGATAGTAAATGTATCCCCTTCACCTTGAAATACACCTGTTATTCCCATATTCCTAAGCCTTAATTTCATCATCTTGACTCATTAATGAATGAAGTATCAAACCAGGCTTTCAAAAGATAGAGAATTTGTTGTTTTGCCGCTTCTTCTTTTTTATTTTGAGGCATACGGGTACAGTGTTTATCCTGACTCATCAGTAGAGATTCTGTTGGTAGGACCAATGTGTTGCCGTGACACAGAGCATTGTTTTGTGGTTCTTCGTTATTGACTTGGGCATTAATGGTTGGGTTAAAAAAAAAAAAGACAACAAAAAACATGTCACAACTGGACCAGGAAAGAGAGGCTTTTATTTCTGTTTTGTTTCCTTTTATTCCTGGGAAACTTGAACATGTGATCCATACTAATGTGACAGGTACACATTGAAAGACAGCTCTTGTCTTTTCATTTGGAGCCATGGATTTAGCCTTACTCCTTAGGTTGGTCTTTGCTTCAAGCATAGAATCCAGAAAAAGAGAAGTGAGAATCATTCTGTGAGTTACTGGACTGTTTTCCTTTTATGCTCTACACTGGTCATTCTATATCTGGAGTAGCACATCTGGTTTGAGAAGCAACATTTAGAAAAGATGCCTGAAGAGGAGAATATCCAGAAGGGGATCTCACAAATGGCAAAGATCTTCGATGACATGTATGAGAAATAGCTGAAGTTACTAGAGAAATTTAAAGCAAGGAGTAGAACACTTGGCTGGGATCTTAAAAGGTTTGTGAAATACATTTGAAAGAGACATTACAGGATAGTTCTGGTCATGTTGGACAACTGATCTAGGATCCACCAAAGAGTCAAGTTCTACTGAACTAGGCATGGGGCAAATTAAACAATGGTCTGTTCGGTAGAGTCTTTAGCACACAATATTCATAAGTGGCTGGGAGGCATATCTCAGGAATGCTGGAGAGTGGATTCCTTCCTTTGAGTGGGACTTTGAAGCAAAAGAGTCTAAATGTTTCCTCCAAGGGTGTGTGATTCAATCACAAAACTATTTAGAATACTTGGGTCAGGATGGAGCCAGGATTTCCCTCTTCATTATAGATCATTTGAGCTTTTTCAGACTTAACACTATGAAGGTTTGTTTTTAAACATAATAGAATAGATTTATCAAGTTTTCTCATATTAAGTCACAAGTTGATTGCATATTCAGTTTTGGTGGTTATATGTCACCTTGCAGACAACCAGCTAATATGAAAGAAAAATGGAATGAGCCTTAAAATGGTAAATTTTGACTGCCTGATAAATAAATATACCCTAAAGATTCAATAATTCAGCACTTTGAGTTATTTATCTCTCTCAAAAGATTTCTGAAATCATTCTTTACTGTTTCGCTTGATTAATTCTTTCATCTCTACGATGAAGATCACTTTATCTATGGCCACTGCACAGACTGAGTTATTAAACAAATGGCAAGGTGATAAACAGGTTGATGTTAATCAGTTAAAACTGTAAAGAGCCTGGGTGAGCAGGCTGGGGATGATAGCTTTAATACTAATCATGATTTTGAGAGCCACAGCTGCTGTATGTCTGTATATTCATAAAGCATAAGTGGCTAATTTGTAAGCAAACTGGTCATCGGTACAAGCTATCTGCGTGGCAAGGAGTAGATCCGAATCACTTGTGTGAAGTACCTACATGAATTTCTTTAGGGCAATCGGTTGCCAGTCTTTTCATTGGGAGATGAAAACAATAGCGATGGCTGGAGCTTTACTATGGCACCTAAGTGAAAATCTGGGAATCACATAGACTTCCAAAAAATCACTGAGTAGAGAAAGTCATCTCTCACTCCAGAGAAAGAGTTTGTGCATATTTGCAAGGACCGAATTAAATATCAATGGCTTTATTACTATTATAATTATTATTATTTACATGTTATAAGAAACCTGGACATGAGTTATTGCATCTTTTTGTTCTTGACACTCCTCAGACATTCTGAACCAGGACCCAAAACGTCATCATGGCTGGTTGGTGAGAGGTGACAAACATGTGCAAGGGATCAATGTGCACAAGCAAAGACCTGAGTCATAAACCAGCCTCCTTGAAGCTGTCTTTTCTCATAAATGGACACCATAAGCTGATGACACATTTCTAGGTAGCAGATGTTTCCTTTGGTAAAAAGATCATAATGATACCTGGTTAGTATTTAAATATCTGAGCAAGTGGTTAATGCATGAACCTGCTGTCACTGTGCAGACTGGAGTTATAGGCAGTTGGGGGCCTTGAGAGCAGGGCAGCAGTGGAGGGCTGGGAGTGTCCACACTGGATTACAAGGAGAGGTTTGTGCCCCCTCCATCTCCCCCGAAAGATACAGCAACACAAGTAGGAGAACAAGGGTAAGAAGTCAGATTTCTCATTTATCTCCCCCAACCTCCCTCCTTTTAGTACATCCTGTGTTGGCTCCAAAAGTTGCACACCATGGTTGTAGAAAGGACACATAGCTTTATTTATAACAGCACTTCCCAAATTACAGTAGATTGTTTTTCTGGAAAGAAGGGAAGTGTACAGGGACATCTCCGTTATTAACTGCTCCTTGGCAGCCTGAGAATGAACCAAGCCGGTAAGTTTCCTGGGGTTTTCAGGAGCGGTTGGTGCGCCAGTGTCGTGCTCCAAGATGGACAGCACGTGGGCCTCCTGAGCTTATTTGCCCATAAAATCCTTTTTCATGGAATACCTATTAATATCTCAGAACACAGTATGGAAAACTCTGGTTTACTCTATTAATTTGCTTACTAAACCCTTTCTCCATGGATAAGGCAGCAGCAAACACGGTCCTTGGTCAAGTCTGAATTTGTAACAAATTCTAAATTGGCGAAGACAAATTGGTGACATTTTACCCTTGTGACATTTCTTTTTTAGGATGTGCACTAAGCAGCAGCTTCCATGATACCCAAAGTGTGCCCATGGTTTGCTTGTTCTGTGAAATGTCTCAAGAAAAGAGTCTTTAATGATCCAGTAACTTTATTAACTACTTCAAAATCTATTTTCTCTACCTGACACTAAACTCATGTCATGGAGATTCCTCCAAATAATAATAATAATAATAATAATAATAATAATAATAATAATAATGAAAAGCATTACAGAAATAAATGAAAAAACAAGAACAAAACCGAAACCCAACAAAAATCTGCATACGTGTCTTTAGCCTAGCATTCCACAAACATCATTGACATTAAATTGTTTTTTGAAAAGTACAGAATAACCTCCCCACAAACTAGTCTTCTGACACATTCTTGCTGACATGCAGGTGTCAGTCGAAAACATCTTCGAGAAGGCTCAGTTGTCTTAGCTTCCTGTCCTTGCGATGCATAGGAGAGCTTTAAGCGGGAACAAGGGATGGGTGCTAATCCATAACATGCCTGAAACTCCTTATGAAAGTAAAACAGAGCTGGAGATATGATTTAACTTTCTTTGCTTTAAACTGAGCTGCTATGAAGCCCTTTGTTTTATGCCCCTGCTAGGTTGGGGGATGGGGGGGGGGTCATGACTCAGACACACCCGGTTCTAATTGAGTTCATTAACACTCTGTTTAACACTCACCCTCCTCTGTATGTGAGAAGACACTTGATATGTGTATGAACATTTCTAGGGTGTAGCTCTTCTATTTTACAACATAAATAAATTTGATCTCAGCCTATTGCAGCAAATTGACACTGTCAGATATGTAACAGCACTACCATGGTTATATTCTGAGTTTATTCATATATTTAGACTTCTGGAATTATTAGTAAAACAGAAAAATTATTTGTAGTTTCATAGCATGTGAATATTTCCTAAAAATAATCTCAGAAATCATTTCACTGGACGGCAATGCACAATGACTCTTTGCTTTAGTATATCGTGTAGGGTTTATAGAGAACACACGCGTCTTCCTTCAACCTGTTACCTTTCTTTAGATCATTGCCCTGCAAAGTCCATAGCTTTGTTTTTCCTCTCTTAGAGTCAAACTTCTACCGCCTTTTATAAGATGTGATAATTCCAAATATCAATATCTTCTCTCCATGGTGTGATTAAGTTTAATAGATAATGACAATATGATATATCTATCTGGCAGCTAGAATTCTTTTATGATATCAAAATTATTGTTGATATTATCACCATCATTATTAATATTAAAACAAGTAGTATTTGGAACAACACAATAATTCCAAGTATATTAATGTAGATATTTTTATATTAATAACCTAATTGAAATGAGAAATAAATAGTTTTTCCTTATTTTATTGAAAGCTAAAACAATATAAAATAATTTATAATCCCCATTCATTTAATTGTGTTCCCAGGAAAAAAAATAAATATATAATTACCAAGAAAATACATTTTACAAAAAAGAACATCAAACCGAGCACCAACCATGTATTAGGAATTTTCCAGCTGTTATTTCTAACACATACAAAGTCTGGAGGTTTTTACATATGAGGTAACTGAGGCTTAGAGTATAAAACAGCTAGTGAGAGTGAAGCCAGATTGCAGACTCTCCAATTCCTTTCTAGTAGTATTGGCTCCTTCACTGGAAGTCTTTCAAGTGACAAAGTATCATATATACCTAAAAAAACCACAATAACCAACATAGCCACAGTGGCTAGTATTTTAGACTTTAACTTAATAATACCATTTAATTGTGTTCAGTTACATAAAAAGTACTGTTATTCCTATTTATTGTGTGTTTGAGGTTGCACAAGGAAACGGAATATTCTCTGTCATTGCAAGGCTGTCTGCATTTCTTGGTGAACACATATTTGATCAGTTTTGCTAAGAAATCATTAGGTAAGACATCCGTGCCCTTAGACCAATGTTGCAAACTCTTGTGACCAATAATCTGGCTTCCATTTACCAATTGTCAGAGTCCCACAGCCAATCTAGAAACATGATTTCAGCACCAAGCGGAATATCAGTGTTGTCAATATGTGCCGCATTTTGGTGGTGTTTACCGTGAGTGTGTTTCTTCTGCTTTCAGTGAAACACACTTGGATTTTCAGAGACTGGCCTGTTTATCTCATTAGGTCTCCTCCCTGATGATTTCTAAAGATGACAAATAAGAGGCTGATATCCATTGTCCCCCAGCCTCTAGCCCTTCAAACCTGATGGACTTTTCATCTCCCCAATGATTTTTCTTGTTGAATCCTATTTATTAATAGAAAAAACTCAATATACTTATTACTACTAGTGGAAAAAAGCACAGATTTTAAAGGTAATATCTTTCCTCATCTTCTATCCATGAATTTGTTTTAGAGCTTAACCTCTTAATAATTATAATAGCTGTCTTTCCTTGGTATGGCCAAGTGGTGGATAAATTCAATAGCACATACAGAGAGGGCTATTTTGTTGTCATTTAGCAATCATAGAAAAAAGATCATACCAAACCCATTACACTATAATTTAGTTTTCTCAATACTGCATCATGGATATTTCTGCCAGTCAATAGCTATACAACTCATTCTTGTTAATCACTGTATAATATTTCAACATAGGGGTAGATACAATTTATTTACTCACTAGTGAATATTAATGGATATCCCTATTGATCTTGATTTTTTGATACCATACACAGAACAATGTTTAGATATCCTTATATATTACTGATTTTTATATTTCTATATTTTATGTTCCCAAAAGAAAGACTGCTAGAACAAAGACTATGCACTTCTTGATTTAACAAATGACTCTCCAATAGACTGTAAGAATTTAAATTCCTAGCAATAATTTGTGAAAATGAGTATTTCTAAGTACTCTCATTCATACTGCTTATTATTGCACTTTTAAAATTTTGCTGAATTGGTGAGGTTAAATAAAATTTCTTACTGTTGCCTTAATTCACATTTCTCTAACAATGGGGTTCAGCATCTTATGTATATTGGTCATATGAACTGCCTTTTCTGTAAACTGACTCACCATTAAATCTTGTTCTTTTTCTGATCAATCTGAGGAATCCTGATGATATTCATCCTTTGCCATTTGCAAAGGATATGTTGTAAGTATATTCCTAGTACATTGTCTTTGACTATATTACCTTTCACCATTTTTAAAAACTGATCAGATAGATCTGTCTTTCATTTCTGGATCTTTGTTTTTTAATAACACAAATATCTCCCAAAGTGTTCTCAAATTATCTATGCATTTTTAAAAATTTTTTAAAAGATTTTATTTAATATATGATATAAGTAGGGATTGAGTTTTGTTTTCCTCTAAATGAATAGCTAGTTATGTTTAAACCATTTATTAAGTATCCCTATATCATGCTCCTGAATTGAAATGTCACTTTTGTCATACATTGTTTCTGTATGCACATTGTTTCTGTATGCATTTTCCACACACACTTCCTAATATGTTCTCTTATGCTGGTGTCATATTCCTTTTCACGAGAATGACCTTATGCAAATTTGAAAATAGGTTAAGACAAGTGTCTACTCATTATTCCCATATTTAAAATTCTACCAGATGACTGGGTAGCTCTTTCAGTTAAGCGTATGCCTTCAACTCAGGTCATGATCCCAGGATCCTGGGATGGAGCCCTGCATCGGGCTCCCTGCTTGGCGGGGAGTCTACTTCTCCCTCTCTCTCTGCCCTTCCCCCTGCTCGTGCTCTCTCTCTCTCTCTGTCAAAAATAAATAAATAATCCTAAAAAAAAAAAGATAAAATTCTACCTTCCATTTTAAAATATTTACTTTCCCATATTGTTTCAGTCAGATTAGGCTAGGCAAACAGCAAACAAATAATCCTGAAGTTTTAATACTTAACTCAACACAGGTATGACTCATTAAAATCCCATGTGGGAAGGGGTTAATGCAGTTCTTCTCCACTTGATGACTCCAATTGGATCCAAGTCCTCCAACTTGTGGAACCACCATTCCAAAATGAAGCTTCTAAATTTGTCTTCACAAAAGAAAAATCAATAGAAAAAAAACACTCACTCTTAAGAACTCTGTTGGCCAGATTTTTCATGTGGTCTCAAATAATAATAGAGCAGATTGTGATATGCTGATAAGCATGTGGAATTTTGGTGAGCAGGATTGTCTCTGCCTCATACCTGGCCTTTTAAGTCATTTTACTCAGTTCAAAATAAACTGATTAAAATTGCGTCACATGTGCATGTTATCTGGGAAAAAAATAAATTTATTTTATGATTTTAAGTTTCCTACTCAGGAAAATGACATTTGCGGAGAAATGTCTACCTGACCTGTTTTATATTCTTCAATAAAATTATGGTACACATCTTTTATCTTTCTTATTCATCTTTTTCCCAAGTGTTTTATAGTTCTTGTTCATTTAGAAAAATGAAATAATTTGTTTCCATTTTTATTTCTAAGTAATTATTGAAGGTATAGAGGAGAACTATGGTTTTGTATATTTAGCTTATATCTAGCCACCTTACCAAATTTTATGATACATTCTAGGAATTTTTATTAGTTTCTTTTTCTTTTTTCTGGAAAGATGACATCATCCACAGAGTTAATGTGTTTCCTGTCCTCCACTATAATAAGCCAGTTATTTAACATTTCATCTTGTATGATCTAGATTCAGTTGCATTCCTTTTCTTTTAGCGATAGCCTCCAGACAACCACAGTAGAAAACACTGTACTCATCTCTATCTTGCAATCTCCTTCGAAACCTATATGTGATCCATCATGAAGTTTTGAGCCCTATCTCTTCCTCTATACTCTGACAGCCTCAGGTCATAGTTCCACCATGTTAACCAGATTATTAGAATAATCTTTTCATTGTCCTTTGGATGAAGTTTGGTCTGCCTCTAGAGTTGAATTTCCATACCAAAATCTAATAATGATGTTCCTTTTGTTAAAACATCCAATTGCCTACAGTCTAAAGGCGAGGATTCCTAGCATTTACTCTCCACTCATTTCCCTTCACAACCAAGTACTTGTCTAATTTGGGGTCATTATGTCTAATTTTTTGGTCATTATGCACTCTGAGCTCTGTCAGCATGTCACGGTGAGCATGCTTTCTCCTCAGCATAGAAGCACCTGACTTTTCTTATAAATATGGTTCATTTTAGGCCATATGGGTAAGTGCTTTCTTGTCATTACAATGACTTCTTTCTTGCAGGGATTATGACTTTTTAACTGAAGTTACTTTCAGAAACCAGTACAAAACCTTCTCCTCGGATTGTTAATGTTCATCTCCTTTCTTATCATTGAAATGATTCAGAATGCATAGGATGGCAGTGCATCTGAGCGACCACTAGACAACACTTTTATGAAGTACTAAGTTACTTGATGCAACAGAGTAATGTTTCTATAGGTATGAAGACCTTGAAGTAGCTGCTCAACTCAAAAGGGTCAGAAAATGGTATATTACAATATAAAAGATTGTAGACTCTGTCAAAAAGTAGTAAATTAATTTTTTCAAACACGTTTTTGTTGCTATTATTATTATTTCTAAAGGAGATAGAAGTGAAAAAACAGAAGAAAACAAAAACCTCACAGGCCTAACATTGTTAAGACCAGATATACAAACACACACAGGCTTCACTTTCACCATTTAAGCATATTCACCCAGAAGCAGTGGAAAATATTAGCAGGAGGAAGTTTCATGAATTCAAATTTCTGTGCCTTTCTCACTCATGTACTCCTAAGAGCTGTCTGTCTGCCCCAGAATATTAAGGCGAAAATTCTTTTCCTTTTCAGCACTTTCATTACAGGGAGGAGGAAGAAAAGCCCAGTCTCAAGCCAGTTTCCAAGGCAGTTACCATCCATTCTGTGCCGTGTACCTATCTAACATCCCCTGTGCTGTGCTTCTCCTAGTCACCTGATGCTGTGCTTTCTCTGTAATTTTTGAGTAAATATTTTGATATTGCTATGATTCTGTGTTATAACAGCGTTATGAAATCTTGGCTACAGATCCATATCATCCAGTTTTTCATACGTGAAGCCTATGTGAGGATTCAAATCCAAGGATGTCTTTCAGGAATGTACTCAACAGGGACCATGAGATTAAAGATACCACAAACATGACCTTACCCTTATTCTTATCTTGAGAAGGAACTACCAAAAATAGGCCTAGTAACTCCCTCCTAGAGTAAAGAAAACAGTGGCATAGCCTGTCAATTATCACTTAGTCTTTGTTTATAGAACTTCAAGGTCATAAGAAAACCACTGATTCCCAGAGAGCTGTGTTCAGTTTATTCCTCAGGAACTTTACATTCGGATCCTTTAGTAGTGGCTTAAAACCAGTTTGCAAGACAGTCCCCTGCCTGACTTTCCTCCCCTTCCTTTGCTCTTCTGTTTTCTTTCTTGGTATTGTTATGTTCAGTTCCCACAGAAGAACAGAATGATGAGCGGACCTGCAAGCATGACCAAGAATGTGGAGCATCAGTGTGGGGCGAGCAGGAGAGCCAGGCCTGTGTTCCCCAGTGCAGTACCAGGCTCTGCATGGATGCCAAGCACCAAACCTTCTCCAACAAGGCATGATCTCCTGCCTACATTCTGGGAGGTCCATCTTGCCAGAAAACCCACTAGCTTAAGTATAATACTTTGTCACTTTATTGCTCAGGCTTCAGATTCCTTGCATCTTCCCTCGAAGGGGAAGTCGACCCCAATGGGAGGGTCTGACTTGACACATATTCCATCCCTCTCTCTCACACTTCAGTCACAGTATCTAGTGTTTCTGGTCAATTTCCGGAACCTTCACTGAGACACAATATGCCTCCACTGATCTTGTCTCTATCTAAAGTGATGCTTTGTTCATCACGGATTTTTTTTTGTGTTATTTTTTTTAAATATTGCACTATGATATGATTTATCTTGCTTACAGTCTTCGGTCCCTTCTTAAATTTTGTATCAAAGATTAGTGCCTTACTCACCTCATGCTGGTTCCAGTCCTCAGATTAACAAATAAGCCTAGGAAATATTAAAAATGCCAACTGAATTGCCTGATTGGTTTAAATATGTTTAAGAGCAGTTAATTTTTACTTCTTATGCTTTGTTTTTATCTGCAAAAAATAAAAATACATTTATTTTATGTGAGAGAAGGAAAAAGGGCTGAATAGCTATCCCAGATTATTCCATCCCAAGGCCAAAGCATCAAAGTAGTTTTTAAAATAAACAATAAAATTCCTGAACAAGTATTTTGTCAGATGTGGGTTGAAAACAACTACAAAATTGATTTTGTTTTTTAGGGATCTCATCAAACTTGTGGTCACTCACTGATGAGAAGGTACTTAGAAACCATCTTCAGTGGTTCATGGTGTGGAGCACTGCTTTTGTTCTTGAAAACAAGTTATCAGAAGAGCCTACCTTGGAATCATAAAGAACACAGTACAAATGCACTTCTTTTGTGGGGGGAATATTTTCTTGAAAATACAGAGTGCCTTAAATTATATTCTACAAACACTATGATAAAGAAAGTTTTTTTTTTTTTTTATGAGTAAAATGGTTTAATTGTCTTTTGTCTACTAAGAAATATTAAAGTATGGATTTTTTTGCACTGGGCAAGATTTTAGAAAGCATCTAGTGCTGATCCAGAACTTGATAGATGAGGAAACTGGGCTATAAAGAAAGGGGCAATTTTTACTTATTGAAGTTTTAAATCTCATTAAGCGATTCCAGTTTATTCATGGAGAGCCTAAATGTCCAGTGTTTTATGGCTTAAATAGTGAAATCTTATTTCAGTTAGTTGAATGCTGGGAGCTACGGAATATTTTTCTTCTAATAGTAAATTTTCCCCTTAGAAACCATGATGCTGGTCCTTCTCCGTTAATGTGTGCCTCCCTCATGGAAGGGAGTGCCCCCAACTTTATTTTCCTCCCTTGCATTAGATCACATTCTCCCCAAGTAATAAAAGCTTCATAACACTATAGAAACAAATGAAGGATCCTGTTATGTTTGTTTATTTTTTCTTAGCCCCACTGAAGTATTAGATAATGTACCTCAGTAATACATTTATAGATGACAAACGGAGTGAATCTAGCTCATTATCAGTCATTTAAATTTGGTCTCTGCTCTAGCAATGTAATCAAAGAGACAGAAATGAATGGACTAGAAATAGGAAGATTTCATAAGACCAGCCACCCTGAGACCCAGTGTTTCTATCATTTACTTTCTTCTTTTCCTAATGTTCTTGGGAGTTGTTTGTTGGTGAGTATATTTCAAAATTCCTATTTTCTACATTTTAGCACTTTCCCCCACCAGTGCAAGCGTGGGTTTGTGTGCATGTGTGTGTGTGTAACATATTTAATGCCTATTTTGAAGAGACATCTATTAATATAAAATACTTTTGCTCTACGTTGTCTGAGTAAACATTTAGGAAATGCTGCTAAAAACATTCAGAGCTCCACCATACAGAATAGTGTACGGCTGCAAAGCTGGAAGCCCCATGGAGGTAGAATTTAGGGCTTTTCCTGCAGACCCTTAGTACAGCTGCTGGTGCACAGTGGCCGCTCAAGAAACATTTAATAATAAATGAATGAATATAGAGAATATGGAATAAATGAATATCACTAAAATTTCTTATTTCTGTTCTTTCAAGGGAGAGCTTCAGTTATTTATAAAGTTAACAACTTCTGTAGATCGATGACATATTGTCATTTTATGTACTGTCTTTCATGGACTTTAAAAGGCAGACAATTTTAATTTGCATTTAGATAGATCGATGTCAGTAAAGAACAATAAAAATATAATTAATGTGAGAATTGTTATTGAAACAATGGATTCAATCACGTATTTTTCCATACACTGAACTTTGTCATTTCTCTAAGGTTTATAATTGTAAAACTATCTAAATACCACAGATTTGAATAATTCCTTTTTTATTGATTTGTCTTTTAGAATTCGGAAAGAATATGTTAAGGATGTTGGACAGAGAGTATAAGTTGGAAGGAAATTAATGCAAAGTATTCTTTTCAACATCCTTGGTCCGAGCTGCCTCGGCAGTGAGGAGGTGTCTGGATTCCAGTCTTGAACCCGAGCTCCGCACCAGCCAAGCTGGCGGCCTGACCAGTCCTGAGCCAGGCAAGCACGCGGCCTTCCTGCCGGCTCCACACTTCACTCAGAATTAAGGAGGTACCAACACACTCCATCACTGAGATAATTAATATTTTGGTGCAGTATTTTTAAACAGCAAAAATCATCGTCAGAAAATTCCATGATAAACCAAACATCACAGCTTTAAATAAAGACAGGCTCAACAGAAGAGGGTTGATGGCTCTGATTGTCCATCTAGCCAACAATGAGGATTATGCAAACAGAACGGAAACACTAGAGAATCTGACCAGAGTAAAGGTTGGAATATCTCCCCAGTCAGACCTCCTGCTCGATTAGACTTCCTCGCCGGTTCCGAGTCTCCCCACCCCCACCATGCTATGATCCCTCTTCTGATCAAAATTTTCCCATCCAGTACCTCTTATTTTACTTATTTAAAAATAATGCACCTAATATTTGTAAGCTTAGTATAACAAATTTTAAAAATATCATCTGTGGGAAAGGCTGTGTAAAGTGTTTTAATACTTTGGCTTAAAAATGTGGTCTTTAGAATATGAGATAAAAATATTAATTTTGTTCTACAGAGTAACTCCATCATAACACAACCCATCATTATGTGACTATTGGTTAGCCAGGAGTCTAATTAAGCAACTCATGCAAAACAGCTGCATCTAATAAAATACTCAACAAGCCCAGCTAGCCTATCGGTCGTTTCTAATCCTGAACATAAGTATAAAAAGAACGAGTACCGCAGCGGCCTCTGCATTTTTTCCAGTAGGTAATGAAGCCCTGGGATTGTCCCCGCGCTGCCCTGGAAGACAGTCTTCTCCGCTCTGGTGAAAAGATGAAGTAAGTTAAACTAGAAGACGCGTGTTGTGTGTGTAATATGGTGGCCAAAGCCAAGAGGGATGCCCAAGGAAGGAGAAGTTGTGTCTTTGCTAAGATTCTGTGCACTTGTGTGTTTTAGACACTTGGCTTCTTACAAACATGTCAGACAAAACAAAGCCTGGTTAAAGTGCTCATGTGTTTGCCCAGCACGTTCCCAGCTTCTTCTGGAACCTTCCGCAGGCTCTGCAGAGCTTTGGCCGCTGCACCACTGACTGCAGGGTCCTGGCTCCCTGGCCCTCGGGGGCAGTTCCAGGAGGCCCCGTGTGACTCAGGGCTGCTGTCTGCATGGGCTGTTCTGGAAGAGGTGCACACCCTGAGGCCACAGTGACCCAGCAGGCTTTGCCCGGCCGCCCGGGGACCCTGCTCTTGACGTACAGAGTTGGGGGCCTAGCCTCCTAAGCCGTTCCCTCCAGCTATTTCAGGTCCATACTAACAGCATTAAGCAAATTACAGCCCTAGGGGAAGTGCAGAGAGGAAGATGGAGCTCAGCCCTCCCTACGACTTAGGTTAAAAAGAAAATGAAAACACAAAAAAGACTTGGTCCAACCAGCCCTGTCTACAGAAACCTTTTTTTTTTTTTTTTTTTTAAAGTCCCCAAGCCTGGTAATTGAACTTGCAAATGAACGCAGTGCTGGGCATCAAACAGCCCCCAGCCCGTCCGTCCAGCGGGCCTCTGTGTGCACAGTTCCGTCTGACTGTGGGGTGGGGTCGTCACAAACAGACTTCGGCAGCTACTTGTGCCCCCCATGCCCCACGCCCGTCAGACCCCTGGGGTCTGACCCCACTGACTCGGCATAGCAGTGCCGTGCTGGGGAGGGTCTCTACCGCCCTTACTCTGCAGGTGGGCAGTAGAGGCCTGGCTGTGGTGGGAAGCCTGCGGCCTGGCCCCACACCCCGGGCTCGGCTGCCCACAGCACAGAAGGCACAGGAGGGCCCCGGCCCTGGGCTCATTCCTGGCTGGGCTCTTTTGCTCCCCTGCGGCTGAGCGCCCCCCAACTCTGGACTGGGTCCCCCACAGTGGCTCTGAGCTGCCGCGGCTATCCTCATGTCCTGAGGGGTATCCTCCTGAAACAATCCATGTGTCCGCTCTTCTCCCTGGTAGCCCACCTGTTCAAGGGGTCTGCTAAAGAGTTGTGCGATTCTGCACGCACCCTGCACAATCGTGTGAGCTCCGCTGGCCCCCCAGAACTCCCCTACAAAGGAGCCTGCTGCTGAGGGCCTGGCCCTGCATAGGAGGAGCTGGGTCAGGTCCCTGGGGCCACGGGAACAAAGGACCACACACTGGGGTTTACTCTCTCAGCCTAGAGCCCCCAGTCCAACATCCAGTTGTCCCAGAGCCGAGCTCCCTCCGGAGGCGCTAGGGGAGGATCCTTCTTGCCTCTTCCAGCTGCCGGTGGGTGCTGGTGTTCCTGACTTGTGGTCACATGGCTTGATTCCCTGCCTCCGCCTTCACGTGGCCTCCTTCCAGGTCTCTACGTCTCCACATTCTCACACGACCTTCTTACAGGGACGCTAGTCACTGGATTTAGGCCTCACCTACTCCAGGATGACTCAACTGACCGCATCTGCAAACACCATATTTCCAAATAGGATCCCATTCGGATGTTCCACTTGGGCTTGGATTTTAGGGGGACACTATTTATCCTTGGAGATGAGTATTAAAGGCACAGCACACTTTTAAACCAGACTGTGGCAGTCAAGAAAATGAATTGTATTTTTACCAATAGAAAATGTGAGACAATACCACTTATCAAAATTGATCACTGTATGGAGTTTTAAATACTTACCTAGATGTTTTTGTTTTCTTTATTGATTGATTAATTAATTATTTTTGCAGGTTCATGTTTCCACAATCAAATTAAAGCATTTTGATGTCCATGTATTTGATATATATATATATATATATATATACACACATATATAGCACTCTTAAAACTTTTTTAAAAAGAGCATTCACTTGAGGTAAACCCATTAGGAGAGGTAGGGGGAGCAGGGTTTAAGGAACCTTACTTTTCCAGCCCATACACCGTCATCAAAGATGCATTTATTCTCCTTAGAGTCTAGAAAATCCAAATAAAATTCCATTACTTTGAAAAAAGGAAGTGGGCTTTCTGCACACATCCATTCTCCCACTCCGAAACAAGTCAGCAGGGTGATCAGGTGGAGAAAGAGCCTGAACCCCACCTGCTTCTGCTGTCCAGGCCTCTCCCTTAAGCTCCCTGAGCTTCGGGGTCCTGTCAGAGGACTTGCTGAAGCACAGTGTTTTATTTCAGTGTTGTGAATTCCCCCGCTCAACCCATTCTTGTTGCTTGCCTACTGTGTGCAAAGAACCAGGAGGGGTGGGGGACCCTGGTCTCCAGGGAACCCAGTAGAGCAGGGGTTAACCAGTAGACCTGTGATCAGGACACACATGAGCCAGCGGCTGGAGCTCAGGAATAAGTTGACTCAATCTGTTTCCCAATCCTTGGCAATTTGGGGACCCCCAATAAAAAATAATCCAAAGATGTCTTACTTTCGGACACTTTGTGGAACATAGGAAGATGAGCACACACTGGGGAGGGAGTTGAGCCCGGGGGTGCCTGGGGAAGAGCCCACACTGAGAAAGGGCTTATTTAATTCTCAGAAAGTGTGTCTCAGCTCTGGCCTTACGTTGTGACCCTAGTTATTCTTCAGTAGACCTTCTTGACTCAGACATGGCGCTGCGTGGGCCTCTCTCGCAATGCCCAGACAGCTGTCCTGAAGCTACAGCTCACCACAGGAGTGTGCAGCTCAGCAGCCCCCGCTGCCCCATCCAGACAGCCTCCAGCCCCCACGGCCTGAGAATGGAAGACCCAGTTGAGGGTCCTCAAAGTGACACCTGAGGCTTTGCCTTGTTACCAAACCAAAGTAAAAAGAGTTGACAGGTGGGAGGAAGTCTCTCCAGAGTAATAGAAAGCCAGAGGATGGTGAGCAAAACTTGAACCAAAATGTATGGAAGGACAGCGGGAGCCATGGGCCATGAGAACAAGTTGGAAACACTGGGAGGGAGATGATAAGGAGGGCCAACAGCCTGGCCCAGGAGTAGGAGTGGGGTCAAGGGGTCCGGGGACCAGGCCCCAGAGCTGTTGTAATAGAGGTCGGGGACAGTGAGGAAGGCAGGGTTGGACTGTCTTCATTGGCCACATCTGAGTGAGGACAATGCAGAGGGGGTTATAGAGCCCCACGGCACCCCAGGAGCACCCAGACTCTATGCACATGCTCAGGCATGGGCCTCCATTCTCTGAGGGAAGCAGTGGACGTGGCATTGTGTTGTGCACAAGACGGAGATGCACCCAATGCCTTTATCTCCTGCAGGGCCTCTTAGAAGTCTGCTATATGCTAACTGATGTCCTTACTCCCAGTCTGTAGCCTATAGCTCCCTTGCAAGAATGAGTGTTCAATTCACTGGATACCTACTGGATAATTCTTTTGAATAATTTTACATTTTCCTGACCCAAGACTCAAGGGTATTCCTTTTACCAGGCAACTAATAAGCAAGTTTATCTCATCCATGGCCCACCTGCCACCTCATCTTCCTCTCTCTCTCCTGCATCCCTCCCTTCTCCCTGCTTCCCTCCTTCCCTCCTGCCTGCCTGCCTCCCAAAATCGCCTCTCCCCTCTTTCCTTCCATTTTGCCTCTCTTTCTGAACAGATATTTATTGAGTACCTATTTGGGACTGGGCTCTGTTCTAATAACTTGGCCACATCCACACTCATTTATGTCCTCCATGAAGTGAGTTCCATTGCCTTGACCAAATGCCCCTAAACCTTAGTCACCTGTAAGTTGGCAGCTAAACTATGCAGCCAATGGGGTATGGCTATAAAGTTAAATTTAAATGAGCCTGTCATGTACTGTCGTTCCTGATGCCTGTTCCACACACCCCCTGTTCTAGTGCATGTGATTGTAGGGGCAGAGTGTCCTGAAACCACTGAGCAGGTCCTGGGCTTCCCTTTCCCAGATGCCACGGACCCTTAGTGAGATCCTCTGTCTTACTTGTCGATTTGACTGGGTCATGGGGACACGGGTCGCCCAGATATTTGGTTAAACATTATTCTGAGTGTGTCTGTGAGGGGGTTTCCAGATTAGGTTAGCATTTAAATCAGTAGACTGAGGAAGCATGGATCGTCCCCCACAATGTGGGTGGACCTTATTCCAATTGTTGGAGACCTGAAAAGAACAACAGGCTGAGTGAGGAAGAACATTCTCTCTGCGTGACTGTCTTCAAGCTGGGACATCAGTCTCCTCCTGCCTTTAGACCTGGACTCAGGCTGGAACTCACACCGTGGGCTACCCTGCTTCTCAGCCCTTCTCGGTTAGGCAGGACCGAGCCTGCTGGCTCTCCTGGGCCTCCAGCTGAAGATCCTGGAACTCCTCTGTAGTCATACGAGCTGATTTACTGTAATAAACCTCTTTATATAAGGACAGATACACAATCTATATCTCATTGTTTCTCTGGAGAACCCTAATACACTCAAGAAGCACAGTAGCCACCCTTTACAATCTTGGCACAATGGACCCTTTCCTTGTTTTCTTTCTTCATATTTTAACTCATCTTATAAATAATTTACCATGGTAAGTATTTTCAATCACAAGAAAAGATTTCTTTAAGATACACTTTTATATTTCACCCGTGGACGTCTATAACTTCGTCCTTGGTATGTTCCAAAATCTGTGCCGGGATTGAAAGGGAAAAACATTATACTCGTGGGTTTTTCTACTAATTATGTTTCGAAGTGTTATTTGTCCCAACACAAAAGAACTTTTTTTCTCAATATATACAACAGAAAATGAAAACCCTATGTGTGCTGAATAGTAAATAGACGAATTTTATTTTTTATTTCTACATTTCATATAAAAGTTTACAAATAATGGTTTTTATTTTTATTTTTTTCAGTATAAAAATTGCTTTGATGGCATATTCTGATGTAATGCTAATTGCTTGTATGTAGGATAGTTAAATGTCAGTATTGAGACCTAATCTTTCACTGCGGTCTTGTCGATATGAATGAGTGTTCATGTATTTTGTATGTTTAGCATTGCACACTGCAGCTACTAAGCCAAGGAATCGACTTATATTAGGTGTGTGTACTGTTTCTAAGAACCACAAACTAAGAGTGATAAATTATCAGTATACTCTAGTATTTGCTAATTTTACTACAGTCTTTTGTCATGTATATGTAGGGAAGTCACAGGGATTGTAAGTTCTATTTGAGTCAAGTTTAAAACCATATATTTTATGATAAAGGGTCTTAAGACAGCCAAAGCTCATCATTTTCATAGAGTGAGACAGCCCTCTTCTTTGCTCCCTAAAGGCAAGTAATTTTGATCTTCTGTTTATGGTCATTAATTGAAAGAATAAATCCGATGATTTTTTTTTTCTTTCATTTCTGCATCCTCTATTTCCTTCCCATCATTTTGTATGCATGCCTACTTTTGCCTACTTAAGAACGATGTTAAATGAATTTGGGACAAACATCCCAGCACCATCAGGACAGTTGGACAGAGTCTGTCATGTGTCCATTTTGCAGACCCGGCAGCTGCGGGTCTGGTCCCTGCGGATCACGGGATGGGGGTTCTCCACTGGACGGCTGACCTGGGGAAAGCGTCACCTTTCCTCCTCGTGCGCTGACAGCCACGGCTCGTGACCGATTCTCAGCTCGAGAAAATGCATCCAAAGCGTCTGCACAAGCTGTGAGCTCAGAGAGCTGTGGTCTGTGCTTCGGACTCACTCTCCAGTCTGTCTCACGATTGTGGAACGGACTCCTGTGTCACTGCTTTTCTATTTACCACTTGGGGCAGAATCAGAAAATCTCTCAAGTGTCCTGAGTCATTTTTACATCCCCTGGGAAGGTGGTTCAATACTTTGGACAACGCAAAAAGCCCAAAGGATGATAAGATAAATTAAAAGCCGTTTATTTTGTTGTTTCTCATCCTTCCAGGTGGTCTCATCATTCTTGCATTCTAATCCTTTCAGGCTTTCTAGGCAGCGCTGGACATAGTGAGTAAAGACGAACTCGTTCCTGGAATGCTCAAATTGTGAAGTGCTTCCAGATGCAGGAAAAGGTCACGAAGATCCCGACTTTAATTTCAGACTTGATGACATGGACCCACGGCCCAGATGGTAACTGGGAGGTAGAGGAATCTCACTCCATTAAAAGTAATAGTAAATGATATGATAGCACAACAATGAATACTGTTTTTAAATAAGTGCATTTTTCCTTTGTTCTTTGGGAAATCTCTAATAGCTAATGAAAGTCATGGACATGGAACCACCCACGAATCGTGTGGAAATGAATCGTGCGCGAACGCATTGTGTGCACACTGACCCTGGGGGGCCCTGCGGGCTCCAAGCCCGCGGCCTCATAGGCTGCTTTACTGAGACAAACTGTGCTGGTTCCCAAGTGATTTTTAATACATGGAAATCTGGCAGTTAATTAAAACAAAAGACGGCTACCTGCAGCCCCATGGCGTGAGACGCTTACCAACGGGCGCTATGACCTAAATCAGGAAATCACCTCCACCACTGAAAACACGCATGCTACACGTGGCAGTACTCGGTGCTGAGTCCTCCGTGGCCAGGTTTCCTGGGACTTGACCGGCGCCGCCTGACCTCCAGACCCGCCCGTCCACCCCTGCGGGCAGGGCAGCTACGCCCTTGCAGGGAGCTGTCAAAGGAGACCAGAAACATCTAAGGCTCTGGGACATATTTGAGTCTGCTTTCCATATATTTTAAACCAAAATAGATTTTTGGCTTAAATCTCATCTATTACTTAATTGCCTTATTATTAAATCAAATGTGAGCTATCTGATAAAAACTAAATTCTGAGACAACAACCACAGCAACAAGGAGCCCTTCATTCAATTTCTAACTCAGTGAGGAAGACAGGAGACATTTTGCTGAGGCCACCTCGTGGCTCCCGTGTCCCAGCCCCCCGCAGCAGGGGTGTGTAAGTGAGGCGAGCGGGGCAGGCAGGACGTTTGGACTCGGAGCCAGACAGCACGGCACCGGCCCTTACCGCCCGCGGGTGCCCAGGCTGTGAGGAGGGGAAAGCAGAGGTGCCACACACAGCCTTGCGGGTCCAGTACCACCACACCAGGCTGTAGGTGCGCGCATCTTGTATCTATGACATAGGTTTGACAAAGGTTTCACAGCTAGTTTATGCATAAGTGGTTTGGGGCGAGAAAATTGAGAGTTTGACCTAGATGTGCCAAAGAAATATTCTGGATGGTTCTCCCGTTTGCTACCATATAGCTTTGAATTCTGCCTTGCCTCCTGGGAGTGATGCCCCTGGGACAGCCACTCCAAGACATAGTGAATTTTGCCTGAATTGCTTTTATGAAGCAAGGAGTGAAGACAAAAAAAGAAAAAAAAGCGAGAGAGAGAGCGAGCGAGCTAACATGTTGCTTTTTAAAATGAGTTTTTTTTTTTTTTTTTTTTTTAAAGATTTTATTTATTTATTTGAGAGAGAGAGAATGAGAGACAGAGGGCATGAGAGGGAGGAGGGTCAGAGGGAGAAGCAGACTCCCTGCCGAGCAGGGAGCCCGATGCGGGACTCGATCCTGGGACTCCAGGATCATGACCTGAGCCGAAGGCAGTCGCTTAACCAACTGAGCCACCCAGGCACCCTTAAAATGAGTTTAAATGAGCTTTTTTCAAAGATTCATGTTTACCCACATAATATCAGGCTTTAAGACCATCCTGCCAAATGTACCACCTTTGGAAATTAGTATTCCTGGAACAGAGGACTTGAGTATCAGTGCATCAGATTTTCTGGCAACACAGTGCTACTGAAGGGTAAGTATCATTATTCTTTAGGGCAAGATGCAAAGAAAAATGAGGTGGGGTCCATGAGCATCCATGGCTGGGTTTCAAATACACTTGTACTAATCGTCCTTGAAGTTGCGCTCCTGTGCGTTATAGATTACCCCAAACATCCCTGGAAAATGTTTGCACTAGAATGAATATTGGTTTCATGTAGAATAAAATTGTGCTAACATTTTGGGCAATTAAAAGATAAAACATGTATGGCTTACTGAAATGAAAAGGAAGACTTTTTTTTAAAGAGTATTGAGCATAAAAGCCAGTCCCTTCAAAACACAGGAGAAGCAAGCGAGGTTGTTCGCTAAAAGACCATTGCAGGATGTGGGCTATCACTTTGGAGAGCAGAGAGCACTTCATGGTGTCATCAGCGACCCTTGTAGCCCATGCACACCCACACACCTCACCATCCACCACAAGCTACCCACAACAATGCATAGTTTGGTTCTCGTTCAGCGAGCAAAAATTTAATTTCACAGTGATAAACAACGCACACATTTGGTTTACATGTAACTTATCTCTTCTGATAAGCATAGAACCAGTCATATTACATTTGTGTTAAAATAACATTGTTGTTTATATGTGCCTTCAATTAATATTTTTTATACCATAAACATCAACTTAACAGTGGTGATGTTGAACTTCTATAAAAACAGAAAGAATAGCCATTTACTTCTCTGGGCTTTTGTTATTTCTTTTTGTGTGTGTGTGAGCCAGACATTGACCAAAAATGGATAAAACAGACCCACATAATTAAGTAACTTATCATCTTGTATAATAAAAATAATAAACAGGTTTATTTAGCTGTACTAATCTTTCATTTCTTCCTAAATTTGATGTTTACATTTAATTTCAATAAAATAACATATGAAAAGTTTGAGAATATTCAGAATAGTAGTGTGTTTAATTTATAAAATAAGCTTTGTTGATTTTATGTCTGTCTTTCTCCCCCCATTCTCTGTGTACATATCAATAACCGTATCATATCTCTACCCGTACCTACACCATTCATATGTGTATGTGTAGGTACACGTGTACCTGTAGGGGTGTGTGTGTGTGTGTGTGTGTGTGTGTGTGTGTGTTTATATACACAGATGGAGAGATAGGGAGATAGACAGACAGATAGGTAGGTACGTAAATAGAAAAACAGACAGACAGATTAGATAGATAGATAGATGATAGATAGATAGAGAGGTAGATAGGTAGATAGACGGGTAGATAGAAAGACGGACAGACAGACAGATGGATAGATGAACCTTACCTACACCCATATCTATATTACTATTCCTCTGAGTAGCCTGTTAAAAATTTTCAGCAGCTACTCAGAATTACTCAGTTACCAGAGTTCCTGTGTTCTGCTCACAGACGTCATAAACATCCAAATATACTTTGTGTGCCTTTTCCAAGGTTTCAGAAGAGTTGAACTGGGTTCGTAATGGAAACCACTGTTTGCTCAGATAAAGCAAATCACTCTGGGGCTTCCCAATGCCTGGACAGGGCATGGTGTGGACATCCGAAGATAAAAGAAAACGTGGAGCTGTTGGCCGAGTATCTCAAGCATGATGCTATGCAAATAAGGTACCAGTTTTCTACTAGGTCTGAAGCGAGCCGCGTGCGAGGAACTGCAGCGCACTTCACGATTGCGTGCCCCGTGAGCCCCCTGTCCCCCGAGCCTCGCGCGGTTGCCAGACAACGGGACGCGGTTCTCTAGTACTTGCTGCTTTTCCAGGCACCACTGTTGCACTTTTACCAATCACGCACACACTCAAAAAGCTCCTTCATTAAATCAACAAAGCCTCCCTGGAGGGCATGGCTTCATTTTATTTACACAGGCTATCCCTGGGCAGCTCACTGTGGTCACCCTTCCAAGGTTTAAAGAGTCAGGTTTTGAACTGACTAATCCCAAGAGGGCCAGAAGAAGTAAGTGGGTGTTACGTCCAGGTCTGTATTCATAGGTGGGTCATTGTTCCAGAGTTTCCCGTAAAAGGCTGGCTCCCCTTCATAAAGTTCCCGACATCATGACTCAGGGTAAGGTAGCAGCACCTGCTCAGATGTTACTGAGGGCGTCCAGAGAAAAAGGAATTCTGTGTCAGGACAGTAGCGTCCACTCCTGCCTGACCTCTCAGCCTGCTGGCCCGTCTGCCCTGGGTAGTACTAGCTGTCCAGGAAAACCATAATCACCCAATGGAGAAACGTGGTGTATATACAGAAATTAAATGGTTGCAAATCAATTTACAACAGGATCATTTACATATAAGGAAACACAATAATAGCACTGACATTCTCCCAAAAGAAAAGTAAACATAGGCTTACCGTCTGGACTTCAGACTTGCTGACTCCATAATCGTGAGAGCCAATTATTAAAAATAAACTTGTTTTTTAAATAAAATAATATAGATATATAATATTAGATCTATCTATTCCTAGTTATATAGAGAATATATAGAGATATTTAATATATATAGATACAAATATAGTTACAGATACTCCGTTGGTCCTATCTCTCCAGAGAACATTGACTGATGGTCATCCAAGGCCAAGACTCTGTCCCTGACAGGAAAGAGGGGTCCCAGGTGAGAAGCAGAAGTTCTTCACTGTTCTCAGGCAGGTTCTTACCAGATACAATGGGAAGTACCACTGGGAACTCTACAGACTTCATAGTGGTCAGTCGGGACTCGACCAGATACCAGGAGAGAAGTCAAGGGCAAAGATTGCCCATCCTTCATGTCACCATGGGGATTGACCACATATTTTGTATCAGACAGAGGCCTGTGAAGACATAGAAAGTGTAAGCGAAGCACCGAGCATTCCTTCCATCCTCACAGCCAAACAGGATGCCCGCAGTAATGCCTAGGAGCTTCTAGACATCCCTCCCCCTTGAGTTGGGATGCATTAGAGATGCCTTCACATAGGATGAACTTATGGGTAGACCAAAAGACAGTGTCTCTTTCCACATGTCCTTGATCTGGTGCGCTTGCCGGGGCTCGTCCGACTCAGCACTCTCGGAAAGGTGAATCTTGCCGTGAGCACCAGGGTTGACCTCCATATGCACCTGGTCCACCCAAGCCAAATGGGTCTGCCATCTCAAGCCTGAGCTGGTTTTACTTCACACAACTGAGAGGAACTGCAAAGATATGCGTGAGCCATTTATTAAGATCATAGAAGTCATAGTGACTGTAATTTCTGTGGGTGCTGTAACAAATTCACTCAGTCTGGGTGACTTAACCGGAGTTTATGCTCTCACAGTTCTGGAGCCTAGCAGTTTGGAATGAAGATGTTGTCAGGGCCACACTCCCTCTGGAGGCTCTAGAGAAGAATTCTCTACCTTCTGATGGCTGTTTCCATCCTTGGCACTCCTTGCCTTGTGGACGCATCACCCCAGTCTCTGCCTCCGTCAGCACATGGCTGTCTTTTCCCTGTGTGTCTGTCTTTTCTCTTCTTATAAGGACAATAGTCATTGGATGAGGGCCACCCTAATGCACTACAACGTCATCATAACAGGTTATATCAGCACAGGCTCTATTTCTAAATAATGCCGCATCCTAAGTTCCAGACAGACATGAATTTGGGGGGACTCTGTTCACCACAGCCCAGCAAGCCACATGCAATTTCTGTAATCACTACAGTGGGCATGTGAACCCAGAGGAAGCATGAACACTGGGGTTCCTGCTCAAGCAGAGTCCTCAGTAAGGGTGGGATGAGCGGCCAGTCACACTACTCTGCCAGTAGTGAGGGGTTCCCAGATCATGGACTTCCAGTGCTAACCCTACAACCCTGCAAATCCAGTCACCTGCAGGTAAGCACACTGGCCATGGGTGAAGGCTCTGTCCAGCCCAGTTCTGTTGTCCTCCTTTTTGGGAGAACTGTGTGCCTCTTGGACCTGCTCTGTCCACTTCCTGGGTCTTGGCTTTCCTCAGCCTTGGGTCTTCTCTGTCCACTGCCCAAGACTCTGTCACACTTTGCTTGTTGGTTTTAGCATTTGATTCCCTCCCCATGGAATTCTCTGCCCCTTCTGGGTTTTCTCTGTCCTTCTATCATCCTACCAGGACATTCTTTTTCTTCATGTTTTCTCATTTCCTGCAGGAAACCTGGACCATACAGTTTATGAACAATGGAGCTGGAAGAGAAGATAGTCTCTCAAATTCTATATTCAAGTTTTTGTCTATTCTTACGTAGAGAAAGCTAAGTGAATATTCCATATTTTTCAGAAGGAACACCTTACCTCTGCATCTAATGTTTGGTAACTCTAGCATAGACCATGACCAAGACCTCATTTCATAACTCATGGAGTTGGATCAGGGCACAGAAAACTCAATGAGCCCTTCTCATTTCTTAGAAGGCCCTTTGAGGAGTCCTAATTTCTGACAGGTACAACTTTCTGATGCAAGTGAGTTCCTACTGATCCCAGTTACTGTTCCTCGGGGAGTCACAGCTCTGATTTCTTGATCTATCTACCTGACACAGGGGGCTCTGCAACAACACATGGCAATTTAGGGGACCTTACCTAAACTCTGGTCATCTGATGTGCCTTTGACAGAATAGGACCACAGGGTTTACATGTTGACATTAACAAATTCTGAGCAACGTAATGGAATCTTTGTATGGTCCACAGCTTAGGTAGCGGAAATCCTCATTGGTTCTTTGACATCAGTGGTCCTACCAAAGGTTAAAGGGGTAGCCTCGTGGCTTGCATCAACATCCCTGAAGTAGACGTCACATGGTGAAATCCTGATTCCTATTTTAGGATGTAAATGGTAAAGTGGGAACCTACTTAGAATGGCTGTAGCTTGTTCAGATAAGTCTTTTCAACTCTAGGGAAATTAAGTATATACTAATCTACATAATGTGAAATCAAAGAGCATGAACAACAATTGATAGCAGCTTTGCTGGGATTCTTTAGTCAATGGTGCACTAACCAGGCAAAACACCTGATTAATATGGTGTTTCCCACCAGTGAATCCTAAACCCCACCCTCATGCCCAGAGGAAATGTTTCATCTTCTCTGGAGAGCGATGGACCTCTGTCCCGTGAGGCCCTGGAAGGGGCAGCAAGTCAGACAATTCTTCCTGTGGTAAGAGGGGCCTCACTTTCATAAGGAAGTCAGACCTATCAGAAATGAGGTGCCTTCAAACTGCCTTCTAAGCTCTTGGCGAGGGCTGCTGGAACCCATGAAAATTCAGCACAGCTGTCCAAGGATCAGGTTCGTTGTCTGGGGCTATGACTCCTTCTACATTTTCCCTCTATAGCATCTTGAACATTTATAATTGTCTTTGTGTTTTTATTATTCTTACTAATAACTAGGATTTTTGGGAGAACTTAGAGTTTGCAAATCTCTTTTACAGGCACTGTTGTCCCCGATTCTCCTGATGGTCCCATCCTTAGTGACCACGTCAAGTACGAGGTGGATCCAACTGGCATCTGAGGCAGGTGGAAGGACAAACACTAAGGAAGCCTCTTCCATGGAGGGAGAAAGGCAGTCAGGCCCATGAGAACTCGCCAGCAACCACTATGCAGAATTGGGTGCACATAGCACTCACACTCCCAGGGGTGGACCCAGACATACTTCACAACCAGAGAAGCCTGGACACCAGCTGGTCAGGACAGAGGCCAGCCACAGGCCTGGCTCACCTTCCATGGCAGTGAATGGCACATGGACGACCCAAGCATGGAGGACAATAATGCTAAGGCCACACGGGACTCTTGAACAGAATAAGCTTGGGAAAACTGCGTCAGACCCAGGTTAACTGATGTCCTAGCTGCCAGACTGCTGGGTACCTTTACTCTGTCGATGAGCAGTAGTCTCGTTCTCCAAGATGAGGATGGGTTGCAGTATGCTTTCCAAACACCTCAGCCATGAAATCTCTGTGGCACGGAATGTCCCCAAGGCCTGGGGAGTTTGCTGTGGGAGAGATTTTGTCCCTGGGTCACAGGAGCTTTGGAAAGGATGCTACCGCAATGGTGCGGTTCTTGAGGGGGCAGGTGGGCAAATGCGTACAAAGACTGGTGGACACGGGGGACCAGGATCAGGGCCTCCCTAGAGAAGGCACGCCTACCCCCAGTCCTCAAGTTACCACATTTTAAAGGACCATGTTGTCCATCTTTCTGCACAAACCATTGTTGAGTGTGATTCATTATTTTCTGTCTGAACGTGAGTCTGAGTGTGTGTGCACCAATTCATGTGTGCGTAGAGACTGACCCTTGAGCCTCGAAACAGTAGTGATGTGAAAGTAGAAAGCACGGGACATGGTGAGTTGCACCCCCATGGTTCACCCCCAGCACACTGACGTACAGAGAGTCAGTGGATATTTCACACCTGACCCCTTGGTCTAAAGGTCAGAAGTCAGCCCTGCTCAGTCTTGGGAACAGACTCCTTCCCCCGGTTCTGGTCTTTCACCATTAGGAATACTGTCAACGGAGTTGGCCAAATACATATTTTGTGGCTACTTTTCTGCATATAACTGCATTTTCTAAATTTAGACCAGCCTTCTGAGATTTAAAGACAGCTTTGACATTTTTATCTTACTTTTGTCTCATTTCTACTAAGTTGTGTAAAATATTACAGTGAAACACTGAGTGTCACAGTTGAAGGGTTGGGTTGAATTGGCAGTTCTAGAAATGAGTTTGTCCTTTTGGGGAAAGTCTAATTATTGAGGATTAAATGGTCTGCTACTTTCTAAAAATACTAAGCAAGAATTCAGAAGGCAGATTCCCACAATATTGTGACAAGAGCTGGCAGCAAAGTCAAGTTCTCCGTGTTTTCTTCAAGGTGTGTTCTCATTACAGTGGGGACTCGCGGTTAACCAGGGTGCAGACGCCCCGAACAGTAATAGATATAACTCAGCAGATCCTAATGAAAACAGAATATTCTATGGAGTTAAAAATCAATAGATTTTAGCCAGTCTTATGCTAATGAACTACTCAGATTTCTTTATCAGTCTCTTGGGGGTTTGAGAAAATTATAACAGCAGACCTCCACCCGAAGTCGGGGTCAGCACTTTTCCTGGTGGGTTCTTTTTAATGCCCCCTTTCAAACCTATGCAATGGTTGGATAAAGCTTGAATACTCAGTTATGCAGTATTGATTTAAAGACGTATTTGTTCTCGTCTGTTCAGAAAGAATACCGAATCCGAACTGCAGGATTCTCATAATTGGATTCAGCATGTTTTGTATTAACTAATTAGGAGTTTTGCCTTTTTGTGCTTGCTCCTTTTTGTCCGCTCAGCTATTTTAATCCTCTTTACTCCATGAAGCTAGAATGTAAGATTCATTATTTTCTTTTTAAATATTTGACGATGCACTTTCAGCCAGATCGGGGTGACTGGGGATACATTAAAAGAAATACTGATTTAATTCTTCCACCCTTTTGAATGTTCTTTCTGTAAACTTTCCTATAATGTTCCTGTCCCCTCCCCTGCCTCCAACACACACACACACACACACACACACACACACACAAACACAAACACACACATGCGCGCGCGCACGCAGCTCCTACTGACCTCAAGGCTCACGTTTGTGTGTCTAAAGGCTCTGACCAGATCTTTAACAGATAATCTTGTATTCCATTAATATGATGTCCTGGTTTGCAAAAGAGGTGGTGGTTGGTGCTTGGTGCAACTTGCTTGCTACACCAGTCTCAAATTAAACCCAGTTCCTGAATGGCTGTATTTAACTTAGCATTCCAGAGGCATTTGATCTGAGTGAAGCAAATTTTCTGGAACTAAGAAATCTTGAGTCTGACTCTGTATTGCCTTTGTCCTGGCTGAGTTCCCCGAGCCCGGAGCTTCTATTGAAATCCATGGGAGCCCTCAGCTGGGCCAGCTCTGCAGAGAAGGGCAGGGAGGGGCGAGGCAGGCCTTCGTGGGGGCCATGGAAGAGGAGAAGGATGTCTGCAAGTAGGTTGTGCAAGTCAGCACAGGGAGCCGAGGTGGGGGAGCCACGTGGAGGCAGACGGGATCGCCTGGAGCAAGGAGAGCGGTGGAGTCAGCAAGTTCTTCCCAGATACTGAACTTCACTCACATGTAGGAAAATAAGTCTTAAAATATGGAAATTATAAAAGGGTTACTCCATGTAGATTATATTCCTAGGTCCTTTCTTATAATTTTGACATGATGTATTCATTTTAACTGAAATCTGAGAAAATGGTTCAATAGCATAAATATGGAGGCACTCCATCAGCAAAGAGCCAAGACGTGGCTTCTCGGCGATCCACGGCCAAGGACACGGCTTCTCTTCTGCTGGGCTGTAAGTATGTTGCAAGCAGGGCTGTGCTTTTATTTTGGAAGTTCACCTTTTAAAATCAGACAACCTCCATCACCACACCTAAGCAGATAACTGAGAACGTGGTCTGGGGCCACGTCTGTGTTTCCTGGAGGTCGG
The DNA here is from genome assembly GCF_964656455.1 of Halichoerus grypus. Taxonomy (NCBI): domain Eukaryota; kingdom Metazoa; phylum Chordata; class Mammalia; order Carnivora; family Phocidae; genus Halichoerus; species Halichoerus grypus. The sequence continues at coordinate 2,133,639 of NC_135713.1, forward strand.
GAGCAGGTTAGGGGTAGGTCTTTTGGCCCAGTCACCCAGTGAGGACACATCCGTCAAAAGGAGGGAGACAGAGAGCTGCCTTCAAAGGAGCGGCACGAGCGGCACGGAGTTATGGGTGCCTCCCTGTCACCAAGGCATCAAGGCCACCAGTTTTCTCCTCAGCTCATCTGAGGAGAGAGACGCCTCTCTAAGACGCTTGTATTCTAAGCACTCAGGGCCAGACTAAAGCCTCGCCAGCTCGTGTGGTTGTGAGACACGATGATGTCCTTTGTCATCTGAGAAAGTGACCCCAAATCAAAAGCCCAGCATTCCTGGGAGCCTGGTCAGCGTCTTCTGGGGCTTCTGAACAGCGGAAGCACTAGGCATCTCTCTCACACGTCGAACAGCGGAAGCACTAGGCGTCTCTCTCGCACGTCCGAACAGTAGAAGCACTAGGCGTCTCTCTCACACTTCTGTCACACTGACCTGAAAATGTAAACACGTTGAGCAGGGTTTTGTTTGTTAAATACAAGTGAACTACTTAGGTATGAAACCCGTCCGATCTGCTGACTGTGCTCATCCCTGGGCTTGGCTACCAGGGGCCCACAGATGTTTCCTCTCGGCACAAGGTCAGAAATGGATCAGCTCTCATCCGGTTTGTCAGCTCAGCCTCTCTCCTGGGAGGGTGCTGCTTGCTTCTCGCAGGAACTTCTGCTGCTCCGACCCCCGAAAGCAGAGCCCTTCACAGCCCTCCCGTGCGGTTCATCCCACCCACTCTGATCCCGCTCGTCTGGGACCCGCTGGGGGTCGTCCTGACATGAGTGCATCTGCTCCGCTTCCCTTGGAGTTGCAGCAAAAGGACGCATGACCCTCCGCAATGTCCCTGAAGTCTGGGGTTGCTTGAGATCCCGGTGGTCAGAGGAGTCGTGTCAGCCCGGATGCTGGTGACCCGAACGGTGGGGAGCATTGTGGCAAGGACAGCTTCGTCAGTGTGTACACAAAAACATCCGTGTGGACGCCCGTGCCCCAGCACCGCGCCGGGGTGCGCGCCGGTGTGCGAGTGTGAGCGTGCGTCCCTGCGGTATTCCTCGGTTGTGGTGTCCTGCAGACGGCGTGCTGAGCGACAGTCACGCCAGTCGGCTTTCCTTCTCCCTGGACACCCACGTCCAGGGGCGGAGCATAGATATGTAACAATGCAAATTTGAGAAATCGGCTGTCTGGGCCCTACAGAGAGAACTAACTCTGGCCAAATTACTCAAAGTCTTTGTTCCTCCTTGTCCTAAGTCCCTAAATGGGGATCATAATAACATCCTTTGCCCAGAATTGCTGCGAAGTCTAAACACAGTAATGCACAAAGAATGCTCCCTACGGTATCTTGCGCAGAGTGCACACTCAGTAAATTTTGGCTACTACTGTTACTGCTCTAGAAGCTGACCTGCTTAACCTCTGTTTTACTGGGGACTTTCTGTAATGGGAAGGGGAAGAGGGGCCCTATTAGCCTCTCATAACTGTTTTTAATGATGTTTCTTTCTGTGGTCTGATTCTTCCCTACGTAGTCCTTCTACTGTCCCGAGAGCATAACAAAGTGCACATAAGATACGCAGGTCGTCACTCAGCCCTGAAAAGGGAAATCGTGTCCTTCGCAGCAGCGTGGATGAACATAAGGGACATCGTGCTAAGTGAAATAAGGCAGACAGACCAAGACAAACACTGTATGATCTTACTTATGCGTGGGATCTTAAGAAGTTGAACCCAGAAGCTGGAGTAGAGTGGGGCTTCCCAGGGGCTGATGGTGTGGGGAACGGGGGAGGGGTGGGCCAAGGGTACAATCTTCTTGGCGTGAGATGAGTGAGTGCTCAGGATTGAATGGGCAGTGTGGCGGCTGTAGTTAATAGGATTGTTGTATACTTGAAATTTGTTAAGAGAGTGAATTAAGTGTTCTCAACACACACACACACACACCCGTAACTAAGTGAGGTGATGGATGTGTTAATCAACTCAATTATGGTAATTATTTCATTATATGTGTGTGCCTTTGCATCCCTCTGCTGACTTCCTTCTCCTTCCCCATGAACATCCAGAAGCCAACTCTGTGCACATGGTCACTTTCTGTCCCCTCCCCTTGAAGGACCCCCTATCTAGTGAAGGATACAGGCAGAGAAATGTGTTCTCAGGATGCCACAGACTCCAGGTAACAATCCAGACGTAGGACACAGGAGTGGAGGACAGATAACTGGGGTGGAAATTTCCCCAAGTCGTTACAGTGGAGGCGCTTTTGACCTGACTGTAAAGAATGAACAGTAGTTTGACAGGTAGAGAGCAGGGGAAGGTGTGTAAAATGCCAAAGGATGAACCAGCATGATGTATTCATATGCAGGTGCGTGTGATGAAGTGTGTGTCTCTGATATATATGGGAAAGGTGAGCAGTCCTAAGCTTGCAGAGAATACGGAGAAAAATACAATAAATGTCCACTTCCCTGCCACCTATATTTAACATGCTGTGACATTTCTCCAGGAGAAGTCTGATGCTATGTGTAGGTTAGGATGTGCAGAAATGAAAATCTCCATGCTTCTCAGCTGAGAGTATACATGCATAAAACCACTCAAGACAACTTGGTCGAGCCTCACGGTGTTAAGGGGCTCACCCAACAATGTCACTCCCGGTCCATCTCAGAGATCCTAGTGCAAATGTGCACCAGGTCATGAAATAAGATCATAGGACTGTGTAAGGGCTGATCCAGGTAAGTTAAAGTTGTGTGGTGCCAGGCAGGTTGGGGAGGTCATAGGATTTGACTTGCTACCTTGTCTGGGGATAGCTGGCAGTTTTCAGGTAGGGGGATGGCTTGGTCACATTTTGTTTTAGGAAGATGTACCAGTCAGGTTGTGCTAAGTTCAGGTGTGGTGACAAACATCCCCCAAATCTCAGAGCAGGACAGGATGGTGGGGAGTGTTGGAACATGTGGGTTCTTCCAGTAGAGCTCTCTTTTTAATCACTCCCAAATTCTTTTTGGTTTTCCTCCTTCTTTGCTGTTTATCCCCCACTCCCCTCACTATACATCCTATAGTGCCCAGAGGCAGAACCCTTCCCTGGGAATTAACAGAATCCTGGGATTTGAGATAGTGAGAAGTATAGGAAAGAGGATGATAAGGATGTTGGGGTCAGGAGTTACTTAAACCTTCCTAATCCTCATAAACGAGATCCAGATCCCACTCAAGGTCTGGATAAATATATCCATTTATTTTTTAACTATAACTGAAGGAAATAATTTCACTGTGCTGTAAACCCAACAAATACTTAATAATGGTGTCTTCTTAAAGTGAGTGCTGCTCTGGGGAGAATCTTTCACATTTCGTACTGATGTGTTTACGACGTAGATGACGCTGGTGGGACAGTCTGGCGCAGGTGTTGGAGGTGAGTGCTCTGGTGTCAGGAAGCAACTATAACATATGTATCCGGAAGACAGGACAATTTTAAAGTTGATCCGAGGAGACCTTGCTTTTGTGGAAAAAAAAAAAATGAATTAATGTCAACAGACACTGAACTAACAACAGACAGTAAAACAAAAATGTAAATGTAAAACCAAACTGACCTCTCAAAGGCTCAAGAAAGCACATACATTTTTAAAAAGATTTTATTTATTTATTTGAGAGGGAGAGAGAGAGAGAGATTGAGAGAACCAGTGGGAGGAGGGGCAGAGGGTGAGGCAGACTCCCCTCAGAGCAGAAAGCCTGATGTGGGACTCGATCCCAGGACTCTGGGATCATGACCTGAGCTGAAGGCAGGTCCATTCTTCACCCCCACGAGTGTCATCAGCTTCACCCAATGTGTTTATCCACAGGTTTTCGTTTCAACACGGAAGAGAGGATGTATGCTGGGGTATCTTGGGTGTGCTGGGAAGCACCATGCCTGGCAGGAGATGCAGCTAATCATGCTGATTGGCTCAGGTAAAGTCTTGAACAGGTGTGTCTGCTGAAGTAGAGCCAAGATATTTATGCAAATTATTAAGAGGTGTGAGATGCTTATTACTTCTAATCCACCAAATGAATCATTTAAATAAACTCCTCAGCACATTGAAGAAAGGAATGGCTCAAATGACAGCCAAGATTGAATGAACTCACCAGATTTCCTCAAAGTCAATCAACCAGGAGGAGAAAAATGCATTTACTCTGACAGAACGTCAGGAACGGGTTTATGATGGCGGCTGGTTCCTGCTCAGTACCTTTTGCATGATGTTTGCATAGAAGGTTTGATGCTCAAAGAAATCATTTCACACATTTCATCAAAAGTGATTATCTAATAACATCCAATATGATTAATGAATTTAAAGGGGGCCGCATGTGAATGTAATAGCTTATGTGAATTTAAGTTGAAATTTACTTAATATTTATGTGCATATGTAAACATGAAGCCTCACTATTTTATCATAATAAGGCTAAGACCATGTGCATTGTCATGAAATCTGAATTAGAGAACATTTGGTGAAAACTTATTGTTGCTTAGTTCATAAAAGAAAGTGTTTCTTGGGGACTTTGTTTTAATAAATATGTAAGAATGATTAAGAATATACGAATTGAGGTGAATGAATTAATATTTCTAAATTAAAATACTCTATTTATTTTACTAAGTGCTTCATAAACTCCCTCTGATCTTACATGCTTTAATAATTTGTTGAGTAAATTCCTCCTTCTGTTGTTGGTGAAGATGAAAAACCCACCCCCAGACTGAACTGCTCTTTGGTGGGCTCTCAGGAAGAGGGGAGGCTCGGGGGCCAGACTGCCCGGTTGGCACATCCCTGGTGAGCTCCATGATGGCCAGCCCTAGTCTGGTGGCCAGCTTCTGATGGCACAAGGACACTTCCCGGTTCACAAGGGCTTAAAGTCCCAGGACTGCAAGCCGTTGTCGCTGTGGGAATTCCCCTTTGTCTACCACAAAATCAGATCACTTTCCACCTCGAGGTTCCACTTAACTTCATAAGGGGAATGGATGACTATTCAACCCAGGGAAGACCCCTTCAATTCAGTTATATATTTCCTTCCTGCCCTCTTTGTCTGGGTGAAGGATCACAGTCCTAAGGCCTCTGAGTATTATGGCATCAGGGAAGCACCTGGTGATCACCAGTTCTGAATCCTGGCTCCCTTACAAGGCATACTCCTGTGTCCCCCAAGCCTGCCTTCTGCTTCAGAGACAGGGACAACTCTGAACATCTCACTTCCAGCTGGCCTCCACTCAGTGTCCAGTGTCCCACCTGGGGCTTCCATCCTCCCCCTCTACCCCCGCAATAGGGGGATGTTCAGGGATCCCCCGCATCCTTCTTGGCCAGGACCTTCCAGTCTAGTGAGGACCAAACTGACCATCATCGTTTCTCCCGGGTCTGCTGGCTAGGGCAGGAGGGTAACCCCAACCCAACCAAATCATTGAGAATTTAGGCTGAAATCCAACAATGTAGAGAGCTTTATCTCTCACAGCCATTATCTCTGGCATGAATCTAACTTTGGAACTCAAAAACCACAACTTCATTATCCCTTCCCTGAAGTGTAAGCTTGAAATGCCTCACCCTCCGTGATTATTTCTAATGGGGAAAAGGGCCAAGAGGTAAAATGAATTAGAGGGTATGAAACATCTTAATTCATATACTTACCTCTCACTTAATTTAACAACTTCAGCTTATTTCTGGAAATTCTGCCCTTAAGAGAAGAAGCAATAGATTAAAAAAAAAAAAGTTTTCATTAATTTCAGTGAGATAAATGATGATGTGTCCCAGCTTAACCCAAAAGATCAAAACAACTTTCACAAAGAGGAGAAAAAAACAGTTGAACAATAAGAGCAAGCTTACATAAATAGTAAGCAACAATTTCAAAGTAAGTGCATACAGTTTGCACATAAAATATAATAGAGTAAGTGTACACATTATTTCCTCTTTTTGCCCAACATTCTTCACCAATTTAAAAATCTTTTTAGGCTTCTGGTTATATTACATTCAAACTGCAGCAAAGCAAAGTAATAGTGCAAAAAGCCACTTGTAGGGGGACATAAATGCTCAACACAAGAGCAGCATGGAGACACCAGTGAAAATAGGCAGGTGAGCCATGAACCCAAGAGTCTTCCAGGAGGGTCATCTTCATCCCTCACACCCATAAGCAGAGCAGTAGTCCCCGACATGAGATGGAAGATACCCCCAGCATGTCTCCATTATGTAGCCACAGCTGGAGAACATGATGCTCCCCAGAACACTGGCTTCTTCTCTGGAAACTCAATGCCTTTGCATCATCTTCCACAGTGAGAAATCATCCAGTGCCAGGATTCACCAGCTTTGGATGTCCTGGGAAGAACATCCATGCCCACCCCATAAAGACAAGCATTTGCTTCCTGAGCAAGACAGTCTTTGAGTGTCTGGGTGGGGTTCTCTTGTTGCAGTTAGTCCATAAAACACAGCATGCTTATGTAATGAGAGTGTCTATTTCAGGAGAGCTTTCCATAGTTGTGAAAGGTATTCTGGTTTTTCTTGGGATGACAAGTAAGTTGGTGAGAATTTCTATCTGAAAACAATGAGCGATGTTACTTTTCATAGCATACCTATTTTCTGTGTTTTCTATTGAAGATGTCCCTACACAAGAGTCATTATCCAGAGGCCCTGTTGTGAAAAGTTGCTACCTAAACCCTCCTTATACCAGGGAAGTGTATATCCAGACGCTCAGGGCTGCACTGGCAAAGCAGTCCCTGCCTATAGCCTAATTCTTCCTGCTCTAAAACATACCTTTGTCATTCTACTTAAATAAAGCAAAGACCTAGTCTGACCATCTTACCCACTTATACCATGATATTATGGTTCAAAAATTATACTGAGATACAAGTGAGGATACTTCCCATAAGTTAATTGAAGTCATTGCTGTTGCCTAAGTATAGAAACCAATATTCCATGAAGTCAATCTTCAGACCACATCTTCACGGTCAGGAGATGTCTTCTGAAGGACTGCTGCGTAGGCGTCTGCTCTCATCAGGACGGTAGGGTAGCATTAGCCATACTATGTGCTCACGGGGGGCTCTCTTACTACACGCGTGGTCTTCTTGTCCAGGCAGGATTGGACAGTTTGGAAGAGAGACTGTGCTTTATGTTGAGGTGAACCCATCACGTAGCTACTTAGTCCTAAACTAGTTCTAATAGTACATATCTGAGCAATTGAAGTATCCATAGATACGGGACAAACTCAGTTTGGTTAACACTAGCTAGAAAAGCCTTAGACCCCAGGTTGAATTTCAACCATTCACACCTGATTTTCCAAGAAGGGTCCTCCAGGCTCTCCAGTGATGCCATGAGGCAGCTCAGCCCAATTTGAATAGCTTTGGGTATTTGATCTTAGCTCAGTATAAAGGAAACTGTCCCACATGAGGGGCAAGAAGCAGAAGTGTGAGCAGTTGAAGGTGGTCAGCATCGGCCTTCTCAGACTCCCTTCTCCGGCTAAACATCCAGGTGTGGCCCTGGTTGTAATGTGGGTGGGATTCTACACCAGAACCCTGGCCCATGCCTTCCAAAGAGGCTCTGGATTGCCAGACCATCTCCTGAAGCACCTGTCCAATGTTTGGGGTTCGGCCACAGCTCAGCTGCCTTCAGCCTCCTTGTCCAGGTACAGAAGGTCACCTCGTTTTCAAACGTAAACCTCCCAGAACCGGAGGCAGCAAGCCATGCTGTGTGCAAGCTTCACGTTAGAAACTCCTTTACTAACATCCTGTGAGTCATATTCTCCTCTCTTCACATGTAAAGAGGCTAACGCACAGCAGACAGCAAGCGACTTACTGTGGAGAGAGTGTCAGAGCAAGGATGGAACATCGCAGCCCCTTGATGGTGTTCCACCTACATGGCAGCAATTAGGGGGATAAATCCACTTGTGGTAGATCTAGCTAATCTAGGAATAAAGACCTGCCAACATAATGAAGAACTTTGGCATTTCCAAGAAATTGAATTAACTCATCATAATACAGAGCTCAGCATTTATGCAGCAACAGTTCCAAAAACTTGAAAAATAGCCACAGAGACACACTCAGCACAGAGCATCCTGGAGGGGGAGGAGGAGGAGGCTGGTACTGTCACCTCTTTGCATACATGGGGTGGCACTGAGAGAAATCGTCACTAGGAACCCAGACATTGACTAAATCAAAATTGACTGGATCCTGTGAGCAAAATACATACCCTTTAATGTACGTGGAATATCTGATCATGTCATTGAAAATAAACTATTTTTTAAAGATTTATTTATTTATTTATTTATTTGAGAGAGAGAGAGAGAGCAAGCAGCAGGAGGGGCAGAGAGAGAGGGAGAGAAAGACAAGAGGACTCCCGTTGAGTGGGGATCCTGACATGGGGCTGGATCCTGGGACCCTGATATCATGACCTGAGCCAAAACCAAGAGCCGGATGCTTAACCAATGGAGCCACCCAGGTGTGCCACAAACAATTTTAAATCATAAATTCATTAAAAAAAACAACAACAATGTCATATTATACTGGAAACGTGGTTGGTAATGGTGCTCAGCTGTGTTTCTAGAGATGTACCTTATTGAGGATGGAATGCAGTTGGTCCTATGTGATGGTAAGGCTTGAGCGTCCTGATTCCAGTGACCTATAATGAGAGCAGAAAACATGATAGGCTCATAAATGCTGCTGGTGGGAAGTTCTGGAGGCTTGGAATAAGCTGGGATGTTGAGATTTGTTCTAGGAACAGGAGACTTGGGAGAAGGGAACACAATGAAATAGTTTGCTGGTGACTCATCAAATTGGAAATTTTAATGCAAAAGGGGATTATCCTCGATTATTCAGGGGGGCCCAATCTAAGCCCTAAAGCTGCCATAACAAAGCACAACCACCTGGGTGGCTTTAACAACAGGAACATCCTCTCACAGCCCTGGAGGCTACAAGTCTGAGATGAAGGGGTCCACAGTCTGGATCCTCCGAGGCTCTGAGGGAACCCCTCTTGAAGGCTTCAATCCAGCTTCTGGTGGCTGCTGGCCATCCTTGGCATTCTTCCGCTTGTAGAGGCCCCATCCCAACCTCTGCCTTCATGTTCACATGGCTTTCTGCTTGTGTGTGTCTGTCTCTGCATCCCAATGCCCTCTTCTTGTAAGGACTCTCATCATATTGAATCAGAGCCCACCCTATGACATCATCTTAACTCGATCAACTGCAAAAGCCCTATTTCCACATAAGGTCCCATCCACAGGTACTGAGGTTCCACAACTTTTGTTGAAGATGGGACACAATTCAACCCATTACAAGCCCCTAAAGCTGAGAACTTTCTCTGGCTGGTGTCACGGAGATGTGGCAGAAGGGGAAGTGAGAGGGCCGAAGCCCGACGTGGGTCTGATGCACTGTTAGACCTAAAGAAGAGGACCTGGACAAGAAATGCCGGTGAGGAGCAGGTGCTGAGGGTGGCTGCCCCTGACGACTGGGAGGAACAGGGACTTCAGCTCTAGAAGCACAAGAACTGGCCGCTGCCAATGCCCGGAGGGCAGAAGAATGGACTCTGTAGGGCCAGCATTGTCTGGCAGCCACGTCCCGGCCTGTACAACCTCGAGCAGAGAAACCGCTGAGCCCACGTGGATCTCTGACCTGCAGACTTGTGGGGAGAGGTAATGTGCGTTACTTTAAGATACTAAGTTTGTGGGAACTTGCTACTAATATAAATGACATATAAAGGTTATATATAGCACCTGGCTCAACAAATGGTGGCTGGTCTATAGAATGTCTAAAATATGTACGCGTCCGTACCTGCAGGAATTCCCCGGGGTCTTTTTCAGGATAAAGGCTGCTATGTGGACCCACGTGCACTCAGACACACTCACCCACCCACTCGCTTGCCCTAGATTTATATCCTGCTATATGTGTTTAATGACCTGGTCTATTGTAACATGTCTTGTCTACCTTTAGAAGACATTATATAAATCAATTATATATGTCACTGAAGTGATTCTTTGTTGATGAGATGCCCTAAGTGCATCTCAACTATTATTTTGTTAAGCATGATCCACATAAAAAGCTGATCTCTGCTATACAAATGCCATTCCTTTTTGGAGGGGAACCTGCTGGCCTGAGGGTTCTGCTTGCATCCTTGTTGGATGACGTCCATCATTTCCAAGCTGAGAAGCACAGCAGCTGAGGGCCAACACCCCTGGGGCTGGCTGCAGGCGGCATGCAGGCTGCAGGGAGGGGAGCTCCCGGAGAGTCGAGAACGGAGCCTCGCCCCCTCAGGAAAGGGTTTGGGCGTTTGTAAGTTTTGATGAACACACAACACGCTAACTCTTATTTCTGGGGGCAGAAGACACAATAATTATGATGAGAACTAAGAAATCTATTCCATTCGCAGAAGTGAAGCCAGAATTCTTTATTTATGGACACGTGGTCTTGATGATGGCATTTCAGCCCCTCCTGCACTCCCCAGACTTAGCCACAAACCCTCCCTAGTGCAGCAAATCAAAAGGTCCACTAGACTTAGGGCCACAGTGAGCCACACCAAGTCAGCCTTGTTGCTAATGATGTGGACAACTACATTTATTGAGCACCTACTGGGTACCAGGAATGAAGTTCAGAGTTTGTTTCACATTGTTTGATTTAATCCTTTGAGAACATGCTCTTCCCTCCAGGAGCTACACCACTTCCTTTTTCTGCAGGAATACTGGGACCAGACATAAATCACTCTGCTGTTTATTCTAGGAAATACTTGCTCCTGAAAGATAAGACCATTAACCAATTAAAATAGCTTACTTATCAAGGCTTATCAAGACCTTTGCTCTTCAAGACCCTCCCCTGCTGAACGGATCAACCCCACACTAACATATTGCTGTCTTCCAGGTCTTCAGTGTCTTTTTTTTTTTTTTAAAGATTTTATTTATTTATTTGAGAGAGAGAGAATGAGAGAGAGCACATGAGAGGGGTTAGGGTCAGAGGGAGAAGCAGACTCCCCGCCGAGCAGGGAGCCCGATGCGGGACTCGATCCAGGGACTCCAGGATCATGATCTGAGCCGAAGGCAGCCGCCCAACCAACTGAGCCACCCAGGCACCCCAGGTCTTTAGTGTCTTAAGGGAGGGTGACGGCAGATACCTCACCTCACAGAGAGGAGATGCCATAGCCCCACTTCACAGAGCTGAACACTGAGGCAAAGAGAAGAAAGTTGCTCACAAAGGCAGAGCCTCCATTCTTCCCGAACTTGTACCTCAGTTTCTGTAACTGAGTTCTTGTTATTCTGAGTCCTTCCCCAATGTGCAGGTCTCAGTGTGGATTCTCGTGTCTGGCTCTCTGTTGCAGACCTCACGGGTTGTCCCCAGGACTTGAGTCTACCTCTGAAGTGCAGTGAGACTGGCCAAGGTCTGCATCCTCTGGGCTTGCAGGCTGCCTGCAGAGCGATCACCTTGACTCCTCACCGCATTTGCTGGGACTGACCTCTCTGCCTGCCCCTGCTGTGGGGGATGTCTGCACCTGGCTGGCAGCCCTTCCTAGTCTGACCAGTCCAGTCCCAGACCAAGCCTTGGTCTTGACGTTCTTCATCTCTAGTGCATCCATGTTTAAAACACTTGAAAATATTTACTCTCTGGGTTTCTGAACTAGATTACCCCATGCCATCAATAACAAGAAAGTTCAAATCTTTTAATATCCTTAACGTAAATATTTCAGGACAATTTCTGTCCTGTGGTTATTTTGATCAGTGATTCACTTTTGTGTTGCTGCTAAACAAATCACCATAAACTCAGCGGCTTTAAATAATATGTTTATTATCCCTCAGTTTCTGGGGATCAGGAGTCAGGGCATGACTTAACGGGGTCCTCTGCTCAGGGTCCCCCACCAATGTTTCACCCAGGATGGGTTCCCATCAGAGGCTCGACTGGGGAAGATCTGCTTCCAAACTCCCCAGGCTGTTGGTACAATTCATTTCCTTGAAGCTACAGGATTATCTTGTGTTTTCTTAAAATATGTTTGTCCACTGGGCATCCATTCAGCACAGGGCCAACTATGCTAACTATATTTTATTTCTTTTTTTTTTTTTTTGGATTTATTTATTTATTTATTTGAGAGAGAAAGAGAGCACAAGCAGGTGGGTCAGAGGGAGAGGGAGGGAGACTCTCCAGTGGACTCTGCATTGAGCACAGAGCTTGACATGGGGCTCGAACTCATGACCCTGAGATCACGACCTGAGCTGAAACCGAGTCAAACGTTTAACTGACTGAGCCACCCAAGTGCCCCTGTAACTATATTTTCTATATTCTTGATACTCTGGAGCCCTTCCAGGCCTGGGCAGGGACTGCCTCTCCCAGTTTTGATTCCTAGAGATTATAACTTGCCCAGGAGCACACTTTCATTTGCAAACCAACCAATCCCGGGCCTGTAGCCCCAACTGCCTCCTTACATGACACTCTCATGCACCAAGCTAGTGTTTCCCTGTCCTAACTCAACCAGGGCCAGCTACCCAGCAAAGGAAGACACCAGGTGACAGCACCAAGCCACACTGAAAGTATTCACATTAGCCTAAGCTGTTCATTTCTTGGTTGGGAGACCCCAAGAAGGGCTCTGGCCTGAGCCTGCCTCCTTCCACCCCTGAGCTCTCTGTGGCCCTGTGGGGTATAACATGGCCTGCCCTCTCCCCTCAGAGAGTCTGAGTAATGAGAGTTTTCTTTTAATGGCATCATCCTCTCCACATCATCAGCCGGTCATACCTCCACAAATTAAATCTAAAATATAATTTAGAACGAGGATTTGCAGCAGCTTGCTTCTTCCAAGACAGCAACAGGGAGCCAAAGTCTCCAGAGTGAGGCTGCTAGCATATTGGAGTCTTGTGCAGAGCAGTGCTGTGGTGAGGGACACCCCCCACCGTGTTCTGCTGGTTAGAAACGAGTCACAGGTCCTGTCCACACTCACAGGGACCCACCAGGACCCAGCACACGGGACCACCTTAATGTTCGCCTGCCCTTATTCAAGAGTTTTTAGAAAGACCATGTGAACTGAGTTAAAGGGGAGTCATAGTTGATATACACATTTTACCAGCCAGCACTTTCACTTCGTAATGACCGTGGCTCAGTAAATATGAGCTCTGCTATAATGTGTATTCCTAATTTGCTAGAAATTCAAAAAGGCTGCATGAACGTGTGCATGGTGATGGGCCTAACTGGGTGACATGCCCGGCTCAGTGGGTGTTCACTTTGATTTAGCAGATTAAGTATCTGATTCAGCAGAAAATTCATGTTGTGTCAACAGGTTATGATGTATATGGCTCAACTGGTGATCTATTTCTTTTTAGTTGGTGTTTGTTTTTCCTATGAATGATTTATCTGTTCTAGAATGAACTGTGTCAACTGCTGCACATGGTATATTAATTTCAGTGTGTTATGCAAACATTTCCTTGGTAATATACCTTATTCCATCTTTATTTGCTCTCACTGGCAACATCATATCCTTTCTTTATTTGAATTAAATAGCTTTTTCTAAGTAGGCCATTCTCCTTGGGGATGGGGAACGCATAGCACATGGAAAGGAAGCTTTCATTTAAAAAATAAAAACTTTTTCATTAACTCTTGCATGAGAGTGCTTAACACATTAAACATTTTGCTCCAAATATTCCAAAACATGCTGTCATTTAATTACATAAACCTGGAATGCATCTTTTTCTTTAGTTATAATAAAAGATACCATTATTGGAACATTAACAGAGTTTTAAAGTATTTAAAAATAACTTCATAGCATAGCATGAGGCTTAATGAAGTCTGGGAGGGTCAATATGATTATTCACATTTCAGAGAGGCAAGTGGGGTTTCCCAGATGCAGGAACAGCCACGGAGAAAGATAGCAGGTGGGCTTGTCAGAGTGCTGGTTCTCTTCCATTGGAGGAAAACTCTCTGGTTTGTTTCCCAGTGCTAGCATGTGTTTTCTAGATCCCTACCCCAAAATCCACAATCATACTGGGGCTTAATCCAGAACCATCACTGCATACCAGGCTAGCCGCTGGTCTGGAACCATCACTGTACACCAGGCTAGTGTCTGGTCTGGTCGCATTTATGAAACATTAAAGGAGTTTTAAACTGTTTAAAAATAGTCTTGAGCGTAGTCACCTCACTTGACAACTGATAGGCTGACATATGTAATGTAATGTAATGTAATGTAATGTAACGTAACGTAACGCAACAATAGAATAATGCTGGATCCAGACCATCACTCCACACAAGACAATACCTGATCCAGACCATCACTGTATACTAGGGTAATGCCTGGTGTGGAACTATAGTTATACCAGGCTGTGTGTGTGTGTGTGTGTGTGTGTGTGTGTGTGTGTGTGTGATTTTGTAGTATAATATGCATACGTGAAATATTTAACTTTAAATGCATCATTTAGTCAGTTTTTGTAAATGTATTTCAAGATGCAGAATCTACCCATCACCCCAGAAAGGCCTTCCCTGCCCCTTCCTGGTCAATGCCCTTTCCCCTGGAAACAACCACTATGTGATTTCTACCACCATATGTTAATTTTGCCTTAGAATAAGCAAAATGAGAATTTCATGTAGGTGGAGTCATGGAGTATTGACCTTTCTATGTTCAGTTTCTTTCATTGGGTTAGCAGTTTTGATGTTCATCCACGCTGTTGCATATATCAATATCGTGTTCCTTTTGATTCTGAACCATGTTCTGTTATATGACCATGCCACAAGTGACACACCCATCCTCTAGGACATGTTCTCTCTGACTTGATTGTTACAGATAACATAGCCATGGACATTCTTGTATGAGACTTTTTGTAGATATAATTTCATTTATCTTAGATTAGTCTTTAGAAGTAGAACTGCTAGGGGGGTGATTGGGTGGCTCAGTGGGCTGAGCATCTGACTCTTGGTTTTGGCATGGTGGTGAGTTCAAGCCCCACACTGGGAGTGCTCAGCAGGGAGTCTGCTTAAGATTCTCTCTCTCTCCCTCTGTGCCTCTGCCCCCCCCCACACTCACATGTGCTCGCTCTCTCTCTAAAATAAATAAATAAATCTTAAAAAAAAATAGAACTGCTGGATCATAGGATAGACACGTGCTTAAAATTTTAAGAAACTACCTCAAAGTTTCTAAAAGATGTTTTAACATTTTATAGTCCTAACACCAATAAGAGTTCTGGGTGTTTCATACATTCTTTAACATTTAGTGTTGCTAAACTTCTTAAATTTCAGTCTTTCAAGTATATGTATGGTATCTCATGATGGTTTCAATTTGCATTTCCCTAAGAATGATGTTAAGCACTTTTTCATTTGCTATTTTTATGTGTTCTTTTCTGAACTTCCTGTTCCAGGCATCTGTGTATTTTTATTGGGTTGTTGGCCTTGTCTTTCTACTGAGCTGCAGGAGTTCCTTATATAACTAGATACAGGTCTTTTCTGATTCTATTATTTCTAATATTTTCCTCCAGTTTGTAACTATATTCATGGTGGTGTTTTTTGATGAGAAGACATTTTTAACTCTGATGAATTTTCAAACAGTATTTTGCTTTATAATCCAAGCTTTTATTTTGTTTTGATTTTTAGGAAATCTTTAATTGCCCCAAGATGTAGAAGCAATTCTTCCAGAAGATTTATCATTTGCACTTTGAGTTTACATGTGATCTGTGTTCAGTTGATATGGGGCAGAGTGTAGGACAGGAACCGAGGCTCTTCTTTTGGTGTGTGGGTATTCAGCTGTTCAGCACCATTTGTTGAAGAAATTTTCCTTTCATTTTTCCATTGAGTTTCTTTGGCACTTTTATTGAAATAATTTGATCTTATAAGTGAGGATCAATTTCTGGGTTTCTTATATTGTTCCAAAGATGTAGGTTTAATCTTTACTTTAGTATCACACTATTTTAGTTACTATACCTTCACAGTGAATCTTGAATTCAAATAGATTGTATCCTTCTTTTATGTCCATGTGTATACTATTTTTCTTCCTTTGTCTTTTTAAATTAATTTCAAGTCATCTTGTTAATTTCTAGAAAAATATCTGTTGAAATTTTAATTAGAATTGCACTGATACAGATCAATTGAGATAAAATTAATCTTAACAATATTGAGCTTTCCAAAAAACAAACAATAAAAGAATATTGAGTCTTCCAACACATGAACATGGTACATCTCTCCTTAACTTACATATTCTTTAATTTCTCTCATTAGCATTTTATAATTTCCATTGTAGAATCTTATACTTCTTTTGTTGCTACTACAGTTGATATTTTTGATGCTATTATAAGTGATATTGGCTTTGCAATTTCATTTTCTATTTGTCCATTTCAGGTACATAAAAATATAATTTCTTAATATTGAATTTTGCAACATTGCTAAATTTGCCTTCTCTAATCATCTTCTTAGAGGTTCCTTAGGCTTTTCTATCTATACAGTTATGAGATCTGTGAATAAGTACAGTTTTACATCTTTCCTATCTGGATTCCTTTCCTTACTGTATTAAATAGAGCCTCTGTATTCATTGTTGAATAGTAGTGATGAAAGTAGATCTTCTGGTCTTGTTCCCCATTTTCGGTGGAAAGCACATCAATATTTCACCGTAAGTATGGTATGAGCTGTAGATCTTCCAGTGTATGCCTTTATCATTTGATAAAGTTTCCTTATATTCCTTATATGCCGAGCATTTTATTGTAGATGTTTGGATTTTGGCAAATATTTTCCTGTTTTTTTTTGACATGATTATATAACATTTTTCTCCCTTAGTCTGTTAATGTGGTAAATTAAATTGATTAATTTTGGTGTGATAAGCCTATCTTGCATCTTAAAGATGAACCCAGTTTGACCAGGATATATTGATCTTTGCATATATTGCTGAATTCAGTTTGGGATATTTTTTGATAATTTTTGTGTCTGTGTTTAAGAGAAACATTGGAACTTAATTTTCTGGTTTTGTTATCAGGATACTAGTGGTCTTGTAAAATGAGTTAGAAAGTATTCCCTTCTCCTCTATGTTCTGACAGAATCTTTTTAGGAGTGGAATGATTTCTCCCTTAAATGTTTGATGGAGTTACAACCAATAAAACTCTCTGGGCCTGAAGTTTTCTCTATGGCAAGTTTTCAATTATGAATGTGGTTTATTGAATGAGTATAAAACTATTTAGATTTTCAAATGCTTCTTGAGTCATTTTTTATATCAATTTCATTTAAATTGTTTATTGCATAAAGTTGTTGTTACATATCCCCTCATGATCATTTCATCTGTACAATCTCTCATGATGTCACCTCTTTCATTTCTGCTATTAGTACTTTGTGTTTTCTCTCTTTTTTCTTTGACCAATCTTGCTAGAAGTTTGTCAGTTTTATTTATATTTTCGAAGAAATAACTTCTGGCTTTGTTGAGTTTCTCCATTGTGTTGCTGTTGGTTTATCTGTTTCTTTATTTTTATTTCACTGACTTGCACTTTTATTTATAATATTACCTGTCTTCTTATTTAAGGTTTAAGTTTTTCTTTTTTCCTTTTCCTTACCTATTTAAGGTGGAAATAGAAGACATTGATTTCACAGCTTCTTTCATTCAAATACAGGCATCTAAAGCTATCAATGTTCCTCTCATGACTGATTTAGCTGCACCCCCCAAATTTTAATATATTACGATTTCATTATTAATGAGTCAGAATGTTTCCAATTCTTCTTGTAATTTCTTTGATTCAAAGGTCATTTCAGTTTTTTCAATTTAATTTTCAAATACTCAGAAATTTTCTAGAAATCTTATTGGTATTGATTTCTATGTCAGTACCATTCTTGTCAAAGAACATACTTTGTATCATCTCCACCTTGAATAGACTCTATCCGCCAAATGCTTCATGTGGCTTGTGAAGAAAGTATACTCTCAATCAGTAGAAGAATGGGGGCAGTGTTCTATAAATGATAGATCAAATTGGTTGATACTTTACCCATTTAAACTTATGGGAAGTTTTGTGACATGAGCACTGTCCTATTCTTTTGCTGAGTGTTACACAAACAACTAAAGACAAGTTTCATAAAAGGGAAGACATCCTAGTGTGGTGAAGACATCACTAATGAAAGGAAGTGTGTGGTGAAGGATGAATCCTGGTGGGAGAGATTGAGTCATGGAGTGACGTCCTGTCCCTGGGAGAAAGGGGACCTCTCTGTGGGACACAGGTGACCTCATCTTCCTCCTCAGCCTAATCTAGGATTTGGTGATCCTTTATCTTAAAGGGCCAAGTAGTAAATGTTTTAGGCTTTGTGGACCAAGAGGAAAAATCGAGGCTATTATGCAGGTGCTAACATAACATATAAAAATGTAAAAGCCATTCTTAAATTGCAGACTGTAACAAATCAGGCAACTGGCTGGGTTTGGCTCACAGGCCATAGATTGCCAACTCCTGAGCTGTGTCCTGAATGTGTTCCACTGAGTGCCGTGTAGAGTGGCTATGGCAGATGGCACTGGAATGAGGTCCTTGGTCAAGCTGCGGGAGGGGTCTCTGGATGAAACACACTTGAACAAATAGTTTTACTGCTGGAATTTGCAGATGTTTCTGTGTGCAACGTGCACTGAGAACTTCCATACAAGTCCTGTAAAAGGGGATCCTTCTTGGAGAGGTCTCACAATAGAACGGTTTTATTTTGCTAAGTCTCCTGAGGGTCTGGAGTGCCTTCACACACTCTTCAGCAAACACCAGTCCAACCTCTTTTTCAAAAGCCAGCTCTCCTTTTCACTCCTGGTATTTTTAAGATGGAAATTTCTCTGACCCATTGTGTTTCACAAATGTTAGAAATTCTTCCCTTTCATTTCTAATAATTAAGGATGGGGTGAAGGTGCCACAGAGAATGCTGAATTCACGTTGTCTTTTTATATGGGCAGATTTGAAACACTGGGCAGAGCTAATTCTTTTGTGTCATGTCTGTCTCCTCACACCAGAATGTGAACTTCTTGAGGGCAGCACTTTGTGTCTGTTTCTATCACTGTGGTGCCCTTGAAACCCTGAACAGTTTCTAACAGAGAGAAAGTGCTCAGTGAACATAGGCTCAGTGAACAAAGGAGGCATCGTGACCTTCAAGAAACTCCAGTAGGATGTAGCATCAGGTTCTTCTGGGAGCGGAATAAAAACAATTACCTCGATGGACTAGGTATCCCTGGTATTCCCACAAACCAGGGGGCTTCAAACAACATAAATGAATTCTCTTTCAATTCTGGAGTTTAGATGTTGGGAATTCAGGAGTCTACAGCTGTGCTCTCCCTCAGAGGCTGGGGGAGGACCCATTCCTGCTTCTTCCACTTCTGCTGGCTGCAGGCATTCCTGGGCTTGTGGCCGTGTCCTTCTCTGCTCCATTTTCATAGGGGCTTCCTCATCGCTGTGTCTGTCTCGTCTGCCTCTTTCTTATAAAAACACTTGTGACTGCACTGACGGCCCAACCAGATAATCCAGGACAAGCTCCTCATCTCAAAATCCTTACCTTAATCACACCTTTAGCCATAGAAGGTGATACTCACAGGTTTGGGGATTCAAACGAGATCTCTGGGATCCCCATCATTCAGCCCACTACATCTGGCTCTATGGAAAGTTTGGAACCTTGATTTCCATCTTGGCTTCCAATAAGAACTGACGTTGATGTAGAGACAGTCAGCTCTAAGAAAATCTTGCTTCATGTTGCTTGTGACAAAACCATGTGTAACAAAGAAGTCTGGCTTTTCAAAATTACCAGTTGGTGATGAAAGACCAGCACGCTTCCACGTTATCGGCTCCAAATTTGTTTTACATTCTTTTAGATGGAGTATCTTATGCAGCAAAATGTAAGCTATTACTGAATATATTAGTAAAGAAATAAACAAAGCTGCTTCTGAATCGTTTAAGTTGGCACTGTAAAACACAGAGAAAATGATAAATCCTTGCAAATCGGGTTATATAAATGTAATGCCAGAGGTCTCGAAATGTCTCTATTGGTTCTCATTGTCTGTACATCACTTGGGATTTTAAGTTCTGGAGCAGGTCTTAAAGTAAACAGAGACTGAATTCCAAACGGCTTCTGTACTCATGATGACCCTGACTTTATTAGTAATGAGATCTAATGACATCATCTTTTGACAGTCATGATCTTTAACCTGGTTTGATCTAAACCAGACTCCTCAGGAATGATATCATTAAGGTAAATCCCTGAAAAGAGACCCAGCCACTTCAATATAAACCGTTGAGAGGGATTGAGTTACTGAGAATGACTTCACCCACCCCTCTGTTCTTCCGTGGGCAATGAAGAGCATACCGAAACTGCAGAGGAGGGCAGCGGATTAGTGATGTTGTTTTTAGTAATAACACTCAAAATCATACCAGAATTCTAATTATGCATATGGGCAGGCTTATTTAAATATGCTTTAAATCTTTTTTTGTTAGACAGATTTTAACTCTGAGAGTCGTACTTCTCTCCACGTTTGAAAAGAATGGCTGGCATTTATGCAAAGATAATTTTAAATAAACCTCGTGTCTGGTGTACAGGATAAGGTAGGGATATGTGAATATGCCACCTAGCTGTAGGAACAAGTTGTGAAAATAATCTACAAATAACATTTGCATCAGCCAAGAGCTGTGTATGCAAGTGAAACGTGTCTGTGGGTCCACGTCTCTCCGTCTCCAGCAGCACTGCCCCAAATCCTGGCTGTGACACCCATCTCCTGCCCTGGGATGGCCTCCTTCCTAGTCCCCTGGCCTCTACTGGCACCCTCCTAAGAGCATTTCTCTGTGGATCCACAGAGTACTGACCTTGATGTGTCTAGGCAGAAACAGAACCATATGCACAGACAACCATGTCAGCCAGGCTTACGATACTCATCCATGTTTATATAAATACTTACATAACCACAATACTTATCATCAGTGTCAATAACTAACTTGATAAACTATTTCCAGAAAGAACTAACATTATTTTCTTGATCTGACCTACTTTGTACATGTGATTCTCCAAAAAAATATCAGTGAACTCCTTAGAGGCAAAACACAATAGATCTCAAGTCACTAGAAAAAATACTTAATACTCAGGATAAACGTGGGCTTAGTCATACGATAAAGATAACTTTGAACCCACGGTAGATTTTCATGTCTGTCTTTGCAAAGCTACTGAGCGAATTAACATGCCAACTGGACAAAACCCTAAACCATTTGGCTTAGGCAGAAATGAGCTGATGAGCTCACGGTAGGCCTGGCTTCCAGCGCACGTGGTTACGCTCCCAGTGGTTTTGTCAAGATGCGGGGCTCAGCTTCCCCACCTCGCTGTGCGCTGCGTCTCCCCTGCCTCAGCTCCGGGGTTTTGGAAGATGGTGCAGAATCTCCAACCCCTGGTTCGGAGTCTGGGAAGCAACAGGAGCACCCACCCCAGGAACCTGGCTGAATTTTCCTTCCACCCACACGTTCTGATTGGGTCCTGGCCCATTTCTAAGCCATTGGTCAGTCGGTGCCGCTGGGAGCTACTACCCTGTTCCTGGAGGGAACAGCCTGGGGAGTGGACCAAGCAGGCTGCATCCCAAGGGCATGAGGGGTGCCGTCCGCTGTAATAACAGCTGGATCAGGCATGCTGCTGAGGAAAGCCTTGCTTGTCCCTGAACTGGAGAGAGGCCGCAAGCAGTAGCTCGCTGGCTCAGGGCAGAGGATTGGGGTCCACGGCCATGTCTACCAGTTCCTGGGAAGGGGAGGTGGTGACAAGGCTCCCAGCTTCTCCTGGCTCAGTTTCCTCCTCTGTGAAATGGGAGTCGTGACAAGGATGCTTCCTACGGGAGATACTGTGCAGCTTGGGGGCGCTCACACCCAGGACTCACACTTGTACCCGTAAATTCACAGCTTCCCCTTTGATGACTGAAGCAGAGCCAGCGGGCAGAGGGAGGTGTGAGGAGGAGGAGGTGAGGTTTTGTGAACGGCCTGGGCTCCTGGACCCCACGCTTGCCCGTGTCACTGTGAGCACCCTCCCCATTCAAGCCGGGAGTTCCCAACACTTTAAACCAGTGTAATGGGAGGTAACTTAATAACATGTGATTTATGGAGCCATCAGAAGGAGTTCAACATCTCCGTCCTGGAAACAAATCAAAGTTCAGACATGGGTGCAAACACTAATTACTTTTAACAAGTGCAAGAGAAAGGTGAGGGAGGGCAGGGCGGTGTTTGGCCCCTCCAGACAGCAGGCCCGATAAGCAGGGAGCACAACCCCAGGGAGGAGAGCCGCCTGAGCACCGGAGGCCCGTCTGCCGCGGCCGCCCTTTGAAGTCTCCTGCGTGAGAAGTGATGAACATCCATCTTTAAAGTGTGCTGAGTCCCGAAGGCTGCTTTGGGTTAGTGAAGGAATGTGCACTTATTTGAAACCTGACCCCAGGGCCCCTAAAAAGTTGGGCTTAGGTGGGGCCAGGAGTGACCTTGTGAATTTAGACAGCTGCTGGGCCACCGCTAGGAGCAAATTACGAGGGGCGGTGGTGATTTTCCACACTCGAGAAAGCAAAGGGCACTTCTCTAAGCCCTGCGGGGTCAGCTCCCACCTTAGAGGCCGCTGTGAGAGCCGAAGGCTCCGGAGGGCCGGGGATCGGGGGCGAGGCTGGGGTGCCCGGCCCGGCGGGCGAGGGGAGCGCAAGCAGGTCCATCTGCGCCCCGCCCCGTGCACACCGGCCGCCCCGTCGGAGGACAGCCTCCTCTGAGCCAACGCCACGCGCAAGTGTCACGCTCGGAGTGGGTAGTTCCGGTGACTCTGCCCCGGACAGGCGGGTCGTTCCCCTCCGAGAGCGATGCCTGGCCTGCCCGCGCCCTCGGAGAAGCCCCGCTGGTGCGGCGAGCTCGCCGCAGCGTTTGCTCGGGACTCAGGGCCAGGCGCGTCCACGCCCTCCTGAGTGAGCAGCCTCGAATGGCTTGTGAGGACAATGTTTCCCTTTATTTAGGGTTGGAGAACGAGGAACAAGGGAGATTTTATGGAGATACTTTAAAGACTTAATAGTGCAGAAATGGAAAAAGTCAGGTTTCCCAAGGGAGCCTCCAGGGAAGCAAACGCACACAGGGAATTTGGATTTATCACGGGGTGTTGACAAACCTGCGGCTGTGGAGCCGGGTCAGAGCTCCTGGCGCGGCCGCGTGTGCCGGGGAGCCAGGGTACCTCAGAGGGCCCTCACCCAGCACCCTCACCCCGCCCTTCCCACCCTGCACCCCCGCGTCTGCGGACTGTGGTTCACAGGCTGAGGTGCTTGAGGCCCGGCTCCCCGCTGCAGGTCACTAACCACCAGAGCCTCAGCGTCTGCTCTCTGCATTCTTCAGCTTGAGTCATAGGACAGTAAGGAGCCCCAAATACTGTGAAAAGTAGGCGGGGGGGGGGAGGGGGGGTGTAGCAAATCACTATGAAAACAGATCCCTGCCAACTTATGCCGGATTGCTCACCTGAGACTTCTGGGGTCTCGTAGCCTGGGGCCCCTGGGTGAGCGGGCTGGGGCTGGGACGACACCCGTTCCAGGGTTGAGCCAGTCTTTACTGGAGCCTTCCATTCACTATTTCCACACCTCAGATAGCTTGGGGGGTAGACGGGGATGGGGCAGGGGCCGGCGATGTTTCCTTTGGGATGTCGAGCCCACGTCTCCGTGTGGGACCCCAGTGCCACTGAGGGGACACCCATGCAGGGGAGAGAGTGAAGGGCCCTGGTTCCGCCCGGGCATCTCCCACCCCAGAGGCACGTGCCCTGACTTCCATCACTGGAGATCGCTGGCATCTGCCCCAAAGCTCCAAGCAGGGAGCCGATGGAGGGTGCCCCTCCGGGTCTGGCGGGCCTCCTGAAGCACAGAGTCTGTTCTTTCTTTGCAAACTCGGGATTCACGGTGTGGATGGCCAGTCTGTCTGTCCGTTCTCCTGTGGATGGATATTCGCATCGGTTCTTCTCCCAGAGTTTTTGTGACTGTGTTTGCTGTCGGATCTACCTTCTGTCATTCCAGACACACAGGCTGCGTGGTGCAGAGACTCCTCGGGGACACTGGGAAATGCAAGTGGCATGCTTGGTCCACAGGTGGGTCAAGGAGAATGACCCAAACGCCCCATGTTGTGTTGCTGAAGGACGTCAGGGCATGTGGCCCGGGTGGCCAGCTTTCTGCTGATAGATGCCAGCTGAGAGTCCAACCCCTCGTGGAGACAGTGCCGAACGATGGGCGATGTGATCCTGGGTGCAGACAGAAACACTGTCCAGAGCTGGGAGCTCTGGGTGCATTCCTGCCTACCTTCCTTCAATCAGTCCGTGTCTCCAGGTCTTCCACGAAAAACGGAAATCTGGGGTAAAGCTCGCTTCATCGAATCAAACTCCTCCTTGGCCCAGGGCTTCTCCACGCATGCGTGCAGGCACAATGGGCATCGTGGGGTTCCTGGGACGGACGTGTAGAATGCCGTGTGTCCTGGGTCATCTGAGGGGAGAGCTCCGTTCACAGAGCACCTGGCGTCTGCGGGGCCAGCGTCGGGGAACGAAGTTTGGGAGGCGTGGGCCAGATGCACGTCCCGGGATCATTGTGTGAAGGACTCACTTTGGTTGTTCTTGAGAAGAGCCATTTTCTCAACTACAAAGTATAATTTTAATCATGAAAGCTGATCTTCCTTGCTTCGGCCTCTTAGCTGATTATGCAGGAAATGCATTTAACCTTCCTGAGGAAAACTCTAAAGCAAGTGTCAGATTTGTTCTGGAGGACATGACAGAGACACGTGATGCCGCCGACTGCGGGGACGCTGGAAGACGGGCAGAGTCCATCTGTGTCCCCAGCCCGAGTGGCCCAGAACCTCCTTGTGGCACAATACTCCTGCCAAGGGGGGACACCGGAGAGGCCAGCAGGATCGCCAAGCTTAAGGACTTCAAGTGAAAATTTCTGAAGGTTGTCACTAGAGCCTTCAAATCCAGCCCGAGCCGGCCCTCGGCCCTACTAGACAAATGGCTGGAAAAGCCACTTTTAAACGTCTGCAGACTGGTGTCTCTGCGCATGCACACTGTGGAGCTCTCCCAAGTCACGTCAGTGCTCAGCCCATCGCTGGACCCAGCGTGGAGAAGCAACACCAGGACAGTGTGTGTGCGTGAAGGGCTCGCGTGCTGGGGCTCTCGGTCCAAACCCGGACCTCGTTAGCAGGGTCTTGCTCCCCACCCGCCCCTACACACCTGCCCCTCATTTGAAGACGTTTCCAGTCCAGGTTTCGGAGGTGATGCTGAGCGATGTGCATCCTCATCTCCAACCCCGCCTGGCACCTCCCACGGGGCCTCTTCTCTGCGGGCTGAGGCAGGGCTCCCGTTAGGGTGCTCCAAGCGCAGATAAGCGCCAGCCCTGGGAAAATGTCCCTGAAGTGGCAGTCAGCGGATGGCTGACATCAGACATGAGTCCTTATCTGGTGTAAGGCAGGGAACTGGAAAACAGATTCTCCCAAATGTCACCCACACCTGTTCCCCGGCGCAGAGCCAGCCCCATGCCAGCCGGAGGTGACGTGGTGCCCTGGGCCGGGCTTGGCGCCATCCAGTGGGTGTCCTGAGAATGGCAGCAGCCTTTCGGTTGGGGAGAGCTCCACCTGTGCAGTTTTGGGGGAAAGGAAGAGGATTCTGTATTCTCCAGCAGGCACATGCCCACGTTTCTCTCTCCAGAACAGGACAGTGCAGTGACACAGAACCTTGTCCCACGTGCTGCAAGCAGAGCACCCAGCAGAATCCCTGGTGGCCGATGCCTTTCTAAGTGGCCTCCAAGCCACGTCCACGGGCAGCCCGGCCACAGCCTGTTGAGTCCTGTCGGCTGCTGATGAGCGGGGTTGCCTTCGCTTCACTGCGGTGAGACTCTTGGCGCCTCTGGGCGCCCCTTCTGTCGGGTCCTAGTGTGCCGCTGGGGAGGGGACGTGGTGGACACCCCGGGTCCCAGCCTGGGGCACGTGCCATGTCCCCGGGGAGATCTTTAATGCTAGACGAGGCACGTGTTCGCTGTGGTTCCAGGCGGACCCGGGCCGATGCCCCTCGCCGGGTCACATTCGGAGACCCTCTGTGCCTCAGTCTGCTCACCTGTCAAATGGGACAGAGACGGTGTCTGCCGCATCCGATGGCTGGAGCGATGGTTAATGGCAACACTAGTTCGAGCCTGACGCAGAGAGAGCGGGGCAGACAGAAAAGGAGAAAGAGAGAGGGGCGCTGGGGAGAGGTGAGCGCGGGATGGACAGATGCGAGGGCCGAGCTGCGCCTGGGGGCTGGGGGTCTTCCTGGGAAGGGGGACATTCATGCCATGTGGTCAGCAGCACTCGGCAAAAGACGTCACGTCTGGATTCTGGTCCACGTGCTGAGTTTCATTTTCTTGTGGGAGTTTATGGAAGTCATCACCTCCTGTTTTCTCAGTTCCTTATGACAAATAAGAGCTGCCAGACTGAGATACGGAACTGATAAAGTGGATGAGGAATCAAAAGGAGAACTTCAAAACGGCATATAGGCTTCTGCTGCGAATGCCATAAATCTATAGCCATAAATCAAAACTTTAAACAAAAACTTAGAGTCATCGCGGGGCTAGGCCCAGGCGCTCCCAGCAGGGAAGGGGGTCCTCCTTCTTCTGGGGTAGTCCTGTCTCCCAGGCACTGCAGGGGGCACCGACTGGTCACGTCCTCCAGCTTCTGTGCCCCTGACGGCTCCTTACGGGGAGGTGACGTGTTTAGCAGCGGCCCCGTCCCCAGAGCTGCGAGGTCACGGGACCACATGGGTGTGGGGGGGGCATTCCCTTGCCTTCCGAGGACCTCCCTGGCAAGTGGTCAGCTCCCTCCCAACCGTCGTGGCTGGTGGGCCCCGTCTAATCAGTTGAGGACCCGACAGGAGCAGGAAGACCCAGTAAGAGGGAGCTCCTCTCACCTGACCACCGTGACCTGGGGCATTGGTATTTTTCAGGTCCTTGGACTCAAACTGAAACATCTCCTCCACCCGGGGCTTGGGCCTGCTGTCATCTGGATGCAACCACACCCTTGGCACTCCTGGGTTTCTCCGCAGCTGATGGCAGATCTTAGGACTTGTCAGTCCCATCAGGACATGAGCCAGTTCCTTGTAATCAGCCTCTTGCTGCAAGTATACGTCCTATTGGCCCTGCTTCTCTGGACAGCCCTGACTCACGCAGCCGCTGTGTGATATTCTGGAAGAGACACGGCTCCGGACACGATAGGGGTGCAGTGGTCACAGGAGCTGGTGGGGAGGCGAGGCTGCATGGGCCCATCGCAGCGGACCCGTGGGGCAGCCGTGGCGTGCACAACCCCGAGTGACCTGATGAAGGGCGCGGGCTCTGGGGGACACTGATAAATCTCTGTAGCTTCACTGATTTTAACAAAGGGGGGGGATGGGGAGAATGGGCATTTGCGGGGGTGGGGTGTGTGGAAATCCATAATTTCCACTCAATTTTACTGCGAACCTGAAACTGCTCTAAATATCGTTTTTGGGGTGTTCTTTGTTTTTTGGTTTTTTTTTTTGTTTTTGTTTTTGTTTTTGTTTTGTTTTGTTTTGTTTTGTTTATGCTGCCACCTCCAGCATTGGGATCACGGACGGTCCTGCGGAGCCGGTCCCGTGGCGCCCGTGAGGAAGGGAACAGGCCAGCCACGGCTTCAAGGCTAACACCACTGATGTTTTGCACACAAAGGTGGAGACAATGGAACGTCTTAACATTTCTTAAGAGAAATTGGAATGCCTCGGACCTCCCTCTAGATCTTTGAAATTTGGAGCAAGTCTGGAATTCATTTCTCCATTCATCTAGATGCGGTGAGTCATTTCTTCCGGGAAGCCCAGTTCTCCTTCTGTTTGTCTCCCCTCGTTCCCTCATGTCTGCGAGCAGTCACAGAGCGGGTGCAGCTAATATTTTAGAAACGTGTCCGAACAATTTCATGAAGATGGATTTGGCATATTTTCTTTCCAGGAAGTTGGGGCCTCAAACTTTGCATGTGAATTCGCCTGGGCCTCTGAAATTCCCGGGCTGTCCATCGTCCCTGCCAGATTGCAGGAGCGTCCTTGGGCCGTGCAGTGTGACTGGGGAACCTCGCGCCCTCCCACTGGGCACGCACGGCGGCTGGACACCGCGAGCAGGTGGCGCTGACGGAAGTGTTTCACTCTAACTGACGTGCGAACAGTGGAGCTCAGACGGAATCTGACCACGTGCTGCAT
Source organism: Halichoerus grypus (assembly GCF_964656455.1). Classification (NCBI taxonomy): domain Eukaryota; kingdom Metazoa; phylum Chordata; class Mammalia; order Carnivora; family Phocidae; genus Halichoerus; species Halichoerus grypus. The sequence goes on from NC_135713.1 coordinate 2,161,714, forward strand.
GTGTGTTTCCTGGCCCCCGCTTTCTTTATCGGGGTGCAAACGGTGCACTGACTTTTAGCGTTTCACAGGCCCGGCAAAATAACTATGCACCTCCATTCATTAGTGGTGGTTGTGCGGTGTGCTGAGGAAGCAGGGAGATCCCTGGACGTGAAGGCAGGACCGAGGCCAGGGGCGTCGTCACCTTCTCCACCGCGCATCTGCCGACCAGGTACCCCTGAGCTCTTCCCTCATTCACAACCCTTTGGTTCAATCAGTACATCGTGTATTGCAATAAATGTTCTCACTGCCATTTTCAGGTTAATTTTGCACAGTAAACGCTAACAACAGACGGTGCATTGCTTCTGCCCCTCGAGGCTGCCGTGGCGGGGCGCCTAGGTCGGAGCCGTGTCCGTGCTGTGGTTGTAACTGAAGCTGATACCCGTGACTCATCGCCACCTGCCCAGGCCCCAGCGCCGGCTCCGTGGGGTGCCTTTTGGCTTCTTGGGGGCTGGCCCGGAATTCATCCAATTGCAGAGTTGGGTGCTGGTTGCATTTCCTCACGGGCTGAAATGTTTCTTGCACCCTATTAAATACCTCCATGGTTTGACTGAAGTGTCACGTAGGACCCTCCTCCACTGGTTACAAACACCTTGCACATTAGAAGAAAGAACTCGCTTCCTAGTTCCACTGTTTACCTGGGCCCCTGAGGCCGCTCGCCCTGTCCCGTCTCTAGAGGCAGGGGGCTTCAGAGCTTAAGCAGACACCAGGGAGCCTCCTCCCAAGGCCAAACCCCTACCCTCTGACCTTTAAGCCAGAAGGGCATCTGTAACTATGTCCCTGTGGTCCCTTGTCACAAACCAGTGCACATTTGCTAAAGGGATCAAAATAACTTTTGAGAAATATGCCTGAGTGTTCAGCACCAAGAATGAGGGATGACCATGGGCGCTAACCGCGGCAGCGTGGCTGTGCTTCCGGGGACCCTGTGGTGTGGGGCTGCTACCACCTTGGACCCCAGAGGACAAGGCTCTGCAGGTCTGTGGTAGGGCGGGGCTCACAGCTCAAGGAGAGAAGCTGGACGGAGAAGCCCCGCCCTGGCCACAGTGGGGACGCTGGGTGGGGACAGGAGGGGCTGACATCACATTTAACAGGTCAACACGGCCTTCCTCACGGTTAGGGACCCACGTCCAACACCCCTGGCTCAGTAACCCTGTATAACTTTACAAACTCAGAATTTGTCTTGCGTGTGGGTCAGGCTCCCCAGGATGCAGCTTGCAGAGCTGGCGCCGGTGCTCACTGGTGTGGAGTCCACAACCTTGTTTTGGAATAAACCTGTTTAGCCGCACTGCACAGCTCAGGATGCTTCCTGCAACCAGAAATGTCAGATGTCACGCTCAGCCTCCGGAGCGTCTTCACAAAAGTCCGGGGCCATTTCAGCCTGTGCACTTTTGACGTCAAATCTTAATTCAAAATGACCATTCAAAGTGCTTATGATATTATTTCAGACTCCCCATTGACCCCAATGGGAGTAGGAGACCCTCACTGGGCCTGGGTTCTCTCCCCACCTTGCCGCGCCCCGGGCACGGTGCACACCCCTTATGCGCTCCCCTGTCCTCGCTCGATGCTGTGGCTGACAGAGCCCACACTTGTCTCAGTATTTCACTGTCCAGCCTGAGGTCCTGGCTCACCCCCTCCACCGCCCTGCAGCCGAACTGCAGAGGCACCCTGGGTCTGCGAATGTATGCTCTGACCCAGGACGTGAGGTCCCGGTGGGACTGGTTTGATGGCTTCTCCTTGAACAGGTTTGTGTTGGAGTAGGGTACGTGGCTGTCCTTGGCATCTGAGGTTGTTGTGAGCCCTACAAAGATGTTTTTGGCAACTTATTGTTTTGCTAACAAAGGGTCCTATAATAAAACAAAGCTTAAGGAAATAATGAAAGCTTTAGTAGAGTTCAAACAGTTTTATAACTGAGCTCAAGCTGTTTGTACGGGAGCAGCAGAGAAATGCATTGCACAGCTTTGATTCCATTTCCTGACATGGCGAAATCTGTCCAGAGGAAGCGTTTTGAAAGGTGGAGGAAAAAACGACGGGGCGGCATGTGTCGCATGAGGGTGGATGTTTTATGACTGTTCGCTGCCCGTCCTTTCATCCGCATGGTGCATCGACAGCTCTCAGTCTACAGCACACATATGCCAAGCTACCTTCTCCTCCGTGGGGAGCCACGAAATTTAAAAATAGGAAACGGGGTGCCAGGAACAGGTTCTAGCTCAAGGGCTACGCAAACACCAGTAGGCCTGAGAGCGAGGAGATTTAAAACAGTAGGATTTCAAGGTAAAGGATAGAAGCATGGTGAAGAGTTACCAGGAAGCCTCACCTGCCCAGAGCCGCGCAGCGAGTCAGGCTGGCTCCTGTGGCCGCTGCTGGGACTCCTCACATACGGAGAACCACCGGAAGGTTGGAAGTGTCGGATCTTGCACTTGGACCTGTTAATTTAAAAACGAGAAAGCATCCTATGTGTAAGCTGACAATCTGGGGAGAGCTGACCAACCCTTGTTGTTCTTGCTTTCTGACCTAACGGGGGTGGTGGCGCCCACTTCTAGTGAGTGTGCTTGAGCTTGAGGACACACATCGTCCCTCGTCCTCCAGCTGTTTTTTCACTAGGATGTCCTAAAGATGTCCTAAAGATGGGCCCACAGGACCAGGGCAGGTAAGAAAGGGGATCATTCAGTGCAAGGGTGCCCAGTGCTGGGGGCATGAAGGAAGGGCCACTTCACTGTGCTCGGAAAAGCCTAGTAGTACTGGAGACCACAGCTGGAGGACAAGGAGACCAATGGGGAACATTCTAGGGCAAGACAAGGCAGCGTGTTCACCTAAAGTGGGTAACGCGCTGAAAACTAATGTGAAGTAACATCGCCAATTATATTTCTGTCCAGAAAAAGTGCAGGGAGTAGATGCTGCAGAGCCGACCCATGGTTCTTGACCTGGGGAGTAGGGGCTAGAATATGTGCTCTGGAGGGACGGTGGCCTGAAGCGTTGGGGGTCGCTGTCGACTGAAGGCCTTGGGAGGTGGGGCCAGTTGCTCTGAGTTCAGAGAGTGAGCATAGAGAACATAAGACTATGTTTTGAAGAGTGTCGGGATGGGAGAGATGGAGACAGGAGCTTGGTCAGATGCCCAGGAGAGCGTCCTGGGAGAATTGGGACCCCCAAGCCACCTGGAAATTAGCCCAATGGGAAAACAAGGCCAATGAAGACAGCAAAATAATGGTGAAATGACTTAGCATTCTGCTTCCTAGTGTGTTTATTAGTATTCTTTCACATTAGTTTAGTGCTTTCAAGTTCATAAAATGCTTTCATGTAAATTGTCTCATTTAAGTATTTAAATATTTCAACAACCCTATGAGAGGCACTGAGAAAGCATTTTTTCCAGGTTTTAACAATGAGTGAACTGAGACACAGAGAGTTGAATGAAAGAAAGGGGCTTCACTTTGTCTGGCTACGTGAGGGGGGCAGGCAAGAGAGGGCAGAGAGGGGTCCCAGCTGGGCACGCTTGCTGTGGGAGCCCAGGGGGCCGGAGAACCAACACACACACCGGCGCCTGTTCCCAGAGAGTCCCTACAAGGAACTGTGCAAGCAGAGGGCAGGAAGTCCAACCACGTGCCAGCAGGAGGGAAATACTGCTTCAAAAGCCCAGTGTAAGTGGAGATTTAACAGATGAAAATGCATGAGCACTTGCCAGTGAGAGCGAGTGGGGGAGGTGTTCCAACAGGGAGAAATCGGATGGATTTGGTTGGTCACGTCCACGTCCACGGTGGGCTGGTCACGTCCTCGGGAGGGAGGAGACAGGTGCCAGAGTCACGTGGTTGGCAAAATCCATGGTGGGTTAGATCAATGGCTCCCCAGTGCCTGCCTCAGGGTGTGGCTGATACTTCTCCTCTGGTCCCCTGTCTGTCCATCTGTCCGTCCACCCATCCATCCATCCATCCATCCACCCATCCATCCATCCATTATCTATTATCTATCTATGTATCTATCTATCATCCATCCATCAACATCTATCCTGTATCTATCCGACCACCTGTCAACTAGGTATCATCTATCATCTAGCATCTATCTATCTAGCATCTATCTATCTATCTATCTATCTATCGATCTATTTATCTATCTATCATCTATCTAATCTATCATCTATCTATCTTCTATCTATCTATTATCTATCTATCTACCATCTACCTATCTACTATCTATTCATGTATTTATCTCAATCCCTTTTCTATCTGTATCTGTCACCTATCTATCTACTTCAGCTTTTGAAACTTAACAACGTCAAATGCTGATGGGCTGTGTGGAGCAACAGGAACTATCAAACGTCATCAAGAGTATAAAATGGTTCAACCATTTTGGAAAACTCTTTTTTTTTTCATTAAACCCATATCTATGTAATGACCCAAAAATTCCAATCCAAGGCATTTAATACGGAGACATGAAAACATTAGCATGCACGATAATGTGCATAGGAGTGTGGAAGGCTCATGGTCATGCCGAGTGAGCTGGTGAGACCGCCGGGGCTCGTCAGGTGGGAGGCTGGACACTGGTGGTTCGTGTGGACAAGGGGACACTGCTTGGCAGCGGCCAGAGAGTGTGGAGATGCTCACAGCCTCGCCCGGAGGAACAGAAGCCCTGCAGGGTGGATGGTGGGCTCACCCTGGCAGAGAGCTGGAGGTGGGCAGGAGCGGTGCTGGCAGGAGGGGCGGCAGGGGAGTCCGTGGGCTGTGGTGATGGGACAGCCACACTGTCCACACCACTCCAGCAGGGCACCTGGGACTGTGCATTCACTAGCACATACACTACACCCCCGTGCCCGAGACGCTGGGCAGGAGGATGGCCCTGGCTCTGGCTTGTGTCTCCACAGGCAGAACTCCAGCCGCGTGGTTCCAGGTGTGAGCTCCCCAGAAGGTGCCAGCCCCGAGACGAGTAGGAAGCAGGGACGGATTGGGCAGAGAAGGCTTTCAGCAACCCATGATTACGCTTTCTGCATTTCAGGCAAAAGTCCAGTTTCTCCTTTTTTGTGCTTTCTCAGTATCAGCAAAGTTGCCCCAAACGTCATTTGCAGGCATGAGCCAAGTTCTCGGAGCGAGCTTGAGATCAGTATTAGGGTTTTCCTCTAGACTCTGACTTTGGTTTTTCTAACTGAAAGAGTTCGATATGCATTTGCTGCTGACTAGGTAGGAGTTTCAGGTCACTTATTGGGCAGGATGCTTGAGGGAAGAGCGAGCGGCGTGGGAGTCCTGACCTCACACTTGTGGCAGGGCTACACGAAGCAGAACCACAGCTGCACAAGCCCGGGAAGGGGTCCGTCAGTGCGGGGGAGGCCCAGGGCTGCAGGTGCTCAATGCCCTTACCCCCAGGAAGGGGCAATTTATTAAGGGAAGTGGAAATAGATGCCTTAAAAGTTTTCTTGAGAACTAGGGAGTCTTAGGTTTGTCTCAAGACTCACTAAGTTTAAGAGAGATGGTATTTCCACCTTACAGAGGAAAAGGTGACAAACACCCTCACAAGGAAGCGTGGCCTCTCCCTGTGGCCTATTCTCCAGGAAGCGGCTCCCCACGCATGCTGGCTTGTGAGAGGCTCCTGTCAAAGGGGCTGTTTGTGTGAAGTGGGCCAGGAGGAAGGCGGTCCTTCTCGCATTTCATCTGGACAATGCAATGGATGATGTCTGCACAGATGGACCCCTGGAAAATCACAGAGACCGGGATGCTGATAGGTGAGACTCTGGGTTGTAACAATTCGTGACTGTCCCTCCTGGGCCACAGAGTGGGTTAGCAAGAGCCGGCAGACCCGACAGAGACAGGCCAGCATGTCCCAGGGGGGCCAACTGCCTATGCCCAGGGCCAGCTCACTGCCCGCTGTGTCCAGGACAGCCAGGGACCTCTGATTAAGGTCAGCCCTTGTCCAGCACAATGCCTGTACTAGGATCATTCCTGAGTATTTCTGTCCATTGTTGGACAAACATCAGGTTGTTATTAAATTGGATACATTTCAATGATTTCTATGGTCCTCAGATAAGTTTTCTGTTGCTTTTAAAGAACTATCAGGTGTTATGGACTGAATGCTTGTGTCTTTCCCACCCAGACTCACATGTGGAAGCCTTAACTCCCAGTGGGATGGTATTTGCAAGCAGGGTCTGTGCAAGGTAACTGAGTTTAGATGAGGTCATGAGGGTGGGGCCTGTGATGGGATCAGTGCCCTTCAAATAAGGATCTTTCTCTCCACCCTGTGAGGGCCCAGCGAGAAGGTGGCTGTCTGCAAACCAAGAAGCAAGCCCTCTCCAGACACCGAATCTACTGGCACGTCGATCTTGGACGTCCCAGCCTCCAGAACCGTGAGCAATAAATGTCTGTTGCCTAAACCCCCAGTCTATGATATTTTGTATGGCAGCCCAAGCTGATTAATACGGTGGGTTTAAATGATGGTGCCCCTGGAGCATCAGAATCGGGGAGACTCGCACAGCATTTGCAACCAGGATTCTGGGGATCCGAATAGTCCTGGGGTGTGTGTGCGTGTGCACGTGTGTGTGTGTGTGTGTGAGGCATGTGCGCGCCTCCTTGTGTCTCTAGAGCCACCGATCTGCCTTTCCCAATCAAGGAATCGCTACATCACTATCTCTTTTATCTCCTTACCTTATGAACATGGCAAATGCCATCTGCTTTGAATAATGAGGCCAAACTGTTGACCACGTTCAGTTCATCAGGGCGCTCAGTGTTGCTTCCTGATGCGCCCTGCCCGGGAGCAGCCCCTGAGCATGCTGAGCCGTGCTTCCACCTCGACCTGCCTATTTGGGTCCCAGCCCGACCCTCAGAAGTGCTGCCTGGACATTCTGAGCAAGGCTGGGGGTGGTGGAGGGACAATGTGTTTCTTGTGCGCAGGTGGTCTCACACTTGGAGAGTTTCTGGCCTCTTAGAGACGGGGATACGAAATCAAAACGAGCCTGTCACACTATAAAAATAGCCTGAAATAACACAACAAGGAAGAGCATACAGTCATCCTTGCCCAAGTGGACATCTGCAAACCATAAATCCATACGCACCACACAGGAGATGTGCATTTAACACGTGATGCGGTGTTTTATTGAAAGGTCGGATGATACAAGGAAAGTTTAAAAAGATACCTCGGGTTCAGCAGTCCGTTTGTGCTCTGGTAGCCACCCACTCAAGGATATTTGAGCCCCAATGGCATTTTAATCAGGGATGCATGCTGGAAAGGAATCCCTGCATTCCAAGAGAGACTGTCTTATAAGGTAAGCCAGGTCGAGTATGACAAAACAGTCGTGAAAACGTTCAAGGTAGGGGGCCGGCCAGAGGCCACGTTGACTGACTGACAGTAAATGGTCCAGGGCCACGGTCACGGGGCGGCGAAGGACACAGCGGGCCTTGCAGGTGGAGGGGTAGGTGAGGCGTCGAAGGCCGAGGCATAACAGTGTGTGCGCGTGCATGTGCGTGCACGTGCGTGTGGCAGGGACGCAGGGGCTTGCTCACAGCTCTTTGGGACCATCAGCAAGGGCAGCAGAGGGCTCTGGGGCAGTAGAGAGGCAGCGGATGATGGGCCCATCTTGCAGGTCACCACTTTTTGGAGCACTTGGGGTGTAATGAAAGCCTGGTGTGTGGTGGGTTCCCTGGGTTGAGCCATGTCCTGAGTAGGGAAGCGAGCAGGACATGGAGCTTCTGGGCAGAGTGGAGATGCTGGGCCTGGCCCACGCAGAGGCTTGGGCAGTGGAGACCCTTACCAGACCCTTCCCTCCTCCTCAGGGGCCTTCTTAGGAGGAGAGCAGGTCCTGACACTCTGCAGCTGGAAGAGTCGGTGGAGGGTGGAGACAAAGATCGCAGTGTAAACGCCAGAATGGGAAATGGGATTTTCCACTGGGTGAAAGATTTGGGTTGCAGTTCCTTTCACCTTTTCTTGTCCGTTCTTCATCCCTCTCTCTTTTTTCTCGTCTGTGTTATCTGAATTTTCTGCAACAACCAGTACTGCTTTTCAAATAAACACATTAATTTCTTACAATTTTGGAAAGGGTATTTATTATACTCTGAAGAGCTCTTCATAATTAAAGAATAAGGAATAGAATAAAAATTGGGCAGATTTTGAACGTTTTATTCTCGAGAGGCCGAACGAACCGGGAAGGATGGCCAGTTGGAAACAGTGATGGGACCTTGGAGGTTCTCAGGACGGACTTTAGGGCCACTAGTGGTCTCTGCTCCCGAACCTGGGTGCAGCCCCTTCCTATCCATCCCGCACGTTCACCGGCAGCAGCGTCTAAACGGCTCTGTACGGTGGGGAGCTCAGAGTGACCAAGAACCAGGCAGGTCATAGAGCAGATTGGGGGCAAAAGAGTCAGAAGCAGGGCTTGTTTGTGCCCGACCAAAATCTGGTTGAGGATCATCAAAGGAAAGAGAGCAGAGGAAGAAAATTGATCATGCTGCATCCTAAAGAGAGTTCAGTCTTCTCTGGAAGACCCGTTGCTGGAGCATCTGTCTTGTGTGGCATCATGTTGGCTGACGGATCTGTCTTAGCATCGTGTAAAATGCTGAGGCATCAAGAAACACCCAATCACATCTGTAGGAATATTGCACGCTGGAAATGACTAAAATGTGTCTGGTAATGTTAATTAAAGATGGAGCCACTTGGAAGAAGTCACTCACTGAAGCAAAAGTATGTGTTCCCACGCGAGGTAATTTCCCTGTAATGCTCTTTATTTCGTATTTGCTGATAGGAAGAGACTCCTGATGAATACTTATGGGCACTTCAGGCTTGAGCAGGGTTAATCTCTTTAGTTCAGGTGAGTTCATTTTAGCCGTGATTCACTTCATTGGCTATCTGTAATGATTATTAACAAGCTTAAAGACCTCTGGGAGATTGTGGATAAAAATGCAGCGCCAGGGAAGTAGGCTATCATTATGCTAATAGGGTTGGAATAATAATTACCAGGCACGCACAGTTTCCACAGGAATCCTTGGGACTGGAATGGGTCACCGGGTTAGGCAATCTCTCACCCTGGTGGATACGCCCCTCCCCGAGCACAGGCGCGCATCTACTCTTACAGAGAGGGATATGAAATATATATTTATGTGCATTGCCTTGTCATTGCACTTAAATGAATTCATAGTGAGATGAAGGATGGTGTAAAGAAATAACATTTATGTTTTTCATGCATCAGCGACACGTTTTAATAGCCTTAAGTGTGGATTCTGTTAAAATATTTTAAACCTTTTTGTTTTCAGATCTATCACTTGCATTCCAGTTGCTTATTTTGTGAAAGTGCTTTATTGCATTCTTACAAAAGTGGAAATGGAATGCACTGCAACCTTTGTTTTGCTTGTAGGTGAGGCCACGTGCATGCTTATTTTCTGTCCTGCTTCTTTCCTTCGCACGCACAAACATCTCCATGCCTTCCTCTTCGACACCCCCAGTGCTAGGCCCACCCCCATCACAACGCCATGTCCCTGACTGCCTGTTTGGCTCTGGGCTCTTGAGGGCAGACATTGTGTCTCCGTCATCATTGTGTCTTTGTGTCCTGGGGCAACGCATCACACACATGTTTAATATGAAGGCGTATTTTTAAAGGCATGGATGCGTGGTCATGGACGTTCCGTGAGTTACTGTCCACGTTTCCCACACGGGATCCGTGATCCTCGTCAGGGCATGCCCATCCCCGTGCCAACCTCGGAGTAGGCGAGGAGCCGGGGCCCCCCGTGGGGAGGACACTGGGCTGCTTGCACATGTCATCTCAGTTAACGTGACGTTGTCCTCAACGTGGAGAGACGTCCCCTGTGCTGCTGGGAGGCAGGGGTGGGCACCCCACGCCAGGCTCACCAGTGAAGGTGTGACGGGTGCTGGAACACCAGACTCAATCTCCTACCTTACGGATGCAGCTGGAGGTCCTCACTTCAGGAAGGAGGGAGGAGGCAGGTGCCTGCAGCCCCAAGGGGCTCCTTGCGGGGACAAGCAGTTTGCTCCACTGAACTGGTGATGGCGAGGGCTGTCCTCAGCGGGAAGGGGGTCGCTACGCCGAAGCTGGGGCGGCAGCCCTGGAAGCACCTCCCTCAGGCAACGTCGTGCCAGCAACGTGCTCTGCCTGGGCCCGCGCTCTGCTCCTAAAGCCCACTTACTGTTGGGCTACAGTTGAAAAACAAGCAAACAAACACCCTCATGTTTGGGGACGCCGTCTCGGATGTTTACCCACCTAGGCTGTTGGTAGGCCCGAGAGGGGCAGCTGGAGCCCCTGCCCCTCTGACTCTGGGTTCTTTGGAAGCAGAAGCTGCCGTCTGCAGAGGGTCCACGCCCGGGGCCAGGTGAGGTGCACTCGGGCCAGGCCCGTGGCAACCTGCGGCAGTGGCCGCCTCAGGAAAGTGCCCCTTTCGAGGCCCTGGCCTCCTCCTGAGCCCTCCCTTGCCTCCTGCGCACCCCTTCCTCTCTTAGGCACAGTCAGCAAAGGATGCTGGAGCTGTTCCTTCTACACGACTCCCTGTAGAGGGAGGGCGGGGGGCACAAGGCAGGGAGCCACGGCTCAGGTGCTTGGGGGTGGGTGCTTTCTGCTGGAGTACGAGGTCTGGGACGATGGCAGTGACCTGGGGGGAAGCTCCTGCGGCACTAGACACACCATCCCCAAGAGGACGACACTGCCCCAGGCCAGGGTGGGATGCCAGCAAGGAGACAGCGGGCCGAGAGTGTGGGACGCAGACCACCGGGTGGGCAGGCCCCGGCATGTGTGCAGGGCACCCAAAGACATCGGGCTGGAGGCGGCCACAGCGTGGCTGGGCCAGCTCTGAAGCCACTGTGGTAGCCATGTGCGGTGTCATTAACGGAGGACTCGATTCTGATCCTAAACCTAGGAAGAGTGGAGAAGAGAAGGGACTGCCTCCCGAGGCTCGATTTTTATGCTTGATTAATTAGTACTTTTAAATCTCAGTTTTGATGATATTAGCAATCAGTTTCATTGATGCCCCCAAAAATGCCCAGGAAATGTAACAAATCCAGATTATTGTCCAGCTGTTTTTTTTCACTCCTAATGCAATATTTTATTTTATTTTAAGATATTATTTATTTATTTGACAGAGAGAGACACAGCGAGAGAGGGAACACAAGCAGGGGGAGTGGGAGAGGGAAGAGCAGGCTTCCCGTGGAGCAGGGAGCCCGATGCGGGGCTCGATCCCAGGACCCTGGGATCACGACCTGAGCGGAAGGCAGACGGTTAACAACTGAGCCACCCAGACGTCCCCTGATGCAATATTTTAATACATAACTAGCTCCCTTGATCAGTAAGTCATGTATGTCAACCTATTAATGATTATTGTTGCCGATGTTTGACCTGGGATCTTGACTCAGGCTGTTACTTACAAAAGCAATTTCTTCCTCATTCCCAAATCTGAGTTTTTTGGTTTTTTTTTTAAAAAAACACCTGAAAGGATAACAAAATGGAATTAACTTCTTGTCTAATTTTGATTTAAATACTCTAAATTAGCATTCTCAGTGAATTATTCTTACTTCTCTTATGATGCCAAAGTGGGAGAATTACTGATTTCTGACTCAGAAGTTGAAAGCCACTGATGAATTGACAGTAGGAACGAGGTGGCCGCCGGGTGGAGGTTAATGGAATGTCCCTGGAAACGGTGGCCCGAGTATCTGCCCAGCACCTGTGCGTCTACACCGGCAGCTCCGGCTCTATTTTTAGTGCATTCTAAACTGCAGCATGTTCACGTGCATTGATCCTAACAGGAGAACTTTGCAGAATTGGGGAATGTGCACGTCAGCACTGTGCATCATGCCAAAAAAATGCACACAACTGGCAAATTGCTGGTGCTTTCTCAGTGGGACGGGGAAGTGTAAACATGAATTTGTCATTATAGCAGGCCCATCGGATTCCACTGCTGTGGACCCATAGTTTGTCCCCCTGAAATGAATCTTAAACTTACTGCTTGTTAATGTTGAGATAAATTATTTGTGAGGCACGTTTCTATACAAACTTGGAACTTTTACCTAAAAGCTTTCATTGAAAAATTAATATATTGGATTAAAAGGTCATGAAATTTCTCTTTGAGTAAGTTTACATACCAATTAGGGCACATGGAAATATGGACTGTTTCAATTTGTCTACATTGTACAAATGCATCCATAGAGACCTTTATCTTTATCTCTAGACATTAAGTAATCCCAGTGTGGGATGGAAAGTTTTAAACACATTTTTTTTTTTCCAAATGTGTTTTCCTTATCATCAGGTGCATCTCGGAGACTCCGGGTAGACTCGGCAGGAAGAGGGAGTGAAGCCAGGTTTGTGTATGGGGCCGGGGTGGCCACGTTGAAAAAATGTGGGAAGAAGATTTTCAAAACCCGTTTCTCTCCTTTCTCCATATCTGCATAATAAACAGATCAATCGGTGAATATTTTCCATAAATTTGTTCCTTATGTGTTTTATTACTCCCTGGTATAAGCAGGTCCTTTTGACTGAGTGACAAGAGTCTTAAATCGCACGTCTGCCTGCCTGACATCTCCGAAGGCGTGCTCCTTCCTTTAGAAGTTTCCCTCCTACATCACAGCTATGATAAATTTCTCCTCTAATATAGAGTTGCAGGGAAAAGTTGAACAAGATGAAGATGATTTGAAGTGGATATTCGTTATATTTGAACGGTGCTGTTTCCCCATCTGGCAACCATCTTTCGTGAAGATCAAAAGGCTTTCAACAGGGGCCTGTTCATCCTCGCGGTTCATTCCTGTGAGATGGGCCTGCTCGTGGGCCGGGCGGGGCTGCCGCAACCCCCATCTCAGCAGGAGCCCGGCCGGTCCGTGAGAACTCTGAAATCGGTCCCACCGACCCAGGCGGCCCTGCTGGGCATGTCACCCCACAGTGTCCTGCGTCAGAAGATGTGCTCGCTCCTGGCGATCATTTTCCTGAGAGTTTCCCCTGGTGTATTTGTCCAAGGCTGAGCGAGGACACGAGATAATCAGACCACGAAGACCTACAGTTACATCCCTGTCCCAGAGACGGATGGGGGCCTGGCCTCAGCCCGGTGGGCTTCCGCCACGGCCCAGCCCCCCGAGGGCCGGCCTCTGTCAACCACCCCTCCCTGGGGTCTGAAATGGAAGCACAAGTCCATGACCAATGCTAAGCTACTGGAGCTCGGTTTGATACTAAACATTTTGACAATGTTATGAGCAAAAACGTGCGTGAATAGCACCAGTTATCATGAACATTCTCCACTCTTAGAAAGTGTTACATTGGCATTTAGGTGTTTTCCCATATGCTATATTGTCTTACCTAAAAAACGTGTCCGTCTGACGTGTAAAGCATACACACACGCAAACACACACAGACACACACATGCACATGCACACAGACACACACATGCAAACACACACAGACACACACATGCACACGCACGCAGGCTGGTTTTGAATGCTTGGTGGGCTCGAGTCGTGTCTTCATTGCCCATTGCTGGGATCGGGAGGAGGGCGCAGGCAGGCGGAGACGGAGCTCAGGAAGAGCGGGTCTTGTCCAGGGGCCCTGGGGGCTCCAGGGGCATAAAGGCAGAGGCGCCTGCCCGCAGTCTCCGCAGAAGCCAGGACCGAGCATGTCGGCCTTACAGCGGGAGAGCCATGACCGCTGTGACAGGGGCCGCGGGTACTGCCCGCGTCACCCGCGTGAGGAGGCAGACGGCCCTCCTCCGCTGACATCTGGGAAATGGGCCTCCCGGGTGCTGTGACCTGCACACACGCAGGGAGGGGGTCTACGCCGTAAGTGCCCCTCGGCTGGTTGCAAGTTTGCGCCGTGTTCGTCCTCCTCCATTTGCAAACCGTCCAAGAGTGAACATTCTGTGCCTACTGACTGATGATATTCTTTTATTTTATTTATTTTTTTAAAGATTTTATTTATTTACTTGAGACAGTGAGAGAGGGAACACAAGCAGTGGGAGTGGGAGAGGGAGAAGCAGGCTTCCCGCGGAGCAGGGAGCCCGATGTGGGGCTCAATCCCAGGACCCTGGGATCATAACCTGAGCCAAAGGAAGGCAGACGCTTAACGATGAGCCACCCAGGTTCCCCTTCTTTTATTGACACGTAGGGACCCGCTGTTCATATTTTGAAAAGGAGATATTCCCTGTCAATTCATTAAGTTTAAAAATTAAATGTAAAATTAAATTATATCCTATGTCTGGCCATATTTAAGAGCGAGTGCTTTTCATCTGTTGTGGGAAATACTTGGCGTGCTTGGGAACACAATCGATCCTAATGATCAGTGATGAGCGGGCTCGCAGGCTTGGGCCCTGTGATTACCGTGTTCGTCCGTGATCACAAGTATAATACCTTTCCAGAAGGCTTCGTCCACCGAGCAACTCTATGAAGTGCAGCTGGGAACCCTGGGAGTCCTTGGTGCCAGGATAAAAGCCCCCAAATTATGACATCACATTCAATTATTCGAGGGCTTTTCTCACCAGATGGTGTTCATGTGTCAGACTCAGAAAACTCGCTTTGTTCTGGCTGCGCGGGTGGATTCTGGGTTTGCAGGAGAGTGGGGGAGGCCTCGGTCTTGCCATGGGGCTTGCACCCTGCATGGGGCTCTGGCGTATGCTCCGGCCCAGCCCTCTGAGAGACCGCAGTGAGCCCGGGCCCTTTGCTCCTGGCGGGGGTCAAGCTGGGTGCTGGGGTCTCGGAGGCACCCACCATTGTCCCCAGGACTGGGGTTTGCCTGCAGGGCTGTGTGTTCATTCCTCAGCCCCCTTCAAGCACCCACCTGGCTTTTCCCTCGATCCTCAAATATTTTCCTGAATACAGCTACTGAGAGCCCCCAACACAGCAATCCCACAGAGGGCCTGCTCTGTTTTCAAAGATAAACTATCAGAATGGTCAGAGCCTTTCTCCCAAGGCCACCAGCAGTAGGAGACCACGTTGCGTGGAGACGCCTGTGGCCGCGCTGACTCAGGACCTCAGGACTCGGGGTCAGGACATGGACGGGGCCGGCCAGAGGCAGCTCCAGATCACACACAGGGTTTCCGGGCAGCGATGTGGGGGCCTCCAGTGCTCGGGCCCAGGTGCGAGCATGGTGCTCAGGCCCCTTGTCTTTGTCTGTGGGGTGGGACTAGTGGGGTGCACGGGGTGCACAGGGTGCCCCGAATCCCGGCAGATGCCATTCTCGGGGCTCCCGCTGCCCCTGGACATGAGAACAAGACCCCCCGGCTCTTGAATTCTAGTGTTGCCTCCTTCCAGAATACTAGACCCTTGCCCAGCAGCCAAACCATTATACTGTTATTAATAACAATGACAATAAAGTAAAAGCTTCTCTTGATAAAAAAAAGGGAAGGGGAGAAACGGTGGGAATGAGGAGAAAACCGTCTTCCACGTACTGTATGTAAAAGTTGCGTGAAGGTGAGAGCTCTGGGTGGGCAGAGAAACACGGAAGCAAACTAGCAGGGAACCGCATTTCTGACAGTTTCTAGGACACATAGGCCGCTTGCGGGATTGAAGAGGAAGCCGTAGGAAGGCCTGCGTGGTGACTGAAAGCCGGGCTTTCAGACGCTCTCGGTGAGGGTGGAGAGCTGGGGGGGTGTCCACGCATCTCCTGCAATGCCGCTCTGAGCGTCTCCGCGGTGGGGGAGAGAGCGTGCCCCCTGCCCCAGCGGACTCGGGGCCGTGGGGGTGCTGACTCAGGGGGACCTGTGTCTCCCCTGGAGCCCCCTCCCCAGAGCCCAGACTGCGGGGGGAGACCCGCAGGCCCCAGGGAGACCCTGTCCACTTGCCCACCGGCTGTGGCGTCTGCAGGAGCAGGGTCCCCAGATGTCCCTCAACATCCAGCCCCCAAAACCACCCCCTCACCACTGGGTGCTACCCCCACGTCTTTATGTCGACATTTAAAACTCTCCATCCTCTTTAAGTAGTTGTGCAATATGTCATTTTTGGTGAATTACAAATGTTAACATCGTAAAATAAAATTGTCACATCACCCTTTTCATTGATTGGATGCCCATTAGCATTGATTTCAAGACCCCCGAGCAATCTTGAAATTTCATTGTGATGCTGAATAGACACACATCTTCATCTCTTCCTTGCTCATGATCTCAAACTTCAAATATGTCGCTGCCCAGACGCCCACCCTCTTCTATTTAACATGCAAACAATCTCCTCTTGAACACTTAGGAAAGGCTGCTTCCCTTCCCTTTCTTTAACTCCTGTTTTCATTATACTTACAGCCCTAATTTTACCTACTACTATATTACCATTAAGTCTTTTCTTCTTTGCAATGAAATTTTATATAAAATTGAAATTGGGTTTTCTTATAGAAGTTTTGGGTTATCTTTCCTTTTGGATTGAGTTACCATTAGAAATATTTGTTAAAAACTGAGCAAAACAATAAGAATATAATTGTACATTTAGAAGTTGTTAAGCATAAAAATAATCATTGGAAACGAATCTTTAAAGAATGTGGATGTACACTGATAAGACTACTTATTGTCAGAGTTAAATATGGTTCAGATTTATTCATTTTGTTGCGGTCATTGAAGACACATGCAGATAGATGGGAATAGAAGAAATTTTGGTATAAAAATAGCACTCAGTTCTCTAAAACCCCAAATTATAGATCAAAAATCACATAGTGATCTATCATCAAAAATTATTCTTGATGATCACTTGAAAACATGATTAATTCCTCTTTTAGATTCGGTGACTACAAAGCTGTGGATGCCACGAGGCTTGTGGGAGGCTTTGTGCCCATTTTCCTTCCCAACCTTGACCTCTTGTTTGGGAATCTTGAGGAGGAAACAAAGGTAAGCTCCAGAAGGCAGGAGGGCACCTTCCTTGTGAGAAGTAGGGAACGGGCATGGGCCGTCAGGAAGGGAAAAAAAGGCACGCGGCAGGTGGGTCGTAGCCAGACGGATTCTAAGAAAAGTGCGCTAGAAGCTGAGTCTGGAGAACTCTGTCTTCACGCTCATCTGAGCCGTGTTCCCCTGGAATCTGTCGTCCTTGAGGGGGGAAGTCTCCCACTCCAGGTGACCAGGAATGACTTCAAGGCATTTGCCTTTCCATATTAATTTTGGCAGGAGGAAAAGTAAGCTCCAAAGAAGGTTCGGCCCTGTCAGCATGTTGGGATAGGAGTTCTCAGTCCCCACACTACTCGACCGCCGCGGGAATCCGAGGGACCACACGCACAGTGGCCACCCGCCCACCAGCCACCGACGCGTGACCTCAGTGATGCTTTGCAGGAAGCCACCATGTCTGTGTGCCATGAGGACAACCGTGCCAGGGGGCTCCCCCCGAGGACCCCCAGCTCCGCTTCCATGGCACGAAGAAAATCCAGGTGAAAGCAAGCCATTTACGCCTAGCGTTTCCAGCAGGTTCCTAAACACATGCGCCATGGCTGTTTGGGCCATAAAGACAGATCTGCCTGAAGATCTCTCATCCTCGCTTACATGCTTTGTAGGCGTAACAGGCGTGTGAATTGAAAGAAAACATTGTAAACTCTCGTGTAGCTTTCCAACAGGGAAGATATACTCAGTGAGGTTTTCCACTGTCCATTTCCTTCAGGCTTTCAGAAGCAGGCGCACGTTTCCCTAGATAATTACTAGGAGCTAATGACACGGAATCCAGAATATTCTCCAGAAAAGAAAGCAACAGTGGCCTCTGAAAATACTTCAGTGAGCTGAAGCGTCCCCTGTTTGAGTCAGAGAAGCTGCCCTCCCTCCAGGAGCGCGGTGGTCACGCCGTCACCAGCAAGAAGAGGAGACAGGGAAGCCGTGCTCGAGTCGTTTCGGGGATGCGGACTCAGCCCTGGACAAGACGCTTCGTAGCTGGCTCTTTAAACTCACTCATTTGGGGGTAATTTCAGGTTTACAGAAAAGTTGCCAAGATAGCTCAGGGAGTTCCCATATACCCTTTCCCGGCTTCCCCTGCTGGTAACATCTTAAATCACTGGGATACATTCGCAGAAAGTCAGAAATCGCCGCCTCGCCTCGGACGCCCTGTTAGCGAAGCGCAGACTTCGCGTGGATTTCAGACGTTTTCCACTGAGGTCCTTTCCTTCTCTGATCTAGAACACCCATTGCATTTAGCCCCCGTCGCAGCTCCTTAGGCTCCGCTAACCCAGGACAGAGTCTCAGACTTCGTTTTTCATGACTTCAGCAGTTTGAGGAATATTGGTCAGTTATTTTGTAGAATGTCCCTGAATCTGACTTTGAGGTTTTGCCATGATTCTCCTGCGGTTGCGGGTTCGAGGGGAGAGACCATGGAGGCGAGATGCCGGCCCAGCACACGCCCAGGCCTCCCTGACGTCCACGTGACGCACCAGGTAGCGTCAGCCTCGTCACCTGGCTCGGGCTGTGTCTTCAGGTGTCTCCACTGTAGAGTGGGCTTCCCGGGCTCGCTGTCTGGAGGAGAGTCACTGGGTCCTGAGCTCCCTCAAGGGGGAGCATTGTGGGAGGGAGGGTATTTACCTACGTTATTTGGAATTTCTCTGTAAAGATTTGTCCCCCCTTTTTCTCTAAGTATGAAATATTTCCTAGCTAAGAAAGTCTCTGTATTTCTTGGTCCATAAAGTCAACGAAACCTCCTCTAACCATGTAGTTACAAAAAGTTAGAAAAGTGTAACTCTGCAATGTGGCTGAACATGTTTTTTCCACAGGGCAGGTGCCCGTGTGCGCGCCTCCTTCTCCGCATCCTCCGCCGGGCGCGCAGACCTGCACACCGCATCAAAATGACGTCTTTCTGTCGGAAAAGACACATTGGCATCGCTTGGAGCCAACATGACTGATTATAGTATTTTCAGTGTGTTTTTTTTTTCCTCTTTTTTTTTTTTTTTTTTTTTTTTTTACGCACAGGAAAGTCCTTTTTGTTCAGTAATGCTTGTTTTATTTTGCGATCCTGGCACTGAAACGCAGCAACCTGCTCTCACCTCCGGTTCCCTCCCGACCAGAGTTGAGCTCTGCTGCTGGAATGTCAGCCTGAAATGGAAGTAAGGTTACTGGGATTTTACTTCACAGCTCAAGGGTTTTCCTGAACGTTCACATTTTGTTGGGAGGTTGACACAGCCGGACAGCCTCCCGGCCAAGTGGGGCATCGCACGGAGCGTTCTCTGGGAGGTGTAAATGAAGCAGAAGTGTTAAAAACGTGGATCCTGGTACGGGTGATATTTTAAACAGTTGCAGATGGTGTAACTGACAGCAGGATCAGCCTGGAAAGGCCCTTGACAGGCTTCCGCGCACGATGATTAATTACCGCGAGCTGTCTCTGGGCATTCCAATTTCCTCCCGTGCAGCTCGTAGCGCGACTCAGATCTGCAGCTCTTATTACACACCGCAACACAGGAAATGTCTTTTCATTGCCCTACCCGAGGACCACTCACGGCCCGGAGAGTTGCTCAAGCAGGTCTCCCTCTGACAGGTCGGATCTGGAGAGGATTTGGCTCCGGGAACCCAGAGGGGCTGCGAACAACGGGAGCGCCCCTCGTCTATTTGCTTCTAAGTTGAGAGTGACTTAGCGGTTCAGCCACCAGTGGCCGTCAAACAGAAGGGCCCTACCTCTGAGAAGAGGAGCTGCCCACAGCAGTGCTGGCTTCGAGAACACGGGGTCATCTCTCCATCTAGCGGCTTCCACGGCGCCGCACGGCACTGGCCTGGAGCACTGGACGTCCACACAGCGGCGGCAGACTCCTATCATGAGGCTGCGGAGATACTCCTCTCGCTCCTACACGCACTGGCATTTTCTCCCCTTTGCTCGGCACCTCGCCACCCTGTTCCTGCGTGCAGTGTCCGGTCAGGGGCCCCCGCGTGTTCTCCACGAGTCACGGGTGCACGTCAACTGCAAGCGAGCGAGCAGAGGGGCCAGGGGCCTTGTGGAAGTTAATGTGAGGCTCTTACAACTCCGGGAACGTTAAGACGAGTGTAGCTTCCCAGGCCAGTTGCTTTACTATCATTGTTGTTCACAGTCTTACAAACAGTTACAAAGTATCCAGCTCCCCCATACCTGGACTCTGTGGGGAAGCCGTGCTCCCAAGAGGACAGTGGTGCTGCCAGCGAGCAGGCCGGCCAGACAGCACCCGAGCGGTGGGGAAGCAAGCTGAGCGTGGCAGCCGGGCTGAGCAGGAGTGCTGGGAACACAGCCCTTCCACGGACGCAGCTGGCCTGCAGAACGCGCCGGATGGCAGCGGCCAACGAGCCAACTTTGCTGTGGCTGCTGAACATGGGTGACCACCAGGCCAGTGGAGGCAAAGTGGGAAAGAGGCGAAGCTTGTGTCTGGACCCAGCTTAGGGCCTGGGCTCTCATGTGTTGGGGGCTCTGTCCTACCTCCTTCCTTCTGCAGCAGGCGGCCTCCTGGGTTCCACGCCCTTCCTCCTCTCATCCGGCGGGCACCT
This sequence comes from Halichoerus grypus, assembly GCF_964656455.1. Taxonomy (NCBI): domain Eukaryota; kingdom Metazoa; phylum Chordata; class Mammalia; order Carnivora; family Phocidae; genus Halichoerus; species Halichoerus grypus. Next base: position 2,182,071 of record NC_135713.1, read on the forward strand.
GCAGCGTTCCCTGCATTGTTCTGCGGCACCGCACTCACTTCTTTCCCATAACGGAGCCCAAGTGAAATGCCAGGCTCCGGATGGCCAGGCGCCTGTAGGCCCTCCCACTCCGGTGCACCATCCAGACAGTAGGAAGCTTCACTTCTGCATAGGGGTCCTGGGCGAAGCTGTACAAGTTCTACTCTAACCACCACATCTGTGAAACAGAGCCCCTCGAGCAGGTGCCCTGCCAGTGGGATCTGGCCGGCTGCCAGCCCGCAGATCATCATCGGTGAGCTTTCTCACCTGGGGGCAAGCAGAGAGGACTAGCAAGGAGGCCGCTTTGGGTCGCTCTGCGCTGACCTGCCAAGGGTGGCAGCCCGTCTAAATCTGACCTCTCGGTGCTGCTGGCCTCTGCCCAAGTGCAGCCACCCACACCGAGTGAAGACTCAGTCCGGGGACCACAAATCCAGGGCCACCTGTAGAGGATGGACAGCTGACCCGATCGCCGGGACACGAGGCTCAGCAGGCCCAGACTGATGGGGGGGGGCGTACAATCTTATCAGATCGGTGCCCTCCCAAATCAATAAGGATGATCAACCAGAGAAACTTGGGCACCCAAATAGCCAAAAACATGAGAATAAAGATATTCAACTTCACTTATCAGGGAAATACAAATTACAGTCTCATAGATTTACAAATATGCAGAACCCCTGAGCCATGTGGGTGTCGGGGACTGTAGGAGAAGTATGGGGTTGGGGGTGTTGGGGTCTGGACTGTCACATGGTCGGCTCCCCCAGGGAGGGTGCGAGGGGCTGAGGGCACAGAGGCCCTGCCAGAGCCAGCCCGGGACAGCTGGCTCCGTCTCTGAGCAAGGACTTGGGCTCATCCACAGGGCTTGAACAGTAATGCAAGGTGACACCTACACCCAGGCCACGGTGATATCCAGCGGACATAGCCTCCCTCAGTCTAGACTGCTTGAGACACTGGGGAGTCTACACTTTTATTATTTTGAGGAAACACACTCCGTCGTGAAGAAAGTCTTTTTTGATCAAATTCTAACGTCAAATTCTCCATGGCTCTTTGGTTCTGAACAGCGAGAGTCCTGTTTCCTTTCCCTGACAATTAGCATGCAGACTTTCACGTCAGGGTCCCAAGCGTCCCCGGGCAGCAGCCGGACGCCACCGCGGGCAGGAAACGCGAGGCTGGGGGCCTGTCGGAGCCCGGGGCCCGGCCCTGCACGCGGCGGCGGGGCGGACGCGGCTCCTCGGGCACCTCCCGTCTCCGGGACGCGCCTCTATCCCCCGCCTCGCTCTCCGGGATGAAGGTCATGTCAGGCCCGCTGGGCTACCCCGTCAGGAAGCTGACAGGAACGCCGGCCCCCTGGGCCTCTGGCAAGAAGCATTCCACAGCACTGGAAAGAAAACAGGCATTTTCTTGGCCCACCTCCTGCTACTACACCACGCAGGATGACCGGATTTGACCGAATCTTGTGATTTTCATCTGGTTTTTGCAGCTTAGTTTTATTGTCCTTAAGTGAGGTGGGGAAAGGCAACTCACGTTAATGGCTTGCAGATTGCAGACCCCCAGTCCCCTTCCTCGCCCCCACGTGCGGAGGAGACAGCCGGGCCGCTACCGCGGGTGCGTGCCAGAAGCTGAATTACGGCCTCGGGACCGTTACCTGCACCCCCATTCGTGAGACCTGACAATCCCGAGTCAGCTTGGAAACCCAGGTATGGGCTCTTCTGACCACACACGTCCCTTCTGTTCCGGATGCTCCGTGGTGTTGGGACAACTGCTTAGCTGACCAACTGCTCTCAACAAGTTTTTCTGGAACTAAAGATAACTTGTACTTGCATGAACTGGAAATGCTTGGCTGACGCAGGGCACTCAGCAGCGCTGGGGAGAAATGAACGTGGGAGCCATCTGACACCCCCAGAGCGAACGCCCTCGATATACAGCAAACGTTCTAACAGGAAAACAGGCAAAGCACGTATGCAGACGGTCTATGAGAAGAAAATAAACCCCAAGGAAACATGTGAAGGAACGGCTGCCCACGAGAAACCAAATTTAATTTTTTGTCCATTTAAAAAGAGATAGCATTTTCCTCCTATTGGTTTAGCAAAGATTCAAGAAATGATCTTACCTGTTCTGTTAAAGCATATGCTCACCCTTGGGGAGAGCATGACTGGTATGAGCTCTCTGGAGAGAAATTTGCCAACATTTTTCCAAAGCCTTAAAATGTGCATCCCCACCAATGACTCCACTTCTAGGAATTTACCCCCCAAAATCACTGGACAAATGTGCAAAGGTTCTTACTTTAGGAGAGTCGTCTTAGCAATGTTTATAATAGTGACAAGTTAGAAATAACTTGAACATCCAGAAATAGGTGTTTGGGTAAATAAAGTATGCTGTGGCATTTTAACGGAATTCCACGTCTTCAAAAAAAAGATGAATGTCTTTACTTATGGACATGGAGATATGTTCATAATTTATTGCTATATTAAAAGCTACAAAGCAGTACGATCTCATTTTAATAAAATGTCTAAGTATAGGCAGAAGCAAAAAAAAGTCTGAAGGAAACGTGGTTTAATTTAGGGCTTTACATAGATTATCTGTGGGATATTTCTTTATTTATATGTTTCTGTGTTTGCTGGCGTTTTTCATGCTTAATGGATATTAATTACTTTCATAATTAGGAAAAATAGTAACTTCAATTTTACAAACCGTGGGCTGCCTATCTGTAGCTCATGAGCACTTGACAATGCCCAGGAACTCTATCTCCTGGTTTACATAGCTCCTTTCTACTTTTCTAGAGAGCTGTTTGCAATAATGCGTGGGCATGTCTCCCTTTCATTTTGAAGCATCCGGGCTATTTGCATTCCCATAACCTTATGCAACATCTAGCTTTGAGCAGCTAGTTAGGGATACAAACCATTTCTTCTCTGGCTTTCTTCATTGTTTGCTTTGTTCTACAAGGTGGAATGTGGAATGTATTTTATCCTTTTTTTAACTAGTAATAATACATTCTACTTTATGGTAATAAATCCTTTTTGAGTGGTCCATTCTTAAAAAGCCACCAAATGTTTCTGTAAATATCTGAAATTCTTCATTTCCCTTTTGAAAATTTTCTTTATAAATGTTTCCAATCACTAGTCCTTTTAAGCTTTTAAGGTTGGCACATATAAAATGTTACCTGACTCTGATATATTAGCCTCGTTTATCCTTGTGAATATGTTTTTCTAAGAAACACACAGGGGACAATATCTAAGGGCTACTGACTTTAACAAATAAAAGTTTGCGTTTCACCAATGTTTCAGCTGATGTCCTCCTGTGTTTCAGGACCCAGGCTGGGATCCCCTGTTACATTCAGTGCTCACACCTGCTATGGGTTGAACTGTTTCCTTTCAAATTTGACGTGTTGAAGTCCTAACTCCCAGCCCCTCGGAATATGACCTTGTTTGGAGAGGGAGTCTTTACAAAGGTCATCATGTTGAGGTGAGGCCTTCAGGAGATACCTGGGCCAATAGGAGAGGTGTATCAGAATAGGAACTGAGAACAGATGAAGAGACCCCAGAGATGTGTGTGCAGGGAGGGAAGACCATGTGGGGTCACAGCGGGAAGGCGGCCGTCTGCACGCCACAGAGACAGGCCTCAGGAAACCCGGGCTACTCACACCTGGATCCCGGACTTCTGGCCTCTGGGACCAGGAGGAAATAAATGCCTTGTCGAAGCCCCCAGCTTGCGGCGGCCTGAGCAGAAAATATGCTTGCCTTTCACGTTCTTGACGTATCTGAAGCACCCAGTTAACTATTTGTAGAATAAGTTGGGTCTGTCTCCTATTTTCTCAGGGTTAGAATGATGTTGTGAACTTTCGGCCAGACTCTCCTAGAAACGAGGCCGTGTCCTCCTCAGGGTGTCACGACGACGGCCTGTGGTCTTGCCAGCTCATCGCTGACGTGTCTGCTGGGCCCCTCGGCTTCCGCGGGTAGCGGCCTCCCCTGCACCGTCTGGTTTGGTCCCTGTGCGGCGGTTCCGTCAGGTGCTCTCGGCAGCGAAGCCGCGCGCGAGGTGAGCAGGACTCTGTGAACTATCTGTATGACTTTTCTGTAAGTCTAATGTTAGTTCAAAACAAGTGAAAAACAAAACAGAAGAATTCTATTTACCAGAGAGCTCGTGGAAGTTTTCTGAAAAAAATGGATGATTCTCTCAAAAATGCTTGTCAAAACGGACATCTCCAAATCCAGGCACTAAGATGGATGGTGGGACAGCATGAGAGGGCATTCTCGAACGGAGGACCGGCTGGCAAGCTAGCCGTCGAGGAGAGTGAGGCTGATGGAAGGGCCCAAAACACTTCGGAAGACTGGTCTTCGCTTCTCCAGACTTAGGGACCTGAGCCTGACCAGCCACAAACTGGATGAAGACGCTGTTGAGTTAAAGACTTGGTGACAGTCCATGTGTTGGGTCAGGTGAAGGCATTTAGCACGCCCCAGGCGTGAGACCGCCGAGTAAAATCAGCACCTGGGGTGGGAGTTAGCTCCCTTTTGCTATTTAAGCATCACCAACAGAAGGCAAAACAAAGCGGAATACAAAACAAAACAGAGGCCAGATTCCTGAGCTGTGGCTTTAGGCCATATGCCCACTCGTGGGGCCTGGGCGCCTCCTCGAAGGCCGCAGGAGTGGCGTTCCCGGAGTCGCGGGTCCTGGCGGTCCTGCGTGATTCGGTCATTTTTATCCTTGGAGCATTGCCGTCAGTGGTGGGGGCGGGGAGGTCAGAGACACTGAGTGTGCAAGGACGCTGGGACCTGGTCTTGTTAAAGACAGAGTGTGCAAGGACGCTGGGACCTGGTCTTGTTAAAGACAGAGTGTGCAAGGACTCTGGGACCTGGTCTTGTTAAAGACAGAGTGTGCAAGGACGCTGGGACCTGGTCTTGTTAAAGACTGAGTGTGCAAGGACGCTGGGACCTGGTCTTGTTAAATACTGAGTGTGCAAGGACGCTGGGACCTGGTCTTGTTAAAGACAGAGTGTGCAAGGATGCTGGGACCTGGTCTTGTTAAAGACTGGTGTGCAAGGATGCTGGGACCTGGTCTACTGGACCAGAGCGGGACAGTAGTAAGGCACACAGCTTCTCTCCGGGACGCACTGCAATAGGGCAGAAGAGACCTCAGGATGGACCCGGGCTCCCTTCTGAGTGCAGTGAGGACAGTGGGGCTTAGAGCCTGGGAGCGGGGTTGGGGGCAGCGGAGGGAAGATGCCCCAGGAGACGTCAGGTGGAGGGGTGTCTCGCCAAGCGTCCTAGGCAGGGGTCCTGCTAGCCAGAGCTCTGCAGACGTGGAACCCGGGCCCCGGGAGCCTGCCTGAAGTTTGCTGCAGAAGAGGTCTCCATCAGGGCTGGGACACAGAGTGGGAACGAAAAGAGTTATCAGCCCCCGAAATCTCACCTCCCTCCCTCGAGGGGCTCTGGCTGCTACAGCTTTGAGGGAGGCTGTGAGGGGCTGACGGTGCCCGAAGGACCCAGGACTCTCAGGATGACCAGAGGGGCAGGGATGGCTTGCAGGTGAAAGGTTCCAAGCCTGACAAAGGTGACTCTTTTGTCTCCATCCCACTCGCCCCCTGGATTTAGCGTTTGACTGGGAAGATTGCCCTTGAGATTCAGAGACCCTGAGGCTCCAAGAAGAGGTCCAGTCCTGTCCAGATCTGTGCCTGGAGACCGGGCTTTTCAACAAGAGTGAACACATTATCCCTGCAATGGCAATCAGCCAATTTAAAGTTTTGTTTAACTACTTTGTTATTCAATTATTTTCTTTGCTTTTCTAATGAAGGGGGAGAGAAGTTCCTATCTCCCCAAAGATCTTGGCCATAGAAAGGCATTAAATATATATGGGGAGCCAGGGTCAGAAGAAAAGGACAAAGACAGCAGTGGTCCATAGCCAGCCGGCGCACGGAGCACTGTTGACTCAGGCGGAGGAGGGAAAGCAGCGGGCCCGCTTCTCTCTGAGCCCTCCACATAGTCTTCTTTCACTTAGAGATTTTTATAGTTAATTATTTATGATACTACCCATGACTTATCCACGCCAAAGTTGTTCTCATAATTCAGGGACCATGAGAATATGCATAAGGCTGATGTCAGAGGCCTCATCCATTTGGGGGCAGAGAGCAAAGTATTTTCAAAGAGGCTTCCTTTAGCTCCGGCCAGAACACCTCTGACATTCCCCCTTTGGGTACCCCACTTTTCCCAATCCCCAAATGCCCCAAGTCTCGACTGGACAATAGCTACACTTAGGCTAGAGTTAAGACTAGACCGGGTTCTATCTTTCTCATTTACGAGAACCAGAAAGACAAAAAATCATCAAAAAGAAAAAAAAAAAGTGTCGTAGCATCAGTTCTGGGAGGGAGAGAAAACACAACACATGCAGGTTATAAAAGGTATTATTTGATTTGAAGTTTTCCTGACAAAACTCAACCCACAGTGTTTCTGGCTATTAGCTGCCCACCCGGGGAAAATTGATTTCCTGGAGATTATGTAGAAAGTGAGACCAGGTTCTAAATATGTACTCAACAAATGACATCATATGTTGTCTTAAATTTTCAGCCCCCCTTTCAAATCACATTTTAAAAAATTACAATGTAATATTTATTTAATTTGCACAAATCCAAGCCTAGGAATGATAGACAGTATGGTTGCTCTTTAGAATTATTAGCAGCACATTGAAACCAATGGAACAGGAGAAGGGCAGTGAAGTGGGGATCTTTTAAATCCCCACAATGACAGCGTGATAGCTGACGTTTTTCAGCACTTCCTCTCTATCAGGCACTTCGCTAGATGATTTTTATATACTAGATCATCTCTTTAAATCTTTACGATGGCACTGAAACTTATTTCCATCTGCAGTGCTCATCCTTTTAAAGGCAGGTAAAGTGGGACTTCCATCTTCCTTCTGGTGGATTCCCCAAGGGTGTGAGCTTCTCCCCAACCCAGACTTACTCATCCTGGAGCAAGGGAAGGAGTAACCAACGGATGGATCTGGAAGGGTCCCCAACCTTGCTCTGCCAGATGCTCTCCTTCCTCCTCCTTTCTGAACTGCAGAGCGACCGGATGTTTCGTCTCGTTGCCACCTGCTCTGGAATCTGCCCCACACACGAGGCACATGGCGAGTTTGTCTATCTTTAGGAAGAAGCCTTGGTAAACCCCTTTCGTTGCTGATCCAATGCCCCTTGTCTAATCACCTTCATCAGAAATAGAAGTAATATTTTGCTTGCATCCCCTTTCTTATTTCTTAATTGGTTTTAAGAATGGGAGAGAAAAGATGGGTGTCCATGCATGGACCTGTTAGAACTCCAACAGATAGCTGTCCTACATGAGAGGGGAGTGTTGGGGCAGGAGCAGCCCACAGAGGACAATACTCTCAGCTCCCAGAAAGGCCAGAGTATTGAGGGTGCAGAGCTGATGTCATCCATCCCTGGTTCCCTGATTACATCCCTCAAGAAGCCTCCAGGAATCTGATTCAATTATCCTGACCACCTTTAATTGTTCCTGAATGTCTTGTCCTTCTCTATAAAATCCAAAGTCTGGGTGAGTTCAGGGTAACCTATTAGAATGTCTCCCTTCAGTCAGACCACTCCCAAATCAGACCAGCAAATACATTTGTGGAGATCTCAAACAAAGGCTGCCCTAACTCTCCCAATAGTCTATCCCAGGGTCTCCTCCTGAGTCCACAGAATAGGAAAACTACCTGGCCTTGCAATTTCCCCAGCTGGTGTCCATGTATCTGTCTCCAGACCCTATCTTGCAACCTTCTTTTTGTCACAACTCTGCCATAAGCATTAAGAACACTAATGCTATGTCTTGGTCACCAACCAATTCAATGTCCAACTAGGTTTGCCATTCCCAGGAAAAACCTGTATTCCATGCCTATCATATCCCACCCAGCTCCCATCAAACTAGCCTTTCCTGTGTCCCATTCTGATCATGATGCTTATGGGGTCCCCCATCAATTGTTAAACTTTAGCCTATGAGTGAGGAGCTGCAGGGAGCACACTATTTGCCCTAATCTCCATAATCGCACACACATCCGAAGTGATTGCCTGTTTAGCCATCCCTGTTTAAATAGGCCCTCAGCAATCCTGACATTGTCTCCATCAACAAAACCTAAAAGATTATGTTATTCTGAGAAAGCAGTTGTGTTTTTTCCCCCAAAATTGAGCAGTTTCAATGTTACTTTCATATTGTAGTGTGGCAAGTGAACATACGTGTCCCCTCTGTTTCCAGGGCAGGTTGCTCTTCAGTGTGCAGCCCTCAGAGCACAGCTTGGTCAGTGCTGTGGAAGGAGGCCTTGTACCCCTGCTCACACCTCTGTCTCAGATCCCCAAAGGGTTCTGTCCCTGACCCCTGCAACTTGCATTTCTGTGTTGTTTGGTTTGTGGGTTTGTGTGGGGCACACTCATTACATAAAGACACGATTGTTAAGCCTGGGCCAGTGGGGGTTTATTTTGTATTTTATTTTATTTTATTTTATTTTTTTAAAGATTTTATTTATTTATTTGAGAGAGAGAGAATGAGAGAGAGCACATGAGAGGGGGGAGGTTCAGAGGGAGAAGCAGACTCCCTGCAGAGCAGGGAGCCCGATGCGGGACTCGATCCAGGGACTCCAGGATCATGACCTGAGCCGAAGGCAGTCGCTTAACCAACTGAGCCACCCAGGCGCCCTATTTTGTATTTTAAATCCTTTACTTGGCTGGTATCACCATAAGATCTAGACTTCCTTCTACAGCTATCCCCTCAAACCCACATCATGTTCTTTCATAGCTTTAACACCCCGTTAGAGATTCAACTACCTTCCAGTTTCCAATCTGTGTTCAGCTTGCTTGCCAAGGAGAGGCATCTGGTACACCATGCATCTCCAGGGGTTGTAACTGAAAACCATCATAGTCACTGAACATCTGAATTACATCATACATAAAGTGTACATAATACAGTTTCCTGTGAAAACTTAGTCCTTCTCAGCCCATCCTACTTAGTAAAGGATTTTCAAAATTATCTGTAATGAAAATCTTCCAAGGAATGTTTGTCTTTTCCTATTTCCTGTCATCCATGGAACAAATTTCTTTCCCTTTGCATGGGATTCCCCAGTGTGTGTAGTGTTAAGGGACACAGTGCCCCATGCCTTCCATAACGGGAGCCAACAGGGATGTCTTCCTTCCCCTGCTTCCTGGAAGCCAGAGGTTTGGCATGTGACCCTTCCACCCAAGAATTTGCATTTTTAAGGAAGATCTCAAAATCTGCTTGGTACTTTGGGGTTTTCTTCACTGGGACTAAAGGTAGACCAGCCTCTGTGTTTCGTGTCCATAACTTCTGCTCCTCACTCCCTCTGCCCTGCTCATGTTTCTCATTGGTCTGTCATTGACTCAACCACCCGTCCCTTCCTTCTGCATTCCTTCCTTCCCTAAGCTGGGAGGAGTTGACCACAAACCCGGGGTGAGAGTCACATGACACCTTGCAGTAAATAGAATCCCAATCTGGCTCTTTTTTTCCCTATCATTCCATACCTTACCACATAGCATGGGATTACCCAGTGTGGGAAAGCTCATTAGTCAAAATAGACCGTACCTCTGCATATCTTATTGCAAATACATAAAACCAACATGATAGATTTTATAGGACTGACCATGTCACATTTCTCATGTTTATTATTGCTTACGAAGGTCTTTGTTCACAAACGAAAAGTCCTATTGGAAATTTTTACATTACGTTTCATAAATGTCTACTTGAATGTTGTTTCTTATATCTTAATGTAGGATAGAAATTTTCATTTTTAAACAAAAGCATCTTGTTGAACAACATTATCATCATTTTCCAATGACAGTTTATTTAAATCCCATGTCTTCAACTTCGGTGGCATCAGATCATCAAATTCACTATATATACCTCAGATGTTTCTACCTGGAAACTTCAGAATTTTTTCCCTACATTTTGTATGAATGTTATGCTAACTTTTGTCTTAAAATTGTTTTAAAGCTTTCTTAATTCACAATGATACTTAACACAAGTTAATATTACTTGGGAAGCTGTTAACCACCTGCTGTTTATCTTTTATTTTTTTTAATTTTATTTATTCATTTGAGACACAGAGATACAGAGAGAGAGAGCATGAGCAGGGGGGGAGACAGAGGGAGAGGGAGAAGCAGGCTCCCCGCTGAGCCAGGAGCCCGACGTGGGGCTCGATCCCAGGACCCCGGAATCATGACCTGAGCCGAAGGCAGATGCTTAACCATCTGCGCCACCCAGGCGCCCCTGTTTATCTTACTTATCCAGTGGGATGCTGATGTCTGATGCCCACTGCCTGGGGCCTTATAACTTCCTTTCTCTTTTCAGGTCAGGACCAGTAGCCACTTGTCTGCAGGATAAAGGGCATTTCAAGTCCCGGGCTCTGAGCCCACTGTTGGGAGACAGGATGACTGCTGCATTCCTGAGTCCGACCCCCAGGCCTTCTGCAGAGCATTCAGACACCACGACAAGGGCTCAATTTCAAGCAATCTGGCCACAGGAACTTGGAATAAGTTTCCCGGTCGTGTCTTTCTTCATGGAGGGCCCCGGCGGGAGCCTGCTGCAAAACATCCCATCAAACTAATAGGTGCTGGGATTTTTAGATTGAAGACTCCCTGGTTGTAAGGAAAATATGCATGATTAAGCTCAAGCACTCGCGCAGTTGAGTGAATGTTCAGAGAGGGTGAGAGGCAGCCTGATGATGCCAAAAAGCAGCCAAGGTTTGGGGAAGTACAAATCAAAATCACAATGAGATGTCACCTGACATGGTCAGAATGGCTAAAATGAACAACTCAGGAAACAACAGATGTTGGAGAGGATGTGGAGAAAGGGGAACCCTCTTACACTGCTGGTGGGAATGCAAGCTGGTGCAGCCACTCTGGAAAACAGTATGGAGGTTCCTCAAAAAGTTGAAAATAGAGCTATCCTATGACCCAGGAATTGCACCACTAGATGTTTACCCCAAAGATACAGATGTAGTGATCCAAAGGGGCACCTGCACCCCAATGTTTATAGCAGCAATGTCCACAATAGCCAAACAATGGAAAGAGCCCAGATGTCCATCAATAGATGATGGATAAAGAAGAGGTGATATATATATATATAGATATAGATATAGATATAGATATAGATATAGATATATATAATGGAATATTACTCAGCCATCAAAAAGAATGAAATCTTTCCATTTGCAACAAGGTGGATGGAACTAGAGGTTATTATGCTAAGCAAAATAAGTCAATCAGAGAAAGACAAATACCATATGATTTCACTTTCACTCATATGTGAAATTTAAGAAACAAAACATGAACATAAGGGCAGGGAAGGAAAAATAAAATAAGATAAAAACAGAAAGGGAGACAAACCATAAGAGACTTCCAACTATAGGAAACAAATTGAGGGTTGCTGGAGGGGAGGTGAGTGGGGGGATGGGATAACTGGGTGATGGGAATTAAGGAAGGCACTTGATGTAATGAGCATCGGGTGTTGTATGCAACTTATGAATCACTAAATTTTACCCCTACAACTAATAATATACTATATGTTAACTAAATTGAATTTAAATGTAAAAAAATAGAAGAAAGCAGCCAAGGGTCCTTCTAGTCCATGGATTTCATTTCATGATCATATGGTACATTTTAAGAAGGCTGTGTCTGATTTTTAAGTCTCAAAGAAATGAACATGCTCAGAGGGCATATGCTTTTAAACTTCTACCTATTTATATGGAAAATTAATTGCTAAGTTTACTTGGAAACCAAATCTTTGGCAAGTGGGTGAATGTGGGAGACATTTTCCTACTATGTCTATCCTTGAGTCCCAGGTCGGAGGTTATCACTGGCTCTCATCTCTGTCCCAACAGGATGATGCCCCCACAACAGGTCTACCAGAATTTCAAAGAGAGGAAACCCTCCTGCAGAGGCTGACAACAGCCCCATGCTCACCCTCCCAATGGGAATCACTGAATTGTAATTACTCCTCCCTTCTTTATATTGGGTTATCACATCAAACCTTGGAATGTCTATCTGAGGTCCCAAATATACCCATGATCACATAGTTCTGAAAGGCAAATGGAGCATGAAATTTCGAATACAGTTGTTTATCATTGCCTATCAGTGACTTTCAGGAAACTGTATTCTAGGCGTCTAAAAGGAAAAGTTTTACTCTAACCAATGCATTGCTAGCTAGACAATACAGATGTACCTGCTCAGTGTTCCAGCCAATATGAGGCCCTCTGCCCATCACTGATGGAGACCAACTGTTCACCGGAAGACCATGCCCCTAGCGGGCAGTTCGGGTAACTGCAAATCTCTGTATCCTCAAATTGCCCACCCAAGTCCCCGCCACATCTCAAAAGGGGGTGCATCCACATTGTGCTGTTATTCTCTGCCTTTAACTATCTGTAGTTTCATGAATTCCACCTCCATTAAATGCCTTACCTGCTGTGCTCTGGCTCCCCACTCGCCCCTGTGCCTGTTAGGCACCTAGAGCTCTTTCCCTCCCATCTTAACTGACAGGGAGAAGAACAGTGGAGAGGTCTAGTAGTAGGATCCCCTGTGCGGGTGAGTGCCCTCCCTTAGAAGTGTTGTAAGGGCTGGATGAGAAAATACATCTTGTGAACTTAGACTGGACCCCATCTCAGCAGAAAGACGTGGAGAGAGACAAAGAAATGGAAATCCAACAGACAGGGGATGCTGAGCAGCAGAGGAATTATAACGGTCCAAAGAGGCAGGGAAGTAACCCAGATTCTGTGGTCGTGGCTTCTCAGAGCTGGAGGACTTGGAAACCATCTGGCCCAAACTACTTTTTAGTCCAGTTGAGGAATGAGCCATCTACAAGATGAGGGAACGCTGCAGACTGCCTAAGACCTGCAGAAAGTTGACTCTTGACGCTTGCCGTCTCAAGTGGACCACTGGAGCTGCTGAGGCACTCAGCTCTGTGGTGACCTGGGTAATGCACTGTCTGGGGTGAGGGGAGAACAGAGTCTAGACGCAGTGCACTGTGTCCCGGGCAGAGGTGCATCGTAAATCCTGAGTGCAACCTCTGCCGACAATGTGCTTCCCGCAGTGTTTAGTCACATTGTCTCCCTGTCTCCAGCCACCCTTCGCCTCACTGCACCATCAGAATTATGTAGAGAAAACACATTTAGGCGCACAGCAATTCACCTGAGTGTTTTGTGTGGCTGCGTCTAAAGAGGAATCAAGCCTGGTGTCTCTGCTGCTCTGGGCTTCTGCCAGCACCAAGGGCCCTTTCCCTGTAACCGGCTCTCACACAGCCTCTCCCTGACCTTCCCCAAATTGGCAGTTATAGATGAGATCCATCTAGATTTAGTGCAGGTAGAGTCAGAGAGGTGGTGATGATTATGACCAGGGGGTTATCATCGCTCACTTGAGTCCTGCCATTAGAAGAGAGAACGTTGCATACATTTCTCTGAATCATCCAGAGAAATCACGTGTGCACCAAGATTCCTGAATTCTGGTGAGTTTGATGGGGTTCAGAACCTGCTACCCCAAAATATGGTGCCTTAGCATATTGAGCATTTTGAGCAGAAGGATGCTGAGAGCACAGAAGTGCAGGAATTACTGTCCACCCTTTTCCTGCCCTTCTGCCTTGAAGTAGGGGGCATGGCCCTTGTGGAAGGTGCCTTCCATACTGGAGGAAGGAAGGTCCTTCCCTCCAGGTTGGAGGGACCAAAGAAAGGAATCTGATCACACAGACCTTGATAAGTTTCCCCCAGTTTGTTTCTCTTGGCTCATACCCTCCTTGTCCCAACACGTTTTTCCATGGCTGTCCTTCTTCATCAAACCTAGTATGAAAAAGCTCAGGATGACTGTTCCTCAGGTCTTCTGGTTCTTATGAAGGCTCTCACGTCATGTAAAATAATTTATATTAGATAGACCTGTATGCTTTTCTTCTGTTCATCTGCCTTTGTTGATTTAATTTTCAGGCCCAGCCAGGGACCCTAAGAGGTCAAGGGAAACTTCTTCCTCCCCTTCAGGGTCAATAACAACAACTTGCCTTGACTTGGGGCAACCATGTTCACTGTCTGCTGGAATTTCTTAAAAATAAAGAAATATGTATTCGTAAAAGTCTTGTTAATTAACATTTTATCACCAACAATCTAAGTAATAAGTAAGACAAAAGTCAGATTTACAGAAATCTGACCACCGCAGCCTGTGTTCCAAACTCCTACCTGACGAGGCTGTCCCATGGCCAGTCTCCCTCTGTTGGAGGGCCTGGTGGGAGCCCTGCAGGAGAGTGCAGGAGAACGGCTTGTGTGTGGAGGCCAAGGGGGAAATACGGGTGCAGTGGGGCTGTGCCGAAGTGCAGAGAACCACCCCGTAGAAATCATGCGCTGGCTACCGCCTGCCGTGCTTGCTTCTCAGAGGGGGGGTCCCTTGGTGACTCTGACTCTTTTCAAGGAAGCCTGGAATCCATATTTTGGTTTTAAAACTTCTCATTAAAAAAAAAAAAAAAAAAGTGTATGTAGTAGCCACTCAATTTTTGAAACACAATGCAGACTCCCAGCTGCCAATCTGAGACTTCTGCTCTATTTTATCCTGAAACAACCTAAAATGGACCATTCTTTTGAAGATTTTGAGTCCCTATGCAGAAAATCCTGATAAACTAATGAACTGCCATAAGGGAATTCCTCCCCATGTTTGAAAGGAGCTGCAAGGTCCCGCTGTGGCCTCCTTGTTTTGTGATGAATGAAACCTCCGCAGCTCAGGCACCGTCTGGCCATCGTCCCTGACGAGGCTCCATTGCTGGGACCCCACAGTCCTCCGGCTTCCTTCGCCAAAGTTGGAGCTACACTTGAGACTGCAGACCAGTCCTGCCAACAGGACTGGAGAGAAAGTCTGTGCTTCGGGACAAGGGGAGTGAAAGGGACTTTAGCAATAAAGGTTTAAGGAGAAACAAATTCTGCATATTTTATGAGTACATCAAGGCTTTTGGATAGCGATGTGTTGAGAGGGCTGTTCTCCAATGGCTCTTTCCTTGAGGAAAGCCTGTCCTGGGGCTTCCGTGCCCTACTTCTTAGAGGTCACCCAGCCCTTGGATGTCTGCCGCCCTCCCCACCCTCCTTAAGGCGCCTCAAACAGCATGCCAACTGTCCCCAAGCAGAAGCGATCACGGATATATCCAACCCAGGTGGGGGGGGGGGCCCTTCTGTGCACAGACACATCATACAACTTCAGTTACTCAGCACCATCAGCCTCCTGCTTAGAACAGCCACGGAGAGGAGGAAACATTCCAGAACAGGAGGTGGAGGAGGGCACAGGAAGTCCGCGTGGCTGGCTTGTGTCCACAGGCTGTCAGCGGCAGAGGAGAGCCACGCCAAGAACTGGTGACGATGGGAGGCCCTGGAGAGGAGAAGCCAGGTGGGGGAGGCTGGGGGAGCAGCACGCTGGCGGAGTCTGGGGAGGGACGTTGTCCTGGCATTCACCCGGGAGTGCGCAGTGAGGACCCCCCTCTGCAGAAACATGCACCACCCAGGGGATCGGGGGCTGCACAGAGAGGGTCTGAACCCCTGATCGAGGGGGTCGTCCGGACACTTGTCCGTGCGACCTTCCCTAGTCAGAGTCAGGGATGACTTTCTCAGAATCTCCCTGGTCACAGGTCACCGACGATTTGAGGACACAGCCATGGGGGTCTGTGGCTGGCACAGGAAAGGGTTGTAAATGCACAGTTAATTTCAACTCCCTCCTAAAACGTGTTAGAACGCTTGCAATAGGCCTCCAAGGAACAGGGTATCAGGATTGTTTGAGTTTCCATGACTCTGGTTTTCTTAGTCCAGACACCCCAGAATACAGGGCTGGGGCTAAAGGCTCAACCTTGGGCGAGCAGCTTAGGGAGTGTGGGCACAGGCCTGTACCCGGGAAGGAGAGCAAGCAGAGAGGTCGGGAGGGAGGGAAGTTCTCTGAGCTGGCCCCCGCTTCACAAGGAAAAGCCCACTGCCCCATCCTGAGGAGCATCTCGGGGCAGAGGGTGTGAAGCCACCATGCAGAGAGTAGTCTGGGCCGAGGGCAAGGGAGAGGAATCCCGCTGCTGGGGTCCCTGGCTCGGGCTCTCTGTGGCCTGCACCGCCTGGCCTTCCTCCCTCGGGGCGGCTGGTCCGGGACCGCTGGGAGAGAGAGGCAGGCCCTGTCTCTGCTGGGTTACAGAGGAGTTGAGTATCTACCCTCACTGTGCACTCCACATGTATCACCTGTCATCTCTCTACTTGCTACCGATCTCTAGCTACCCTCCTATCATCCATTTATCTCTCTCCCCATCTACCTACCTTTCCACTTACTCTTGTTTTACAGGTAAGAAGCTTGCTGCTTGGGAGGTTGAGTAGCCTGCCGAGACCCTCCTCGGGGGCAGGACGGAGCCCGGCTCGCAGCTGCTGCGTCTGTCAGCTACGCCCCTACGGCCACGGAAGACTGGCCTGAACTTGTCATGCAATAGAGAGTGTAAGTGAGACGGGTTGACTGCTTTTGCCAGGGCCTCAGTGTTCCTCTTCAGGCTCCAGGATGGGCACACCTGGGGAAACAGCAACTTCCCGACGTGGCCATCCACGTGAAGAGCGAGGGCTCCTTTCTCCGTCGGGGGTTTGGCAGGTGTTGATTTTTATCACATGCCATTAACGTATGGCTCTGCACCTCTGAGCCCCTGTTATGAATTATCCCTGCCCACGTCTCCAGCACCTGGAAAGATGGTTTACTACATAGAATGAAATAATAATTCAGCTGTGTATTGACAACCCGAGCAATATATACTTACTCCATGTGAAGGGATGTGAATATTGCTCAGCATTATTTAAATAATAGGTATCTCAATAGATGTACAAATCTAAGTGGACTTAACCCGTGTCTGTGTGACTGACATGCACGTAATCCAGGCAGTGTGGCCTCAACTGACCATAGAACAATCGATTCAGTGTTTTTGAATGGTGGGTCAATGACACAGCCGTCGATGGAGTCCACTGAGCAGTGACCGTCCCCGCCGCCGGAACCAGTGCAACGCAGCTCGGCTTAAAATAACCCTACAGACCATTCTGTCTCAGCTCGTGAATCCTTCCTTACGAATGTACCGTAAGCCCTAAAGCCCTGTCCACCCTGCGGGCTTAGTGACAATTCAAAAATCGGAAATGAATCCATCGGATTTGAAATTCTGGACAATTTAGGAAAAGCCTAGTATAGAAGGAGAGTTGGAAATAGATTTGTCAGTACGTGTGAGGTGGAGCATTGGAGAGCTTCAGCGTTTATTGTTTTTCACATTTTGTGTTTCAGCTTATGAAATAACGTCCAGGAACCATATAGTCAATTTTCCACAAAATGGAATTCTCTGACTTAAAGACCAGCTGGCGGGGCCTTCACTCTGAGAAAGCCGATCGCAGGGGACCTTTATCCTGGCACTGCTGCCTGGCTGGCCAGGGACCGATGCTCTTGGGTAGACGTTTCTCCAGCAAGCGTCCTCCAAGCTCGCAGGCCTCCACAGGCAGTGCGTGGGGCGCCTGGGAGGGCGGGGCTGCGAGCCCGACCCAGTCTATCGCACGCGCAGTGACGTCCAGAGTGAAGACCCTGTTTTCTCAAATTCAACATATGACAAAGGGGATAGCACGGCACAGACTGGAAAAAAAATAGGATTAAATTATTTTTTTTTAAAAGCTTTCATGTGCACACATATCATTTTGCAAAAAAAATCAATATGATAATTTGTGTACTTGTTTCCTTTTCTTCTGTGTTTGTCCCCATTACCCACTCACTTCCCTCCTCACCTTCCTCCCAGATCAGCCAAGGCTCACTCTCACGGGCTGGCACCGTGTCCCCCTGATGCTCAGCCTCTCTGCACATGCATGTGTGTGCGTGCACACATATTCAGGACCCTGAGTTCACATGTCACAAGTTCACATATCACAGACATTGTCTCCATTGTGCTTTCATATCTCAGCATAGCTGATGGATGTTGTCACCTGGTGTAATTCAAATTCAGTTTTTAAAAGAAGCCTCTAATGCCCCCGTCATGGACACGCTCTAACAGCTGAGCATTCCTCGTTATGTGCAGGCGTTCACTCCGTCTCTGAAGCTCGACACTCTAAGCAACTCTGTAGTGACACTTGTGTACTTAAATCTTTACATATCTGCTTTTTCTGTTTCTGCCGTGACTGCAGGGCTGGGGTGCTGGATTGGAGCACGTGTTTCTAAAGGTAACGGTGTGGCCAGAAAGCTTTCCAAAGGCCATGAAAAGCAACATCCCTGGCCTCCTGTCCTGCCAGCACTGGGGGTTTCCTGGTTCATTTTCTCTGTCTTGCCATGCAAATAGTTGTAGAGCGATGCTTTACTGTTGCTTTAATTTAGGGAGTGTGAGCACCTTTTCACAGGTGCATTGGCTGTGTGGATTGCTTCCTTATGAATCAGATTTTGTTTTCTTTGCCAGTTTTTCTATTGGTTTTTCCCTTTTTATTTCTAAGAGGGTGTTTTTCACCCTTTAAAACTGTGGATAACACTCTTTCTGTCTTCTGCTTTGTAGACACTTCCCCCTAGTCTGTAGGCTAACTTTTGTGGCCCTTTTAGGCTGGTCTGTATTCCTGTTCTTTCCCTTTGGGCACACGCTCAGATAGTATCTCCCTTCCCCTTGAAGTTGGTCATGTCTTTGTGACTTACTTGGGCCAATGAACTGTGATGGGACCTGGGAAGTTTTACCTTTAGCTTGAAGGCTTGAAGAATGTGGATGTTATTTGCCATTTTCTCTTCCCTTTTCCAGGGAAATCACCAACATTCTAGATGGTGATGTGCAAGTCAGCTGCAGGCCCTGAGTGGTGATCACATGGAGGAGAAGGCCACCCACCCCACTACCAACCATAACCTGAGACAGACATGAAACCTGAGCTACTTATGTATTTGTTGTTTTCAAGCACAGAGATTTTGGTGCTGTCACTTAGTGCATTATCCTAGTTTAGCCTGATGGTTAACTCAAGAGAGAAGGAAAGAGGGAGGAAGGAAGGAAGGAAGGGAGGGAGGGAGGAAGGAAGGGAAGAAGGATACAGATATAGAGATAGACATCTCTTTGACTTTGAGACTGAATAGCATGTAATGACTATGTAATTATCAATGCCTGGAAAAAGATGATCATCTTTTGGTGGTAAAATGTTTGGAAAACTGTTGCTTATGAAAACGTATAAAATAATAACAATTGCGTAGCTCCAGGAGAACAAGACAAAAAATGGAAATAGTTTCATGTATGCTGGTGCTATTATCTGTATTTGGAAATCATTAAAATAAAGAGATGATCTCTGAGAATGGGCCCATTTTCAGGCAAGAGTAAAAGGAAATTGAGTTAATAAAGATTAGAGCACAGATTAACAAACAGAGAAGAGAAAAACAATAGATAAAGTCATCAAAAGTAAGAGTTAGTTCTTTGAAAGGTCAACAAAGTTGGCAAAACTTTAGCTAGATTGACTAAGAAAAAAAGAAGATTCAAATAACTAAAAACGGAAATTAAAGAGGGGACATTCCAACTGATTTTATAGAAATAAAAATGATTGCAAGGGATTACTATGAACAATTGTACCCCAAAATTAGATAGCTTAAATGAAATGAGTCAATTTCTAGAAATGCCCAGCCTACAAAAACTGAATCATGAAGAGATAGAAAATCTGAATGACTTATAATTAACAAGGAGATTGAATTAATGCAAAACATCTCAAAAAAGAAAAGCCCAGGACCAGCTGGCTTCATTGGTGAATTCACCATTTAAAGAAGAACTAAGACCAATTCTCTACAAATTTTCCAAAAAACTTGAAGAAGAGGGAACACTTCCAAGTGCATTCTGTGAGGCTCTTACACTAATAGCAAAACCAGACACAGACACGTCAAGGAAAGAAAACTACAGACCAGTATCTCTGATGCACACTGATGCAAAAATCCCCAATAGAATACTAGAAAATTGAATTCAACAGATATTAAAGAGATTACATACCATAGAGATAAAACAAAGAAAGTCCTAGAGACATCAAGGTCAAGTGGAGCTTAGCTTTGAGGCAAAGATGAAATCAAGAATATGGTCATTATGCACATTCTGGAAAGTTTTGAATGAATTAAAGGACTTCAGAATCATGGAATGGTTGAGGGTGTGGCAGCTGGTAAATTTAATTGGAAGAAAGTAGCAAGAGTAAAGATTAAAGGTGTGGTTCTTTTGCCAAGCTCAGCAGGTGTTAGGCACCCAAAGTCTCCTTAGGGATGAGACGTTGAGAAGAGAAAGAGCACATGAGCATTGTGTCTAGACAGGAACGCTGAGTGTGGCTCTTGGCACATGGACTGACTGGAATCTGAACTAGCTAGATGGGGAGCCAACCAAGTCTGTCAGATACTTCAATTGTCAAAAGAACCACCAGTCTGGACTGAGATTTATAACAACTCTTAGACCTTTGACTGTCTATGGGCAACAAGGGAGGAGAAGACACTCAGCTTCTAAGAAAGTAAAGTCCCTAATATGGTCAAGGATGAGAATGGAGAAGAAAACATCTTCCAAAGAATGGAGCCAAGAATCACTGTAAGAAACAAACAAACCAAAACTGTACAGAAAACTACTACTAAGGAGCAGAATTAGGAGCTTATCAAGGAAAATCCTGCACTTCCAGGTTAGAAAGCTCTCAGAATACCTATTTTCACAATTCCTTATGTTCATGATTGATTAGGTATCTGCGATTCTACCCCTTTCATCATGGAGGTGTTTATCATCACTGTCCTCTCCCCACAATATCCTTGTGTGCCCTGTGTGTGCATGGGGGGAGTGGGGACTGATGAGAGGAGTGTGAGTCACCGTCCCTTTCTCTTTGCTGTCACTTAACCACAGGGATCCTCGATGTTTAGCGTGATGTCATGACTGGATTTGAGGATGAGAATATTTTGTGTAGGAGGAAAAATAAATTATTTGCTGATCAGAGGGACAGAGTATGTGGTCTGTATCGCTATTTGCCAATATTTTTCTTTCCCCTGTTGAGCTCATGGTAGCTCGTACATTCCTATCCTCTCTAAGTCAGGCAGAGACATATGGTTGGTTTGACCAATGAGATTTGAGGAGAAGTCATCTGTGTCACTTTGACACAGTCTCTAAGAAGCCTTCAAGGACCAATAAATGGTTTGCCATGTTTGCTTCCCTGGCATAATAACCAGTGCTGTCCTTGGTAGGGAATACCTCGAGCAACCTCAAATGAACTTGTACTGAAAGTGAGAAATAAACCTTTGTTGCTTAAAACCACTGAGATTTTTTAAAAAGATTTTATTTATTTATTTGACAAAGAGAGAGAGCGTGCACAAACAGGGGGAGCGGCAGGCAGAGGGAGAAGCAGACTCCCCACTGAGCAAGGAGCCTGACGTGGGACTCCATCCCAGGACCCTGGCATCATGACCTGAGCCGAAGGCAGATGCTTAACCCACTGAGCCACCCAGGCGTCCCTAAAACCACTGAGATTCGGATGTTGTTTGCCACTGGAGCGAGGTCTTGCTCATCTTGATTGAAACCACTGTTGAATTTGTTTATGGTGACTTTTGCTATACAAAAGCTTTTCATTATTTTCTCATAGTTAATTATGCCCATTTTTTCATTTATAATTTCTGGGCCTCCAATCTTGTCTGGAAAGGTCTCTCACATGCCAAATTGGACATGTTTATAGCCCTCATTCTTGGATCTATCCCAAATTTTAATTAATTAATCCAGTGCTATACTGGACCTCTCCATGCCTCCATCCTACTGTTCCCTCACTATCCTGTTCAGAAAATCAATAGGATTGGTCTTTTATTTAGTGGAAAACAGAGTTGAGATTAGATGTAATAAGATTTTCACTTAGTAAAAGGGTCTAAAAGAACATGTCTAAGAAAAAGACAGAGTCCCCAAGTGACTGCCCAAGTCATGTCTGGTCTGCCTACTCAGAGTGCTAGATGTCCATAAATTGTATTTTCTTATCTTCACCTCCTAAAATTCACCATTTGTTGCTCATTTCTCAGAAAGGGCTTTCTAGCCACACAGCTTAATTAGAAAAGGTCATTCTTCGCAGGAAAGAACCACTTGAGGAAATGTTTGTTACACTACCTTGCTGTCAGGGGTATTGATAGGACATTAGGTTGCTTATCATTTCTGTGCCTCCCTCCCTCCTCAAGTCTGTCAGAAAGGATCAAGAATACATTTAAAAATATATATTACAATATAGAGCAGATCTTTCAAAGCTATAAAATAATCACAGTCTGGAGGTTAGCCTTTCCTTTTCACCTTGTTATAAATGACGGTAAGAGCCTGATCTCAGAGTTACTGCAGGAGGGGAAAACCTGATGTTTGCTGGAAGAGTGAAAAGCAGCAGTCCATTCTGTGCTCCTAAGTAAAAAACAACATTCCGTTCATAGAACTTGTGAGGATAAAAATGTGCTGAAGTGTGTTCTGATGGCACCAAAGTGGCTCATAGTGTGGGACCTGTCACTGTTCTTATTTACACCCCAGTTTATAAAGGAGACTCTTCAACAGGATAAGAAACTAGGCTTTTCTGGATTCTGTTTGGCAAGAAGGAAGCTAAGTGAAGGGGGTTCCTTAGTGGCTTTTAGAAACAGCATTTGATAATAAGGGAATTTTGCGTTTAATTCTTACAAATATGCCTTCTTTAATTTGTCCTCTCTCCCTAAGCAAGGGAGTGCAGTGGCACTTCCTTTGAAAAGGTGACACTTTGGGGCGAAGTCGAATTATTGAATTAATAGGGCTGTTTGCATACGCTGTGAAAATCTGTTCTCTTTGCTCTACAGATAAGTTGCAGAACCACCAGTTTCAGGCCTCCAGAATTTGCAGACATTTTTGAGGGAGGAAGGACTTTCCAAAAGACAGGAATAATCAAGATTTGCTTTGTGCCTTTGGTCTCCGATGAGTTGTCTATGGCTTTGCAGGTCGATGAGGTCTTGACCTGAAATTTCAGAACCAGAGTCTGTGAGAAAAGCCAAGTGGGGTCAGATCCTCCGCCCCATCCAAGCTCCTATTCCCACGGGCAGGACAGAGGTGGCTGCCAAATTCCCAAATCAAACAACACAAACCAGCATTTCAAGGCTGGTCTTGTGGAAATCTAACCTCAAAGTCCCTTGGTTTTCTTACTCCAAGTGACGGACTGTTCTGTAGACATCTTTAGCTGAGTGGTATTTCTGGAGCAAGTGGGGTCAGCTTTCACAATCGCCTTTGACAGGTTGGGTGGCGAGAGAGATTACCCACTTTCGGGTTGGATTTTGCCTGAAGTGAAGCTAGGATGAGGGCTCAGGAGTCTGTCCTATTTTGGGAAGGCTCATGGCTTCCTCTGGTTATCAGCGCTCACGACATCACACTCGGGTTATCTGGGAGAAGCCAGCTGGGGGCAGAGTGTGAAGTGAGGAAGTGCTGTCCCCAGACGTAGACAGCCCCGTGGAAGTGCTGTCCCCAGACGTAGACAGCCCCGTGGGGCAGAAGCTAGTCGCTTGCTGGGGCTGGTTTCCTGTCGGAGCAGGAAGAGGTCATTATGATAGCCTCGAGTGGGCAGGGACACAGTTTCCATCTGTAAGAACTGCCCGGGACGTGCGAATCCTTTGAAAGGCTATGAATTTCGCAACACCTTCAAGGACACGCTTGCCACTGGGAGAACCAGTGTTGAGGGTTGACATATTTGGAAGACTTTGGATTCTTAAAAAAATTGGATAAGTCTGTTGAAATAAAAAACTGTGTTTCCAAAAATACTGTGGAAGAGAACTCTTGCCCCAATTTGTAAAATTACAGTTTATTGCTAAAGCAGCCTGAGGGCACGAGTACAAATGAAATGACATTAATTAAAATACAGAAAAACAGCAGAAGGGATCGTTTTATAATGTAAGTTCAAAAGAACGGGGGAAGAAGTGGAAATATGTGTCTTTCCAGCACCGGGGAGAATAAGTCTGGAAAGGTCGGGGTGCAGTGCCCCGGCTCATTAGAATGAAGGCAGGACAGCGCGTTCCGTGGCCTCCCGTGAAAGCTGTCCTGCCTTACTTTGTCAAAATGTCATTTAGGAGTTGAAAGCAAGTTTTGCTCACTGATCTCAAAGGTCATAAGGAAGCAGAGGGAACTGGTTTCCCTCTCGGCTCTGCGGCACCCACGTCCGAGTGGCTCCTATCCTGTCAGTTGGCTCTGGAAGCCGCGTTAGACGACAACGTTGGCCGTGGGGACCCGATTCCAGTCTCTTTCCACCCCAGGTGTGCATGACAGCAAGGAGTCCCCAGGACTGCGCTCTGTCCCGTGGCCTCTGGTTCTGCATCAGGGGGAGGTGCCCTGATTGAGGGGAGCACCAGGGGGAGTGCCAGGCAGGGACAACGGCCTTGGAGGAGCCGGTGGTCTTGGCATGTGGGGGCCTCACGGGGAGTCCGGCAGAGGGGAAGAAGAAGGCTAAGCAAATCCTGTCCGTGGAGAAAATCCTTCCGTGGCAGAGCTCCTGGAGAGGAGAGGAGACCACGGAAGGAGAGGCAGGGGCACCATTCATAGGATGCTGGCCCCCGGGGGTAGTGAGACATGGACAGAACAGGTTTCCGGAAGCCCCCAACCCATAGTGCAGCCCTGCCCGGCTCCTGGGGGGAGGAGTCCCTGGTCTGTGCTTCTGCCTGACACACCTGGTGTTCCGGGGCTGGTGAGCAGCATCGAGAGGGGCACACGGCCTGCTCGGAAGGCACTGCTGGGCCCTTTCAGGGTCCCTTTTCCCTGTACAGGTCTCCAGGGAGAGAGCAGAGCAGGGGCCCCTCCCACCTTGTGCTGGGAACAGAGACACCAACACCCTCACTGCTGCATTCTCCTCCTGCTCCCACCGTGGCCCCAGTCGGCACCCAAAGACAGGCCTTTCCCGCCAGGGCTGGCCCTGAGCATGCTCTCCCCCACCGCCCAGGGTCGGGGCCGGGGGGCAGAGAGGGAAGCCACAGGCAGAAACAGTCTTCTGCGGACAAGCTCCTTAGTCCTCCCCCTGAAACACTCTTCTCTGTAGCCACGCCCCAGTATGTCCAAGAGCCCCGCGTTCAGTCCCCTCTGGGGGCTGTGGAAGCCAGCGGGGTGTGTGTGTGTGTGTGTGTGTGTGTGTGTGTGTGCACGCACACATGCATGGACGGAGGTGGTAGGTAGGAGAGCAGACGTTAGAACTGGCTGCCAGGACTGAGATTCAGTACGATACTCAGGACTCAGTTTGAGGATTTTCATACTAAATCAAGAAGAAAATGAGAAAGCAGAAAAGGAAAGATGATGTGTATCTCTAGACAACTGTCAAGAAAGTCTAATGCAAATTATATACACACAGAGATATACAGGAAATTGCAATTACTGCTTTTGTTTTTATTTGTTTCCTCTCTTGAAAATTCCAGCTTGTTACACTTGTACTAAAGAAACGGCCCAACCCCAAACATTGGGGGAGCCGCTCCCCTGTAGAGGAACCAGGGGGTCCAGGGCTGGGCTGCATGGGCACGGCCGGGGCGTCTCCCCCTGGAGAGGCCATTGTTGAAAGCTGACCTGTGGGAGGGTGACCCCTGCCTGGAGGGAGGCTTCCTTCAAAACTGGGCCCGGCCTCCTCCCCAGAGACCCCTCCCCAGCGAGGCACTGAGGCTGGCCTTCAGCCTCTGGGATGAGCAGGTCGATCACCGATGTGAACGTCTCGGGACCACAGGCGTGCCTCTCACCTGTGAACTCACATGGAGTTGGATGAGGATGCCTCAGAGCAGAGAGCGGAGCACCGCACAGAGTCCTGGGGCCAGCTCTCCTTGGTCCAGCTCCACAGTTGCTGGGGACTTGTCTTCCCCACGCTCCTCCCCGTCCCTGTCCCTGTCTCTGTTTTACTTACTGTTTAAGATCGCAGCCATGTCTGTATTTGTACTCTCCGTACCTCCGCCCCTAGCCCTGTTTCTGTCTCCGCGCCTGCACCACACGCAGACCTATCTCTGTAGCCATCACTGCTTTTTGGGGAAAAAGGAGAACAAGATAAAAATAGGCCGTCTCCTCTCGCATCTAGATTAGCATTGACTGCTTCCATATTTCACATAATCGGAATAATGCGTTTATATTTCCAAGCCTTGGTTGTTGCTTTTTTTTTTTTCATTTGAGTTTATGCCATACAAGCATTTTCCAACGTCATGAAACATTACTGCTTGCAAAGTGTTTGTTCACATAACTACCAAAATTCATGAAAGAACTCTGCCGGGGTGAGACATTGCATGCTCGGCCGTGATACCGAGCACTTTAGGAACATCGTTGTGCAAGAAGCTTTTCTCGTCTTAGAGTCTGGGGTTCCAACCTTACACCTGAGGTCTTAAGTCGAGATGCACAAATGTCCTAAGCCTCCTTAGGACAGATTGCTTCCAGGAAGGTCCTCCTGTGGGCGTGCCACCGGCCTCGCTCTCTGTGTGCGTGAGGGCAGAAAAGGGAATGCAGGAGCCCCCCACCCCCGGGGCACTCAGCTCGCTCTCCCGAGCACCACTCACTTAAGGGTTTCGGAAAGGCAGGGTGCTGTCCATATGTTGGACGTGCTCCATTATTTCACTCGAATTTGAGGCCCCTGCGGAATTCACACAAGTCATAAAAATTTTCACAGACACTGTTGACTTCAGGTGGGTCCAACAGCCCATGAACAACAGAAAATCCCTATAATAATGTCCCTCAATACAGGTTTCTCTTTAGGCTCAACTGGGAACTATCAGATTCTTTCCAAGTGATTGATACTTTAATAACAATGTTGCTGTCACATTAAATTAACCTTGGATTATCTAGCTGAAAATGCATCATTCTGCATTTTCAGCTGTTTTTCTTCTGTTCAATCCTTAAGAGAATTTATTCAAATTTTGAGAGCTTTTGATTGCTAAAAATTGGCAAAGCCCAGGTGTGAAGAGCTTCGGGTTAAAGACAGAGTATTAAACCAGTCTCCACAAATGGGCAAAGCTGAGCTCCAGGTCGGAGGTGGGACAGCTCCCAACAGAGCCCACTGGGCTGATGGCTGGCCTGCAGTCCTCCAAGGCTTAGCCCTGGGCAGGAGGGACTCCCACACGGGTAGTCTACAGACGGTTCAGCAGAACTTCCCAGAGACAGGAAAACTGCCCCAAGGCCCCTGCCCAGGAGACCATGTGCCAGATCTTGTGACAAATTCTCTGGGAGAAGCCCAGTATGGAGGGAGGCAGTGGTCAGCCGTGAAGACAGGTTTCCGTCATTCCCCTCTCTGGGCCTAACTAATGCAGGAGCCTGGGGAAGCCATAGGCGGACGAGTTGAGAGCCCAGCCCTCACTCTTGGGTGTGGTGTCACGACAACTCAGCATCCTCCCGCACGCTTGCCGCCAGCAAGCCCAGAGCACCCCGGTGCGCAGCGGGACGGCCTCCTCGCTGCCTGTGGCCGGCAGCGCCCAAGGGCCGGGCGGTCACCATCCCCGGTGACAACTCGTGCTGGGCCCTTTGTCCTTCCAGAGACAAGGGCTGCTTATCCGCAGCTCCACAGGGCCCCCTCCTGCTGCCACCCCATCCTTGGGAAGCAGAGACCCGGGGCATCTGAAACTGTCCCCACTCCAGGGGAGTAAGATGCTCACTGGAGACGCACTCCCGCTCGGGGCTGGCCGCCCCCCCTGTGCCCGCTCTGCGGCTCGAAGCCCCTGGCCTCCTGGATTCCGCTGCGGCCCCTGCGTCGGCCTCTCCCTGAGCCGAAGCTGAGCCCCTTCCTTGGAATCCCGATTCCCTGCTTCATCCGCCTGGCTCCTGGAATAGGCAGCTTATGTAGCTTACCTGGCCACGGACTGGGATGCCATTGCAGCCCCAGGGCCAGGCCTCACCGTACTACAAGAAAATGTGATAAACCACGAAGGAATAGGTAATATGTGCTTGTCAAATGAGACCTTTATCATTGACCATCTCAACTTATTTTCTCTGGAATTACTCAGTTTAATACTTGTGATAATTATGTGTGGATCCTCCAAATAGATTCACCTATCCTGATGTGACTTGCCTGGAATTTCTTTCAAATTAATTTAAGTATTTGTGAAGCATAAAGACCCATATATTACACGTTGTCAAGGTCTTTATTCCTGCTACACCTCACAGGTGATAGGCTCCAGGGCTGTTTTATTTTCAGATGAAACCAAGTCAGATTTCCTGGACTAGGTGCCAGTTGCATCGGCCTCCTGGAAAAGGTACATTCTGTTTTGACAAGTCTACCACGATAGCACATTAAAAGGTGTGTGTTCAAATATACATTTCTCTGTGTATAATTCAGAATAAACATATTCCATAAAATAAAAAAAAATATATTTAAAAAGGCGCGCAAGGAAAATGCAGGTTAATTGCCGTGTACATAGTTAGTAGGCAATTTTCATTCATCTTCAAATTATGTTAACAATGTATCAAAGTCACTGTAAGACAGTGTCATCAGTCTTATAGTAAATCTAATAAAAAATTATTAAACACAGAAAGTCAAAATACATACTTCTCGTCTCGAGTGGTGCTGACGGACCAGCGTGCACGCAGAGCTCCGCGGGGCGCTCTGGGCGGCGCTGGGGACCGGCCCTCGGGTGCCGGGCTCCCTGGTTGAGGACAGCGGTACCTGCGTTGGATCATCAAGGGTGTGAGATCCCCTCAGGTGGAGCCTGACTACCACTCGGTTCCTCCAACAGTTCGCGGCTGTCATTATCAAGCAGTAACTTCAGGTTCACGTTTGAGTCTGCTCCACAGACACCTGCCTGTTGGCATCTCTCCGGTAGGCAGATAGGTGGGTGACCGGCTGATACCCACGGACAGCCTGGGCCCTCTCTCTCGGGCTTTGAGGGGTGCAGTGTAGTTGGGGTACCTGCTCTGGACCTACTTTGTCTGCGTCAAATCGTGGCTTCAGAATTCTGGAGGAAACATAAAATATTATGAAATGCAGAATACTTTATTTTGCATCATATAAAGTGAATTCATAAGTCTTGTTTTGTTTTGCTTTTTTAATTCATATCGGTTCTTTTCCTTTTTACCGTCTGTGGTTTTTCTGCACGCCACTCCCTGGGTACTGGTGTGTGAGGAGAGCCCAGGCCTTCTGCAGGGGGAGGGCAAAGGCCGCCCTCGGCTGCCCGCGTCCCTGTCGAGGTGGAAGGGGCCCCGGGTTGTGGTCACACGGCTCTTACCTTGCTGCTGCCGGCCCCACAGATGGTCCTCTTTGTGGGAAAGGTCTGCCAGGGACAGTGTGGCCAGGCCTTTGGCCCTCCAGCCAGGGAACTGGGGACACATGGATGCCTGCCACCAGCAGGTGACAATTTGTTTGCAAAGCAAGGAGACAACCCAATGCCGATTCCAATCAGAGCTCCAGTCCCCGACATGCTTCAAACCCCGCTCTTTCTGCTCACCACGCGTGACCTTAGAAGTCGCATACGAGAAAAGGATCCACTGTCTTTATGACCCCTGGGCTCATATTTAGGGAGTAAAGTTCATAAATTCTGTCGACCGAGCTCAGGCGCAGTGCCGGGCAGGGAAGCTGCAGCTGTGCACATGCCGGGTCCCTGCGCTCCGCAGGAACGGGAGGACTCACAGCCCTGGGAGAGGACCGTGCAGCTGGAGAAGGACAGGGCCAGGCCCCAGGAGTGTGGAAGCCTTCCCAGGGGATGCTGGCTGAGGCAGGAACCCCTTGACACTCTCTAGGAAAGAATCTTCCAGAATCCTTGGCCCCTAGTAGTTAGCTGAGCTGGGTCAGGTCACCTGGCAGCTCCTGAACATGACTGCTGTGGAAACAGGGCGTGCTTCTAGAAGGGGGGCGGGGAGGGGGTGGGTCACTGTTTAAGGGATGCCTAATAACAGCTGAATTTTCTTTAATGCAACACATTTTTATTTTTTTTTTAAAGATTTTATTTATTTATTTATTTGAGAAAGAGAGAGTGAGAGAGATCACAAAGGGAGAGGGAGAAGCAAACTCCCTGCTGAGCAGGGAGCCCGACACGGGGCTCGATCCCAGGACCCTGAGATCATGACCTGAAGGCAGATGCTTCGCCGACTGAACCACCCAGGCCCCCCTAATGCAACAAATCTGTAAAGCCTGGCTCCTGATGAGAAGGTAGCTGAGAATGACTAGTCGGGAGATGCTACACGGTACGAATAATGACCGATGCGAGTGAGGTGATGCCGGGGAGCTCCTGGGGCCCGAGCAGTGACAGAGCTTCAGGCCCCGCTGCTTCAGAGGCGGTCGGGGAAGCCCGGGCCCCGCCCCAGCGAGCCAGCACCAGCCGGCCCCCGGGAGACCCCAGCCTGAAATGCCAGGCCTCTGGGCGGTGTCCAGACCAGGCGAGAGAAAGGGCAGCCGTGCCGCGTGACAGGCATTCTGACACATCCTCTTGCCCACCTCCCTTTCAACCGTGTTTTGAAGGGGAGTTTTTGCCAACTTTGTAAATTTTAAAATGGGGACAGAATTCAAGCCGGTCTGGAGAGCAAGGAGCTGGAGCTTCTAGAGAAGCAAGTTTCCACCGGGCGGGGCCCAGCCTCCCACACCCCCTGGCTGTCCAGGCCCCTCCTGGCAAATACACATTACAGGGATGGCTGGGTGGGCGGCCCTCGCGGGCTTCTCCCCAGGCTGACAATTGCTTCTGCAAATTCACCTGGTATCACACTAGGACTGTTGAGTCCACACTAAGCTAATGCCCCCCAGATATTCTCCAGTTGTTTTCACAGCTACAAACCAGAGGCTTCCCCAACATTAATGTATGAAAATGCTTGTTTTATTCCGAGTGGCCTTACCAAGATTACGGCATCACTGTGACTGTTGATGGCTTCAAGTTTCCCAGGAGGATTCTGAGCCCAAACTGTCAGGAAGCAGAGAGGCTGGCCTTCCCTCTCTTCCCTGAAAGTCCTTCCTTCTGACCCTGAGCCCCACAGTGTCCGGGGTCCTCTGCTGCCCCTTTGTCTTTCCGGAAAGACCCTGAGCCTCCTGCACAGCCCCTGCCTCCCGCCTCATCGCTAAGAGGTCTGCCCCCCCTCGCCTTCCTGCAAGGCGGGCAAGTCCTCTCCAGGAGACAGCCCGGTGCTCACAGGGACAGTCAGGGGCTCCCTTCACACCCCAGCCCCCCGAGCCCCGGCGATCGTACACGGAAGGCTGTTGCCAGACAGACAAGGACGTGAGTAAGAGAAACCTAGAGCAGCTACCCGGCTCCATCGAGGGGACATTTCTGGCTGGAAGCAGGATTAGGGGTGCCTGAGCTTTGCCACCCCGTGCCCTCCTGTGACCTTAACTGACCAATCAAGCTGAAGGTCACCGCGTAGAAGGCTTCTGCCTTGTGAATATGCTTGCTTCTCTCAAAACTCTCGTCCTAAAAATATGCTTTTGAAATGACACTTATGTTCTGTTTGGGGGCAGGCAGGTTCTGTCTTGCTTCCCGGACAAGGCCCGCCCACCAGCTCTTTGAGGAAAGCATGTCATTTGGGGGAGAGGGGCCGCCGCAACCGTCCACCCTGAGGTGGGCTCTGGCCCAATCCCCTCCCTGGGGCAGGGCCCTGAGCCAGTCGCTGAGCAGGCCTGGGGTGCTGGCCCGAGGGAGAATGTTCCGGAAAGTGCCCCGCTAGAACCTGGGATATGTGTCAATGCTGAAGCCATTTCTGAAGGAGCAAACAAATACGAAGAGCCGTGCCCGGACCTGACCTAAGGCAGCGCCCAGCCCAGCAGACATCACAGCTCCCACCTCCAAACCTTCTGCTCAGAGCTGACCAGCCTCCTGCAGGCCCAGAGCCGCGCAATTCCCCGGGGGTTGGGGGGAGAAGGGGCTCTCAGGGGATGCCTGGCCGGCTCCACTCACGGGGCACCTCCTTCCTGCCTGGCCTGCCAGGGGAGAAGGTCTGGGGTCTCAGCCTGGACCCCGACCCCACCTGGACTAGTCAGGCGAGGAGGCCATGAGCAGGTCTGGGGGCTGCAGGGCGCTTTCGCAGGAGCCCGGCTCCCGCTCAGTCCACCGTCCAGGCCCAGACCCACCTGTGCCTGTCTCTGTGCCCGACAACGTTAGAGGGCCCCCCCCGATGGCGCCTGGCCACCCTGCCCAAGCCCACGGCCTCCCACACATGGCCCAAGGCCTGTGCCCAGCCTGGTGAAGAATGGGCTGGAACGACCTGGCTCTAGGGAAGTGGGGTCTCCCGTGCGGGCAGGTTGGGGGGGTGCACACTTGGCTAATGCCCACCCTCAGGCACCTGCCCCCCTCCAGCGCGACCACCTCCACCCTGGAAGCCCATTCCCACTCTTCCCCTGGGAATGCTTCTGCACCAGGAAACTCCGGGGTGTTGCGGGGGCAATGGGTGCTCTCCCCCCTCCTCTCCCACTCTGCCGTCCCCATTTTCTTGTGGAAGAGTAAGGGGCAAACTCAGAGAAGGATCCGGAAGTTTCTGGGACCATGGGAAGCAGTGTCTGGGCACCAGGCAGGGTGAGGCAGGAGGGGGTTGGCGGGAGAGATGCCTCTGGGGAGTGCAGTGGCCGCATCACAGGTATTACCTGCAGGAACATGAGGGAGGGGTACCAGGGCCAAGTTCCAGGGAGGCACACGTGGAGGGGACGGGAAGGCGCTCGAGCAGTAACTGTCCTGCATCTTGTATGTCAGCAAATATTCCAGGAGGGCGTGCACTGCGCGTCTGCGGTCCTGGGCATCACTGTCTGCACTGGGGCCGGTGCCCGGGGACCAGTCATCCATCAGGGCACAACCCAGCAGCCGGGCTCCCACACCCGGGGCGGGAGAGGCCCCTCGACTGACCAGCCACTGAGATGCTGCTCGGCCAACAGGAGAGCCAGCAGTGAGCTGCAGGGGGGAGGCCGAGGGTCTCAGCCCAGGCAGCGCAGCCGGGCGTGGGGGCGGCCCAGCGGCTGCTTTTCAGGTGTGCACGTGTGTTGTGGCAAATGCGTGTGCCTCGGGGCTGGAGCCGAAGACAGACGGGAGAGGCGACTGATCCAGAATCAGGCGGGAAGCACGCGGGGCCCCTCCCGCGGGCCTACCCTGCCCCCGACATAATGACCAGCGACGGGGATTTGCCCTAAAACCCTGGCAAGGGGCTCAGCGCTGGTGGGCAGCACGGGAGCCCTGCAGTCCCATGGCGGCCCCGCGCCACGGTCGGCTGTGCAGTGAGCAGGCAGGAATCCCGGAGACAGCCAGCCGCGCTCCCCGACGAAAACCCTCTCCCTCCACTTCTGCAAAGGTAATGAGGAAGTAATGAGGCTTGACCAGAATGTTCTCAGCCCCGATCCCCCCTCCCCGCAGGTTCCCAGAGGATATGCAGCGGGATGCCCGGCTTCCGTGAAAGCCGGCTGGTGGCTAGCTGGAGGGTGAGCCTCGGCTTGGCCAGCTTCCAGGCGGCCCAAGCCGGCCCGAGTGAGAAGTTCAGATAAACCCACCCCTCCACACCCCCACACCCCCCCACCCAGGCTGTCGGGCCGGAATAAGACGAACTGACGATGTGCAGGCCCCATCAAGCTGCTGACTGTTTGTTTTGTCACTTGATGGATACGGAGCCCTGACCTTTGCGGGCTACCTCGTCTCCACCACCCCCTCCTCCCCGGGACCCATCGTCCGCCCCCCCCACCCCCCCCTTGCAGGTTTGCCACATTCTACTGTGCAAATAGTCAAAACCAAAAAAGGTAGGCAGAGGGCTATTTGAGATCATTAGCTTAATTTGAGCTGAAAGGTCTTTGTTGTAAGTTGGAGAGGGGAGGGACCTAGGGGCCTTTGCAAAGTGTTTTGCTGGCAAGCTTGTTGAGATATGATTGCCTTTGTTGTGATAATCTGAAATTAATTTGCACTTGAACCCATCTTTCTTCTGGGCCCCCTTTAAACACCGCCGTAATTATGCGCCCTGCATGGAATTGAGCTTGGCCCCGTGATGACAAAGCTGGGGCTGGAATCCCCCAGGTGCGGGAGGCTTTCTTCACTTAACTCACAAGGTAATAAAACAAAATGCTCCCTCGCACATGCTTAAGAGCCAGGTACTTGCCGGAGGGGAACAGCGATAATCAGTGTACGGCTACACATTTCACTACCTGCTTTCTCAGGGGGTCAGTCTCTCTCTTGTTAAACTTCTGCTGCTATTAGTTGATTTGTACCTGGAACGTTATGAAAAAGTGAGAATGGGATGTTTTGTTCTATCTCAGCCGCTCCTCATCTAAGCAGCTTTGTCTCCAACATCCATTTTCTCAGATTTCTTTTGGACACTATTAAAGGCTCCCTCCTCATCTGCACAATTGATCTGAGCAGAGCACCTTCCTTGTTCCCAGTGTGAGCTGTAATATCCTTATCAGCATTCTCTTAGTTTTAACCCAGATTAGTGTTTTTGGTGCGGAATCTCATTAACTCTGGCAAGCCCATCTTGTGATTGCCTTTGGAATTGTAATGGACTAAGGCCAGCAGGGCCTTTCCCCGAGGCACACATCCTTCAAATCAGCCTTGAGCTCAGAATAACTGCACACTCCTCCCTGGGAAGGGTCCTTCTGGAGGCTCCCTCGCACCTCTGGCTGTATGGGGACCGGAACCTGGGGGAGGGGGTCTGCCTGCCCCCTCCCCTGCCCCCATTCCTCCTTCTGTCCCCCCAGCTCTTCCCCCTGCTCCCTCCTGCCCTCCTCTCTGCCCCTCCACTCCTCCCCCTGCCCCTCCACCCCTCCCCCTGCCCCCTCCTGTTTGCCTCTCTCCCTCCCACAGCGGCTTGGAGGGGGGACCCCTGAGAAACAGCCTTTACTGTCATCTTATCCTAGTGCTCCGAAAAAGTGCAGTTTCATTGTCCCAGGAAGCAAAGAACATTTGCCCATTGGGAGCAGGAGGAAGAAGGCAGAGAGGGTGGTGTTAACGGTGAGACATGCCTCCGTGAAAAAAGTTCATTAGCTCCAAATTATCCTTCAGGTGTTTCGTGAATGATTCATGCAGGATAGCCAGCTTATTTTAGGAATAAAACCTTCAAGGGTCAAAATTCATGGTTATTGGAAAAATAAGATGTCATCCCAAATGTCAGTTTATTTCTGCAGCACATGGGGGGACATGTCAACAGCGGATTTATGTGACTGCTCTCAGGCGTTTTATTTTGGAAAAATACAGGTGAATAATTGGAAACAATATAATTTTTAACAAAAAGATATATATCTGTAGGGTGGCTCATCCTTTTCATGTCATCGTTTTGTGTTTCAGGGGGATGGAGAGCATTCCAGTGCTGAGACTGGCTGTGGCCGTAACAGGGCGGGTTCATCTCCTGTTTCCCAAAGCCTTCTGCTCCTCCGTTGCTCCCACCACGTGATGTTAGGAAAAGCTCGGAGGCCAGGCTTCAGTCTATTTACTTGCCTCCTCAGAAGGCCATGCGGCGAGTCCACACACCAGGTGTGCAGAGAGGAGGCGTGGGGCGTCTGGGTGCCCCCTCCGTCCGTCCACTGAGGTGTGGGTCCCTCTGCTATCCTGCCGAAGAGAAGATGCTTGATACACACAAGAGATGGCCGTGCCTCAGATCCCCTATCCGAGGAACGATGCCTCGCGCCATCCGCAAGGGGCCGCGGTTCACTTGTCACCGGGTGGAAGTGCGGGTACCCGGTGTCGCCTCCCGGAACCGTCTAGAACACGTGAGGGTGTGCGTGTTACCTTACAGGTGGCGTGCTGCCTGCTGTCCCGCAGAGCACGTGTGCGTGTCCCCGTCATAACCTGGGGGAAGCCTGCGCGCCGCCGATGCCCCACGGAGGAGGAGCAGTGCTCCCGTGCCCCCCTCCTACGCAGAAGGTGCAGGTGCGTTCACCTGAGCAGCCCCGTGGCTCTCCGCCACCCCGCACCCACCCCTGCCACGGCGTCTGAACCTGCCCACAGAGCAGCCCAGGAAGGACACTGGAGACACGCACTGTCTCAGAGTGGCAGTCCCTGGTGGCATGGCCAGCGTGTGCGCGTGCATGTGTGTGCAAGTGTGTGCATGTGTGCACGTGTGTGTCTAGGTGTGCGTGTGTGTCCATGCACACGTGTG
Source organism: Halichoerus grypus (assembly GCF_964656455.1). Lineage (NCBI taxonomy): Eukaryota > Metazoa > Chordata > Mammalia > Carnivora > Phocidae > Halichoerus > Halichoerus grypus. Next base: position 2,218,025 of record NC_135713.1, read on the forward strand.
TGTATGGGTGTGCACACGTGCGTGTGCCTGCTTCCCGCCCTCTCTCCTCCCGCCGGATCTCCGCGCGCTCAGTCATGCTGTGCACATCACCGCCCCACACTGACAGGCTGCCCCCGCAGAACAGCCTTCCTCAAACAAAGCAGGCAGCCCTGTTTCTCTTATGATAACATCTCCTGATCTCATTATTGATTATCTGCTTTCTTGGGTCTTGTTTCCTGAAAGTTTGATATGGGGCAACAGAGGTGACAAAAGATTGGCACCGGGCTCTGGGAATTAAGTGGCCGGTCACTAGATCAGCATCCACGGCGGGAGGCCGGAGTGTTTGGCAAAAGTATTAGATGCTGTCTTGACTTAATCTCTCCCTCCTTTATCTTGAATCTGTCCTGAACCCTCCCAGGCAATTTACCAGCCTTGTCATTGATTTTTATCACCTAAATGTGCCCCTGTGAAGAACTACTTTTTGAATGATGAATCAGCAGCTCATTTAAACAATTGTGCACGTCACCTTAATGTGAAAATAGCTGTCTAAACACCAACAAAAATACCGCAAACACCCCGACTATTTACATCAATCTTTGGCCAGCACTGTTGTGGTCCTGAAGGCTCAGCCCCAATTCTTAGAGCCGGCGTCTGATAAAGCCACCGAGCTCGCTGCACAAAACACCTGTGCACAGCTCACAACCATCCAGAGCGACAGAGGCACCTGGAAGCGCTGCCCAGAAAGTGTCTCGTCCACGGCCTCGCCTGTCCCAGGAGGGCCTGCGACACCTGCACCCAGCAGCCCGTCCGACTATCACAGGCTTGGTTTGTGCAGTTAAGACCTACTTATTTTCAGGGTAGAGCTCCTCAGACCGAGGTCGCCAGGCCACGAAACTCTGATGCCAAGCATAGTCTTCAAACTACAGTTTCTTTTCTCCAGCTGCCTCCATCCCGCCCGCTCCCCATCTCTGAACCAACACTGGATCTCTTTCCATGAAATCAGCCAGGGCCCAGGGGAGTTAACAACTCAGGCAGGATGCCGTCGGCATCCCTGGGCCCTCTGTGCAGCAGAGAACCTTCAGCATTTAGCTTTGAAAGTTCCTAGGTTAAGCAGAAGTGCTCTGGGGGGCCATTGGCATTGCCGAGGCTCCTGTAGGTCTGCGCAGCAGTAGAACGTTCCATCTGGCAGGAGGCAGCACTTGGACGCTCTTCAGGATTCTGCCACCCGGCCCGTCTTGGTACCGCAGTTACACGGGAGGCTAAACCTCCCGTGGCTCAGAGCGATCTGGGAGTCTGGGTGGGCGTTGACGTTGTTAAGTTTCTCACAGGTGCTAATGGTGTGCGATGTTCTTGAAGGTTTGTCTTGCTGGACAGGGCCCTGGACGTCTGCTTCCCGCCCTGTGCTACTGGACAAATTCTAGGGACACGACAGTTAGTGGAGTGGGTGTCTTTGGAATCAGGTACAACTGATGTACAAGAATTTCCAGGCTCTGATCCGTAAAGCAGGTGTGAAGGAACGGCTCCCACCCCAGTTCACCCTTCCATTGTGCTACAGGGGCTCCCAAGTGTAACTGCCTGTCCTCCCCCTGGCCAGAGACATGCGGGAATGCCACGCCATTCTGGGAGGGCAGAGGGGACGGCAGGAGGCTGATTCTGTCGTCTTGCTGTTTATTTTCGCTCTGCAGAAGCTGCCCTCCTCCCTCTGGCCTCTGGGAAGACACGCATGTCTTTCCCTTCCAATAGAAACAGAGAAGCTGTCTCTCCTCGGAGACTGGCCTAGATCCCCTGTGCCAATTATCATTTTGATTAATTTGTAGAATTTGTTCCCTTGGAGTCCCTGGCAGAAGTACTCAGCTGCATCCCAAAGGGTCCATTTAGGCCCCAAGCTTAGGAGTCGGCCTTAACTCCCCACCCACCCCTCTGTCTCCTCACCCCCTCCCATCCACTCCAGGGAGGCCCACTTCAGAAGGTCTCCAGAACCCAAGTCATGCCCGAGCTCTGCTGAAGCCCTTAGCTCCACTCCACCTCCAGCTCCTCACGGCTGCTCCCACACCCACGACTGATCCACACCACAGCGGACGGGGGATGCTCTGAAAACACCCACCATATCGAGTCTCTCCCCTTCTCCTGGAAGTCCTCTGCAGCTGCTCAAATTCTCCCTGCGGCCGGCAAGGCCCTTGGGATGCGTCCTGATCTCCCCCGCAACATCTCCTTCTGTCCCAGCCTCACTGGCCTCTTCGCTGATCTCCAAGAGTCTGCGCTCAGCTCATTCCTGCCCCAAGACCTTTGCACTGGTCAAAAGGCTCTTCTCCCAAACTCAGGCATCCGCCCCATCACTTGGCTGCAGAGAGACCCCTTCCCTGCCCTTCCCCAGTCACACACTAATCAGGTAACTTGAGTGGATAGAATCCTCTTATTTTATATCTACTCAGGTTTTTGTTTTGTTTTGTTTTGGGTTTTTTTTGGTAGACTACCTTTCTGTACCTCAACAGTTTATGCTCTGAATGAGTGACCAGATGTCAGAGATTCAGAACACAGTCAACCCGGACATTATCTGAGCCTGCATTGCTTTCCTGCTCCTGTGATGATCCTCGGTGCTTATCTCTTTGACATTTTCCGTAGTTGGAAGAGTTTTCAATTCATTGCACATAGAAGCTCCAAGGAGCACCAGAATGCCTCTTGCCCGACCATATTAGTTTAGAGAAGAGGATCACGGACCACAAAAGCCAAGTACTTTTTTCAAGATCAGCTGGCAGAGAAATGCAGCCCTGCCCTGGGACCAGCGCGCTGCTGGCCCCACACACTGGTCCAGGGAAATGTCTTCCTGCAAGCACCTATTCCCTGCGGGTCCCCAGTGGAGGCATGCATGGACGGCCCACCTCACTGTGCTCTTGTAGAACTTTCTCAGTATTTTTCTAAGCACTCCGATGCATTCTATCAGACAAGATACCTCCAACTTTGGAGATCAAAACCAGCGTTTTCACGTAAGTGCGTTGACAAGATCTATAGGAGTCGATACAGCGACAGAGCTTCCCTCGGGCCCCTGCTGGCCAAGCGGGGTCACTAGATGTGTTCAGTGCAGGTTCCTAGAGGAGTCCTGCTAAGCTCTATCCTGTCCACTCCTTCTCACCCACTCCTTGCTGCCCCCCAGCACTCCTGGGCATAACCCCCGTTCTGGCAGGACCCGGCTTGAATCTGTAAGTGCTCCAGGGGCCTTCAGAACCTTGCTGGCCGCGGGCGGGTTCCCATGCCTGTGATGGCTCCCACCAGGTGACAGGCAGTACTTGCATGCCCGTGGGGGTCCCCACACCTGGGCCACACCCTCTCCCTCTGTCCCCACATCTGTCCTCCTTTCCTGCGTGCCCAAACAACATGCATGTCTCTGTCTCAGTGTTGTCTCTTCTCTCCACTAGCCAGAATGTTTCAGCTGCTCCGTGGTAAGCCCTCCCTGGCCATGAGTTAACGCAAATCCTCAAGGGCAGAGTCCAGCCAAGCCCTACTTTAAGTGTGAACTTTAAATGACGGGATGCATAGACAATGTAGAGCACAATGCCTGACGCACAGCGCGTGTTCAGTAGATGGAGGTACATACTGTTATTTGTGTTGTTACCATTAGTGTTACAATTATAACTCTTGTTATTAACCCTTGACTCCCTGTGTCTTAGGGGCATTTCTTCATCTGAACTGAGGCTGTCCATCCCTCTTATTTAGCATGTAGCACCACCATGACGTTCTCTCTTTTTCTCCCTCTCCCCTCTCCACCCCCCCACACACATCTTGACTCCACTTCTTGGATTAGTAGCATCCTGAGGGACAGCAGTCCTGGAAAACACAGTGTCTACAATAAGCGAGACAAAGCTTTGCCTACTGCAGTTTTTGGATTAAAACTATAAAGAAATGTATATTGCCAGGGATAATCTGTTGAGCAATAAAATATGTTCTGCAACAGACTGAGTTAAGGCTCAAAATAAAGAGCTAACTATGAAAAGAGAAGCTCAGAATTAGTGTTTGTGTTGCTTGTAAAAAAAAGAATTCTGGGCTGGTCCTAGAGGCTGAGGTTTCCCATGAGACCCAGGGATTCAGAAACTATGGCCTGTGGGCCAAATGAGACCCCCCCACCTGTTTTTGTAAATAAAGTTTTATTGGAACACAGCCATGCTCACCAGTTTACATATTGCCCACAGATGTTCTCACACTGCTCCAAGACCACGTGTAGTCCCCAAAGCTGAAAAGATTGGCTCTCTGGCCCTTCACAGCAGAAGTCTGCCAATCTGCTCTAGGCCCATAAACAGACACGCTAAAACAATCCCAGACTCTTTGGATACAGCACAAAGGAGAGGACGGACTCAGTGCTGAGCGACCCTGTGAGAACCGCAGCCCAAGGATCCTTGTGTTCACCACCCGATGATTTGCCTAAAACAACCATACAAGACAGGTCCCCCTTTGGGGCAAACTTTCTTCACCTAGGAAATGTGGGGTCTGCTCCTAACTTCTCAGGCCTGCCACCTGCTCTCCAAGGCTGGAGCTCCAACTATTCTTTAATAAAACTGTGAGAAGCCCAATGTTGAGATAAAGGCGGGGATTATGTTAAAACATTGATACCATGTCCAATTTTTGTCCCAAACCAATGAGTCTCACTCAGTTACAATCCCATGTGTCTATGGTCAAAGTTTTGCCTTTTACAATGAATTTTACTCATCGTGTTTGGTAAGCGTCTTGTGTGGATCACTTAACTGAATATACATACATTTTAAAATTAATCCTGACTTTCAACATAGGGATAGTGTTTGAGTTGGGTTGAGTCAAACCCAACAAAAAAAAATTTCTCTTCTATGGGTCCCAACTTTGATTTCTTTGAGCCTTTTTGCTCTGGCCTTTTGTCCTAAGACACAGCCAACAATAACCCATTTCACCCAACACAGTTAAGAGTTCCACATTGTATGTTCACACGCCCCTCGGAGAGTGGGCTCAGCCGATGGTTTGTGTAGAAGGACTGGATGGGAAGGGGACACAAAGAAAGAAGTTCATCCACACCCAGTTATTCAGGGAAGCATCTGCCATAGGAGCATGCATGTTGCATGGCCCGAACTGAAGCTCAGGAGTGTGTTAAAATGAAAAGATCTGTCTATTTGGAAGACGATGTTGGGACTTTGGGGGTGTACTGAGCTTCTGTCACTAAGAGCCGGGAGGATGGGTGTGCACAGGCCGCATGACCGGCCAGGCCTGGCCACCAGCTCAGCCTGCAGTGGAGACTTAGGGTGGAGGTATTAGAGCAAACCGCTGAGTGATCAACAGATACGCCACATCGACCTGAGACACACACAATTATTTCCAGGATAACGAAACATTTAAAAACTTCCTTCAAGTGTGTCCTTAAATTAAACTTTAATTTCCCATGCTATGAGGTATTCATGCAAAGAATTCATTAATCCAGTTCTGCATTGGACAGGTCCACGGTCAACAAAATGCTGGTGGAAACAAGTTTGCACGGGCCCACTGGGCAGCCAAGCGACATGGGAAGCCAACTCAAGCCCAGAACAGTTTTTATTTTCATTTGGGCCTGGTTTTTCCATTTTTGAGACAACTTTCTTTCGAGGAAGACTTCAGTCTTCCCGCCATCTTCCCATGTTTGGACTGAGTATTAGCATCTTGTGAAATAAAATCATGCCTCGACCACCTCAAATGTCTCCAGAATCCGATGTCTCCCAGGGACACATAAGTGAGTGTGCAGGTAGTTCTTGGTATTCTTAACCAGTCACTGGTAATTCATTAGTATTTAAATATATGCTAATTTCATCAAGGTGTGAAAAGATCTTTTTCCTGCATATACATGAAATGACCATATTACTATTCAACTAGATTTTTTTTCTCTCTTTTTAACCCAAGAAAAGCTTGTTATGGTTTAACAAAAGGGAAATTAAGAAAAAAAATCTAGAAAAAGTTACAAGGGAAACTTGCTTACTTCATATTGCAAATATTATATGTAAAACACGGTGGCCAGAGAAATATCACACTTGTGTGTGTCAGTGGGGATCACAACTGGGCACTCGCAATCTTAGAAGTTCAAAATAACATCCCAAAATGTCATTCACACACACGTTATCACATCTGTCACTTCCATGATCTCGGTTTGTCTAGATGACACGACAAAATGCTACGTGAAATCCGAGAGAACCTCCCAGCCCTGGTGTCTTATCATTATCTGTTATGGATTAAAATTAAAAAAAAAAAAGAAAGCTTACAAAATTGGTCAACATTTACTTAGGTCACAATAGCATTTACATGCGTTCACTAAATGAATACTTAGCTTGTGTGCCCTGCAGACTTTCGGAGAGCAGTCATCCTGGAAGTCAGGTGCTGGTTTCAAGATCTGAGTTCTCTCGTGGGCAGCCACTCCCACCCCCCACCCCCCCAGAACTGCCCTGACCAGGTGCAAGACGGCGTCCACTGCCCTACCTTCCCTGGCCTTTGCAAGCAGCCACAGTCTTGCCAAAGACCTTCTAAATGGCTCAACAAAGCACATAATAAAGGCCTTGTCTTACACTCCCGTCATGATACAGTTTAATAGTGTTATAAGGCGGCCTGGTCTGCGCTTGTCACGATGGGAGATTGTGGGTCGTATAGATTTGCTGTCATTCTGCAGGCACCTCAGGCTCGGCGCAGCAGGGACGCGGGCTCGCAGGGGTTAAGTGTCCCTGCCTCTAGGCTGTGTCCCGAAGGTGGAGGTGCCTCTGGCCCCTCACTGTGCTGATGACAAGATGGATTGCCCATGTCACTCTCAGTACATTCAGCGTCACTCTGCCGCCGATAAGAGAACTGCTCTCCTCCAGGCGGAGAAGGCAGCTATTTTTCTCCCTGATTTTAGGGGAAAAGCTCTTACAGGTGTCTTTTCCAGGGGCCTTGAGAAGATGTCTTCCTTGGATAGACTGAAAGGATCCCTCTAGATAAACTAATTCTACTCCCTCGGATTGGAAGTATACCCTCTGTCCATTTTCGTGGGAAATGCCCACCTCTCTAAAAGTAGCTTTCACATTTTGTAGCACGAGAGTGAGACATGGAGAGTGGAACCTTTTTTGAGATTTTCATAGAATCTTAAATATACTCCCGCACACCCATTCTGGACAGACTCCTGGGGCGGCGCCTCGTGTTCTGGCTCGTGAGTAGCCTGTCTTCTCTTTGAGCAGGGGGAAAAGAACATTTAAAGTATCTCAGCAGGACCTAATCTAACTTTTATCTTGCAGAAGCTCACAAGCAAACCATTTGTCTCAGGTACAAAACAGGACCATTTTTTTTCTCCAAAGGGGGAGTGTAATGAGGACTGCCTGTTCTCTTCCTGAGGAGGTGGAGTGAAATGCCGGTTCCTGATCCCTTTTCTGGTGGCTTGCGTGGCAGGGGCCTCTGAGGGTTGAGAGCTCCGTGGAGTGAGCAGTGTGCGCCCCGTAAGAACCCCCTGGAGACCTCTTCCAGGGGCGGAAATCCCTCCCACCACACAAGAGGTGTATTAGCACACTTTGTTGATGCTGTTGAGGAATGTGAGGTGTATTTACCTAATAGACCTCTCCGTGCTTCCACAAGAGATCCTTTTCTGCATGTGTTTACTTTCTTTAAAACTGTGCACAATTTTGAGACTGAGCTGGGAGTGAGGTCCTGGCTGTCAAACCATCTCTTGAGTGAAACGGGCCCACGTCATTTGTTTGATGACAACAACAAAAAATCATCCTGGCGATGTGGCCCTTGAGCTTTGGTTTGAAGTTTTAATCAGGCCTAAATGGAAAGTTATTGAGGAGGACGGTGTGGTCTGCATTTTAATCCCTGGAGCCTCCCCTCCCCCAACCCCCAGTCTCTGCCTTTACTGCTCACGGTGTGGCCTTGGACGGCACCGCGTTCCTAACATACATAATGAGCTCAATGTCAAACTGTTGGGGCTTTTGTCTTTAACAATAAGCATTTAGCTCAACTAAATGAATAGAAATTAGTTTAGTGAATTACAAAAGCCAAGGTCTTTTCAAGGCAGGAACGCCCGACATTCATTATTTTCAACATCGTGTTATTTTTTGCAAATGTCGTAACTTAAAATTTGACTTAAAATGCAATAAATTCATTTAGTGTTTAAAGTAAAATAAATCATTAGTAAATCAAAGTATCTGCCGATGGGTCATGAAAATTTTCTTCGGGTTAAAAAAAAATACACACTCAAGTGCATTCCTGGATTCCTTTGATTCGGAGCCTGAAATATCCTTGGCAATGTATACTACTCTCCCGTCTAGTTGGCTGAGTTTTAAGGCGTCCCCTGCACCACCCGGCTTCCCTGCAGTGGGACAGTTTCTCCAGCCTCCGCAAACAAGGGGCGATCGCCTTCCATGGAAACTGGGGCCGGCATTCCCAAACGAACAGTGAGTGGCCATCCCTCCCCCAGAAACCCCTCTGCCCGCCCTCGTCCTGCAGTTGCCGCGAGAGATCTGAATGCTTTTCCTAAATCTCTGTAATCCAATAAGCTTTTGTGTTTAGCAGCTTGTTTTGAAACTTGTATAGGACCCAGCCTGTGTCTCCTGGTCGCTCGCAGGCAGGTGAGTGCCTGAGGGCCCGATCATTATTCAAGGCAAGAGGCCTGCTCAGCCCCAACCAGAATGTAATTTGTAATTAACTGTCATTTACTTCTGTCTGCATTGACTTGTTGTTCAAAAGACAATGTAACTGGGCTGGTCACTCGTTTTCCTTTGTTGTGGATATAATGTCTCTCAGATCTGGTTGTTTTCATAATATTTAGAAACCCAGGGCTTACTCTCTTGAAACCAGAAGGAGAAGGGGAATTCACTGAAATAAATCCAACACAGATAATTTGTTATGCCAAGGCACATCAAACATTCTATTT